>NC_056737.1:686392124-686722124 GCF_019279795.1 Protopterus annectens | reverse complement strand
TGTGCCTTTTTAAGCCTCATCATGCCTCCCAAAGGTGAGAATCAAACCTTGTGCTTTGTGTCTATAAGGTAAACACATTAACCATTATGCCATCTCACAACCCCACAGTTCCCCTGTATGTTTTCTATATTAGGATAAACACTGAATTAAACACACTATTTGATATCTGTCTCTAACACATAACCAATCCTGAATATTCTTACTGTTTTTTTTTTCCATGATAATTAAATGACTTGGGTGCCTTATTTACCCAGATAGACTACAAGTTCTGATTTCTCCATCTCATACAGACTTTTGCATGGAAACCTCCACCTTGCTTTCAGGGCTTTGAAAGTCCCCATTTTAATACACCTTATCTTGAACAGAAACACTGGTAATGTTATGAGCACTTGACTGAGAGCTTGCAACTTCTATTCTCTCATAAATAAGGCTTCTTGGAAGGACAAGTTCATTCCTTTTCTGTGATTCAAGCTTGTCTTGCATGTTAAATAGTGTAACACTTTGGTCTCTTTCATGATTAGTTAGATGAAGTGATAATGTTGTAGTGTAGCATAAAAATGTTCTGCAATCTGAGTGTGCTGTCCTATGGAGAAGACATTAAACCAAAGCCACCTTTGTTTCAATTCGTGGTGGCTGAGGTGGATGTGAATGATCCCATGGCACACATCTAAAAGAGTATGGGTTCTTTATTTATACAAAAATATCTCTTATTTACAAAATATTTACATATATATATATATATATATATATATATATATATATATATATATGTTATATACAAATCTGTTTACATGATCATACCTAATTTTCATCCCTGTTAGACCCAGATTACTTTTTCCATAACCACCATCTGACTTTAGTTAATATTGTTGCTAAAATCCATTTACCATTAAACATAATTTCATTTATTCTTTCATTCCATATAAAATAACTTTTTATCTATTATTTTAATATCCATAATCATATCAATGTTTATTTTATTCACTTCTTTTACATTTTCAAAAAATATATTCTTTACATAGTTTTCCCAATAACTTTTTTAATCTTTTACATTTTAAAAGCACATGTTCTGTGGTTTATTATTCTTGACAATGTAAACATATTCTACTTTTTTTGTATGGCATATCTCCTTTTGTCAATTTATCTAGTATAAGTTTCCACAAAAAAAAATTTTAACTTCTACTTTCTGATTACACCATTTGCTTCTTATTTTTATAGCAAATGTTTTTCATCTGTTAGCTTTTCCCATGGTTTTACATAGTAATGTTTTATCATTACATTCTTATACTATACTTTTATCTGTTTTTGTATATCATCATTTTTTATTTTCACAAAAATATTCTTCATGGTAATATATTATTTTATTTTATTTTATTTATTTTATTTTACATTTGTCTGACTGAGCCGAAAAGGCCGTTTTTCAGCAGAGGCCTGGGAAGAAAAGCTCCACAAAGAAAAATTACAGATACATTTAGTTAGACAAGATCAGTATACACACAAATTACAAAAGACATGTTTTTACATTGGTATGCGGCACATCAACAGTTACAGTGGAGAGAACAAACAAAAAAATATTAATTTAAAAATAAAGGTAATTAATAGATTTGTGGTGTACAGCTGAAATTTGAAACATAGGTAGAATACATACATAGTACACAGGTGCAGTACATACATTGTAGATTAGCCAGTGTTTGTGAGTAAGACTGAAAACTATTATCAAGTACTCTAGATTTAGTATGTATACCTTATCCACTTTCACTAGCTTGGGGAGAAATCATGGCACTGCCAACTTTGCTTGAGATGTTGCCTGATGAGGTCTTTAAAGGAGGCTTTGGATGATGTGTTTTGAATGCTAGTAGGGACAGAGTTCCATTTTTTAGCCACTGAACTACTATATAGCGCATCTTCAAAGCTACTGTAGCTGTTGGTGACTTCTAGTGGTAATTTGCTTGATGATCTAAGAGGCCTTTTGGCTGAGTGATGTTGTACTAGGTTTGTGAGGGCAGGACACTTATTGGGGAGGTAATAGATAGAAGGACAGAGGCAGAGATGATTGTAAGTTTGGAGGTTGGGCAGTTCAAGCAAGTGGAGCTGTCTCAAAGCAGTACAGTGATGAGTTCTATATGAGCAATTTGCAGCAAAACAGGCAATTCTGTTATAGGAGGCTTCCATTTTGCTTAGCTCAGTTTTGTTGAGATTAGTCAGAATGGGAGATGCATAGAGTAGGGTGGAGAGAAGTTGGGAGCGAGCAATGGCTGATCTTGTGTTGTTGGTAAGAAGTGGTTTGATACGGTAGAGTGATCCCAGTTTGGCATGTACTTTTTGATAGTTAAGTTGAGATGATTATCAAATTTTAGGTGGGAGTCTATGGTTATTCTCAATAGCTTAGCCTGTGCCACTGGAGTGATTGGAGTAGCATTTGTGGAGTAGATAGTGAATTGACTGTTAGTGTTTTTGTTAGAACTGGTTATAATCATAAGCTAAGTTTTCTTTGGATTGAGGATAAGATGGGCTTTGGTAAGGTAGTTTTCAATGTCAGAGAATGCTAGTTGAGTTGTTTGTAGAAGGGTGGGAATGTTTTGTGCAACACAGATTAAGGTAGTGTCATCTGCATACTGAATGATAGATGCATGCTGTGTGGAGGTATGGAGGTCATTTGTGGACTGTGAAGAGTAGTGGTTCTAAGATAATAAAACCCTGTGGGGCTCCTACATTTATGGGCAGTTAAGGAGAGAGAGAATTTTCCCATTTCACAGCTTGGTACATCTCAGTTAAGTAGCTTTGGAACCAGGTAAGAGTGGAATTTGATAGGTGATATTGGTTTAGTTTGTTTAGCAGGATTTGGTGTGAGACTGTGTCAAATGCTTTGGACATATCCAAAAAAAGAGTTGACACCTGTAGGCCTTCATTTTTGAGACGGTTTACTGTGTCTGTAAAGCAAAGGAGGGCTGTAGTGGTACTATGGGTAGGCTTGAAACCATGCTGAGTAGGTGACAGGATGTTGCTGTCTAGGAGATAGTTTAGCATCTGGGTATGGATGCATTTTTTCAGGATTTTGGCCAGGGGGGAGAGTAAAGCAATGGGTCTGTAGTTATTAAGTTCAGTGGAGGTCCCGCCTTTATGTATGGGTGTAACATAGGATATTTTCCAGAGTTTGGGCACATAGTTTTCAACAATTGATCTGTTTATGAGAGTGGAAACTGGGATAGCAATAGCATCTGCTGTGAGTTTCAAGAAATAGCTGGGGAGTAGGTCGGCTGCTGTTGATGAGGCTTTTAGTTTGGAGAGCATGCTTTTGATTGAAGTGGTGGAAACTGTTTTGAGGTAAAGCTTGTATTAGTGTTATTTGTGTTGGGGGGATAGTGAGGAAGGAACTGTCCTGTGATACTAAGGATAGAATTGAGTTCACAAAGTGGGAGTTGAATTGTGTTTCGATGGGAACTTTAGTGTCAGGGGTGGTTGGTTTGGGGGTAGCCTTTTGGGTGGATTTTAGTAGCTGGTTTACATTTTTCCAAAATTTTTGGGAGTCGTGTTGGTATTTAGTTTGTAATGTTGTGTAGTAGGATTTTTTGTCTAGCCTAATACATTTTTTTGCACGGTTGCACAGTTCTTGGTACTTAGTTAGGCTTTGTGTTCTTTGTTTTTTTTGATAGTAAAGTCTCTGGACTTGAGGATTTGTTTGGTTTCTTTACTGAGCCAGGGGTTTGTAGAGGTTCTAACCTTGATTTTGCGCAATGGAGCAACAGTGTCTAGGTGTTGTAGAAATGTTTTGTTGAAATATGCTACAGCCTGGTCAAGTGGGAGGGTTTTTAGGGGGGGTCCAGTCACAGTTACAGAGTAAAGTGTTGAGGACCTCAGGAGAGAATTTTTTGTGTTTCTAGTGGATATATAGTTAGTGGTTTTGCATATGCTTTTTCTACTATGCATAAAGTATATTATGTTGTGGTCACTTAAGGTGTCTGGGAGACTGCCTGTGTGAGAGTACAATGTAGGGTTGTTAGTTAGGATCCAGTCAAGGATGGATTCCCTTTTAGGTTTTTTATCACATCTAGTTGGAATTTGGACTAGCTGCTGGTAACCATGGAGATTTATTAGATTACTTGGTGGTTCTGATATACATGAACCAATCTAGGTTGAAGTCCCCCAGAATAAGGGTTTCTTGTGAGTAGGTGGAAGAACACCAGGATAAGAATTCTTCAAGGCTAGCAGGTGTATTACCAGGTGGAATATAGATCACAATTGTGGTGATAACCTTTTTAAGGTAAAGTTGAAGTTGTGAGATAAGTATGTCCCAATTATTGGGGGAGGGGTAGGAGTTTGGTAATTGGACAGTTAAGTTGGACTTGTACAGTAAGGCAGTTCCACCCCCTTTACGAAGTGGTCTGTCCTGTCTAATGATATTGTAGCCGGTAGGGAGAACATCTGAGTTAGCTATGTTTTTATTTAGCTAGGTTTCTGTTAAAGCAACTATGTCTGAGGAGTAGTGTGCCATTGTGGCCTGGAGTTCAGGAATTTTATTTTTGATACTTCTAATATTAATATTTAGCATTAAAAGATGGTTGGTTTTGCTGCTGTTGTTTATTTGCCCAGGGATGAAGAAAGTGGGGTGTTATGTTCTGACATTTGTGTTGGAGCAGTTTGTGTTGGACAGGATGGATTTGGGCCTGGGTTGGGGTGGATATCCCCACTTATGGTGAGCCTGCTGTTAAAATGGTGATACAGATGTTGGAGTTTGGTGAGGAGTGTGAGAAAGTATTGTTTTTTTTTTGGAGTAGGAATGAGAGCATATGTGTTTAGTTCTGAATTGGTCCGTTATGTAGTTCTTGAGCAATTGTGGGCAGATATTATTATAATGTGTGGTGTCTGTATATGAGAGTGCATAATGTAGTGTTGTGCTACTACGTTTAGGGATATTGCTAGAGTGATAACTTGTGGTGTGATAAAGAATTATGAGAAGACAGACTAGACTTAGTTGTGTGATAGTCATGGTTATAAAGTTTAAGTTGGTTCTAGGTGGGGAGTCTGAATAGGAATTATAGGGTTGCACTATATTTGGATGGGGAAGTAGTGTGGGTGATGTAAAAAAATGCCTAGTGGGAATGAGAGCGATTAGGAGTATTTTGTGTGGAGCAAGTTGGTGTGGTATAATGTAATATGACTTGAGGAGTTGTGATTGGTGGAGGTGATGTGAGGGTGGGCTGCGTGTGTAGCTGTGACTACTATAAATGTAGAGGTAGTAGGGGTGGGAGGGAATAGAGGGAAGGGCAAGGGAGCAGAGAGAGCCTGAGCATTAGCGAGGGTGAATGGAGCAGAACGGAGCCCACCAAGACAAGAGAAAAAAGTAAGTAATTACTTTACAAATCTGAATGCTTTAAACAAATGCCTGAGGTCTAATGGCTTACCAGCAAGCAGAATGTAATTGCTGAAGAGCACTTGTGTCCTGGTGGGAGACTAGAAATTTAAAGATGGCTCCATGCTCAGCAGGTGTCTAATATAGACTTAGAATTGGGGGAGGGAGATAGAACAAGGGGTGTAAACCAGGTGGAATGCAAAAAAAAAAAACAAACAGAGAGGCAATCATTGGAAATCAGTGAAGGCCTCAGAGGGGGTAAGTAATAATTCAAACTACCTGTAAAGTGAAGGAGAGAAGAGATAGCAAAGTTTATTAAGGTTGGGAGTGTGTCTTCACATTGACTTGCTGATTAGTAACCAGTTTGTGCACAGATTAGAGTGGGGAGATACATTAGCAATGAAGGGGAATGTATAGAGATGCAAATAAAAAGGTGGGCCTTCAAGTGATACAAACTAAGGCAGGAAGCACTGAGAGGGCTGCTTGATGGTTAATTTAGTCACAGGGATCTGAATTAAATGTATACTGTCTATTGGACAGTTAGGATTACTGTACTAGCTGGGGGAGGGGGCACAAGGCTACAACAGTCAGTTTTATTAGCATGCTGAGAACTACTAAGAAATACTACTAATGTAATAGCCTTACTCTCATAAAACATACAAGTAGAATGCCTGGGTGGACTGACCCTGCTCTTGAGGCTCAAAATGTATATCCTTGTTTAGTTTGCAGTATTGATTCCTTCTTATACTGTATGGGTGGAGTGGTAGACGCAGACTGCAGATTTGCTTGGGTGTGCTCCTGCTCTTGAGGCTCAAAATGTATATCCTTATTTAGTTTGCAGTACTGATTCCTTCTTAAACTGTATGGGTGGAGTGGTAGCTGCAGACTGCAGATTTGCTTGAGTGTGCTCAGCAAGCAGAATGTAATTGTTGAAGAGCACTTGTGTCCTGGTGGGAGACTTGAAATTTAAAGAATTTCATTTAGATGCTCCTTTTCTCTTTTTTTACCATACACCAACATTTATCATAATTATATTTATACAAATTTACTACTAATCTCTCACTTTTTTCATTTATCCACTTTAACACTTAGTGCAAATTTAATGAAGCACAAATACTACTGGGTTAATTAAGCCTAAACCTCCTTCTTTATTTACACACACAACTCCTCTTTTTACTGAGTTTAATCTAGAACCCCATATAAATGAAAAAAAATTATCTGCAAAAATTGCTTTTCAAATACTGTTGGCAACATAAATACACTTGTTAAACAACCAAAAAGAGAACCAGTGCCAAAATAAACTTGTAAACAACCAAAAAAGAAGGGTCGCACCAAACACGGGTTTGAAGGCTTTAATAAATTCTGTGTGCTGTGCGATTTTGTTTTATATTTATTAAAGCCTTTAAACCCGTGTTTGGTGTGACCTTTCTTTCAGTGCCTTTTGGTTGTTTAGAAATATAAATACACTTGCTAAGTATGTTATTGTTCCCATCAGAATTGAATTTATCAAATAAGCCTTTTTTTCTGAATGATGATTTATATGTTTCCAGAAAAGAGAGATCTGTTTTATTTCTAATGTTATTTTTTCCCACTGAATTCTACTTACATCTTCATTACCAAATGTTATACTTAACACAGAAATTTCATTCACTGTAAAATACATACCTCGATCTGTCCTACAGCACCAAAGCCTTTATTTTTCTCTTTATTTAAGTAATCTCTATCATCTCTACACACTAATTTCTGCAAATTATTAGTTATTTTATCCAAATTTTGCATTTTTGCAATTATTACAATGTCATCTACATTTGTTAACAGAACTGCAATTCTTAACCCTTCAGGTGTTATATACCCCATTTCCTTCATTTTATAATTTATTTCACATACTATGACATTCATAATTAATGCAAAGAGTACACAACACATTGGACATCCCTGTCTTATATCACTCTTCATATGTACCTCTTGGCTTAACCAGCTATTTATAAGTATTTTACTTTATTATTACTATACACTGACATAATTTCCAAACTTTCTCACTTATATTTCATTATTACCCATATGATTTCATATCTAATTGTTTCACATGCCTTATTAAGGTCTCCTATCATTATTTTCACTTCTTTTTCTGGTCATAATAATATCCACAGTTTCTCTAACTATAATTGATAATTATTGACAACCCCCCCACCTTATACTATACATGCTATATTTCATATTTTCCATTTTAGTTTGCATTTTCATAAATATCTTATAATCATTATTATTCAATACTATAGGTCTCCAGTGTTTTGTCTTCTATCTTTCTTCTCAAATGTAAATTTATGCATAAATAATTATGCAGTTGAATACTTAAGACCTTCATTTAACCATTGATTCAAAATCTTTAAAAATTATTTTTTGCCAGTTCCTTAAAATGTTATACATTTCATACCCTATTCCATCTGGGCCTGCAGCCAAGTCTGTATTCAGTTGTCCTAATACTTTAGCTAGTGCATTTAAAATTCTCCTTTTCCAACTTGTTATTCTCTTCTGTTAACTTTTTACTTTGTGTTTTTTCAATACCTTCTTTTTTTCTTTAAATATTTCTTGTACATATTGTACAACAGTATTCATAACCTTTTTTTAAGTTCTTTCTATTACTCATTTCACATTTTTTATTTCTCTCATTTCATTATCATCTTCCTTTACTAATCTGCTTACGTAACTCGATATGTCTTCCCTTCTTCCTTGTTAAAAATATCTTTGCTTGTATAACAATTCTTATATTTTTCTAGATTTATTTCATATAATTCTTTTTCTTTGTTCTTAGTATAGGCATATGATGTTATAATTCTATATACTTGCTCTTTCCATTTTGAATCTACAATGCTTAATCTTCCTATTTTTGCTAATGTTATATTGAATATCTTTATTGCATTTCTATAGAATATGGCTCATCCAAAGCATCTCTCTTTTCCCAAATTCTAGATTATCTTTCCTCCCCATAGTTTCTCTGCTTGTAATCTTTCTGCATTTGTTAAACATCTAGGATCTTCTAATATAATTACATCTACATCACACGTATTACACCAGTCTAAAATTTTTATTTTTCCTTTTCCATAGATTCATGGTTTCATAAGTCCATAGCTAATTACTAGACTAGCTTTCTTAACAGGCCATTCCAAGCCTAACAAATTTCCTTCCCAAAGGTGAGAATCAAACACTGTACCTTGTGTCTGTGAGTTAAATACCTCAACCATTATATTAATCCCCAGTCTTTAGCTATATATATATATATATATATATATATATATATATATATATATATATATATACATAGGTTCATAGGTAGGTACTAGGATATCGGCCCTGGGGCCTATACAAGCCCAGCCAAAAAGTTACCCTGGCTTTTGCCACCCAAGAAAATTATTTTCCTGTGCCACTGTCGAGCAGAGCCACAGAGGTGATCCCTGGGGTGAATTTCCTATTTCCCATCCAATCATCAAGATTTTTCTTGAAGGCTGCAAATGAGGAGTTTTGTTTGATATAGATAGGTAGTTTATTCCAGAGTATGGGAAGTCTCTGGGACAGGAATCTATCCCTCCGGCATGTTCTGTTTATTGTGGTGACAAGGTTTAGGTCCCTAGAGTGTGTAGCTCAGAGGGATTGGGATTTCTTTAAGTGGAGCATGTCCAACAGCTCTGGGTTTGACATAGCTTTGTATGTTAGGCAGAGATCACCTCTGAGTAGGTGATATGCGATGGAGTAAAGCTGGAGTTTTTTGAGACGGTCTGCATAGGGCATCAGTTTGAGGCTGGTAATCCTCTTTGTGAGGTATTTCTGTGGCCTTTCCAGTTGTTGTAAATTTCTTGTGAGGTACATACCAAAAGGGGCATTGTACTCTATAATGGGTCTAATGAGTGATGAGTAGAGGGGAACAATGAACTCTTTTTTTGTGGATGAGAAACCTTTTGTGATGAGGTGTGTCATGTAGAAGGATTTCCTGACTACTGTGGCAATGTGATTATCAAAGGAGAGACTACTGGCCACCTGTGTCCCAAGGTCTCTTATCACACTTTTGGTGTTAAGTATACTACCACCTATGTTGTAGTTCATTGGTACAGAGTTTTTACCAACGGGGATGACAATGCATTTTTTGGCATTGAGCTTGAGGCCATGGCTTTGACACCAGGCATCTGTGTCAGTGAGGCCCTTTTGTAGGATGTCCACATCGTTAGGAGTTTTGATTATGGCTCCTAGTTTGCAGTCATCTGCAAACTTCATTAGCCAAAGACATTCTGTGTTGGCCTGTACTTCAGAGAAGTAGATACCAAACAGGAGAGGACCCAGGACTGAACCCTGTTGCACTCCACTTGTCACTGGTCTGAAGTCGGATTTGGAGTCTGCTACTTTCACAGTGTGGGTTCTGTCAGTGAGCCAGTTGGCAACCCATCTTGTGACATAGGGATATATACCTAGTTTAGTGAGTTCATCTATAATTCCAGAGTGGGGGATGGTGTCGAAAGCCTTGGAAAGATCTAGATAGGCTGTGTGAACCACCTTACCCTTGTCTATGGCTTTGGTGACTGCTTCAAAGAAGTCTTTCAGGGTTAGGAGACATGATCTACCTTTTACAACCCCGAACTGGATGGGATCCAGAGTTTGGAGATTACCAATGTCTTTGTTTATAAGTTCCATGATGATACGTTCCATGGCCTTGCAGACCAGGTTCGTCAGGCTAATGGGGCGGTAGTTCCTGGGGTCCGTGGTGGCTCCCCCCTTGTGGAGTGGGATAACCATTGCAGGGCGCCAGTCAGCAGGCACAAAGCCTGAGGTGAGGCTATGACTAAACATGGTACTTAGGTGGGGTGCTAGTTCGTTCTGTAGTTCATGTAGAATGCAGCCTGGGATGTTGTCTGGTCCCATGGATGCTGTGTTCTTGGCTTTGGAGAGTGTGGTTTTTACCTGTGCAGCCATGATTACAGGAACTTTGCATTCTTCCGATATAGAGATGGGCTCTTTAGTGGGTGGGAGGGGGGTAAAGTTAGCACTGAACCTATCTGCCAAGATGTTGGCAATATCAGTTGGGTCTGTATATTTAGTGCCATTGTGCTGTAACTCAGAGCAGATCTGAGTGTTGCCATTGAGATTCTTGACATAGCTATAGAATGCTTTGCGGTTGTCTTTAGAATCAGTGGCGATTTTGTTTTCGTAACTGGCTTTGGAGGATTTTATCAGGGATCGCAGCTTCTTACTGAGGCTGACGAGGGAGCTCCTCCACTCATGGGATTTTACTCTCTTTTGCAAGAGTTTCTTCCTTCTGTTGTACAGTTTGTTTATGGCAGGGGACCACCAGATTGGCTTCCTTTTTTTGGAGGATAGCATCTTGGTTCTGCTTGGGATAGCATGATCCATGCACTCATGTACGTGCTTATAAAGTGCAATTGTGTAGGATTTTGTAGTCGTAACTGTATTGTCCATCTGAATGGGTGTCATAAAGTTCACCACTTCTGTCTTAAGAAGCATGAAGTTGGCCTTGGAGAAAATTTTTACCATGGTTTCCTTAATGGGGTGTGGAGGCAGGATGTGGATATCTAGGGTAATTAGCCTATGGTCGGATCGGACCAATGAGGTATTGACTTCAGGTGTGAAACAGCGGTCACTCATATTGGTAATGACTAGATCTAGGATACTGTTGCCCCTGGTGGGGGGTTGGATAAGTTGATCCAGGGCATTGGAGTTTATGAATTCCAGAAAGCATTGAGCAAAGGAGTTGGTACATGAGTAGTTTTCCCAGTTAATGGTAGGGTAGTTGAAATCACCCATTATTAGGGTGTTTGGTTGAACCCTAATATTTTCCAGTACATCAAGAAAAGAGGAGTGGGAATCCTGGGGCATGGTGGGTGATCTGTAGCAAGCTACAATTTGGATTGCAGTTTTGCCCAGAGTTAGTTGCACTTGGATAACCTCAGCTGCATTATGCTGAGCAACTAGCCTGGAGGTGTGGATATCCTTAATGAATATGGACACACCTCCACCTTTGGTGTTCCGGTCCAGGTTACATGGCCGAAAAGTGTGGCATGAGTTATAACCTGGTAGTACAGGGGTGCTCTCTGGAGCCTTGAAACAGGTCTCAGTCACTGCACAGATATCGATGTTCTCCATTTTAAGGAGTGCCTCGAGTGAGTGCATTTTGAGATTTAGACTTCTAGCATTGAGCAGCATCACCCTCAGTTTTTGCTTGTCTGTTCCTGTTACAGTGGTGAATTTGTCATTTCAACCTTGCCTAAAAAAGGCACTATAGGGACGGCAAGAACCTTAGCCAGTATCCGGAATCCCAGGGGTGACAGGTGCAGGCCATCTTTGGCAAAGTATCATGGTCTGTCGACCATGTGATCCCAGGCAGACAGATACTGGACCCCTTTAGAATGGCACCAGAAGCTTAGCCAATTGTTGAAGTCAATCATTTTGTCCTTGTACTGCGGCATCATTCTGGGTGATGGCAGAATGCTACTCAGGGCTAGGGTCATACCTGCCTGGGCTACAAGATCGGTGAGCTCTTCCATGTCTCTTTTCATGTAGTCCAGGGAGGTACATCTCAGGTCGTTCACACCAACATGGACAATGACAGAGTTATATTTATACTTGTTGTGGAGTGACCTGAGTGTGTGGGTTATGTGGCAGATCCTGGCACCCGACAGGCAGCTGACAGTAACCTTCTCTTTGTTTAGCCTTGTAAGTGGGACATCAGTGTGCCTGACTATAGAGTCGCCTATGACTAGTGTGTTGGGTACATTGTTTTGCCTTATTGGCTGTGGTTGAGTGGCACACTGAGTTTGCGGGCTATATGTCATTTGGGTTGTGTTGGGGGTGGAGGTTGCTTGCATTTCTGCTTTGGAAGTCTCTGTTGCTTGAGCAGATTATTATTGAGAGCCTCCGTGAATGCTCTTGTGTTTCTATGTGTGGATTTTGGTGGTGTAGATTTAGTGAGACTATGTGATGAGTGTGGTGTGGTGCAAGTGTTTACCTTCTCCTCTTGACTGTCAAGTTCAGTCTTGATTGGAGAGAGCTTTACCTCCAATTTGGCTAGATAAGTGCATCTCTCACAGGTTGTAGTGTTGGGTGGTAGGAGGAGAGGGTTGTCTGTGTACATGAAGCAATTTCTACATTGCCCCAAGATGCCCAGATTCATCAAATAGACAGGAGAGAACACTGTGAGCTGACCCTTGGACATGCCTGAATAAAAAAACTATTTTCCTCTAGATAAGTGAGGAAAGTGAGTACAAGAGCTGTTTTTCTCTAAGCAAGTGAGGAAAGTAAGTACCAAAACTGTTTTCCTCTAGGTAATGAGGAAGGTTGAGTGTTGTAGTAATTAGTAGCTTATTTAGTGCTTACAACAAGTTCTGAACAAGTGCTGATCACGAATAAGCAAATTCAAGTGCTAAAACTAAGAATCTATATCTGGACTAAACTAGTTACAGGAAAGGGGGGAAACAAGTGCAAATGTGGGCTTTTAAATCAGAAAGTTGATAGAGATGGAAAAACCACCCAAACGGCCAATAACTACAATTTCTGGGCCAGAACCACTCCTTATGTGGTAGATAGGTTACCTAGTGTTACCACTCCCACTGATAAGCTAGAAGGCTTCCCTCCAACACAGAAAGCTGGCGGGGGGGGGGGGCTCAGAAGCTTACATACAGTCCTGGATACAGCAAATCTGAATCTGGACTACACTAGTTACAGGAAAGGTATTTATATATATATATATATATATATATATATATATATATATATATATATATATATATATATGTGTATATATACATACAGAAAAGTAGCTAAAACAGCAGTGAAAACAATTCAAATGCAGTGCAAGCTAGCACACTTGAGTATGTAGCAATGTTAGACCAAACAGTTTAAAAATGCAATTAAATTAAAAATGACTAAAAACAAGTGCAGAAGGAGTCTATTAGGTAGAATGAGGTAAAGAGATGGGACTGGGGGGAGTGTCCCAGATCAAATCTACAGTGGGGGCGGGCAACTGCAAAAACCTCCAAATTTAAACAACAACACAGAAATAGGGAGGGTGGGTATGGGAAAACCAACACCTTCAGCAGAGATATGAAAAACTATACAGTGAAGCAAAAATAACAGTACACAACTCTGAAGTCAGCCAGCAATGATATAAAATTAGTCAAACAACAATTACCAGTACACAACTCTGAAGTGCCAGAAAAATATACTCAGCTCTGTATATCTCCGGATAGTTTGAAGACCACTCTTTCAGGACACAAGAAGGCTCCAGCAATGTGTGTGTGTGTGTGTGTGTGTGTGTGTGTGTGTGTGTGTGTGTGTGTGTGTGTGTGTGTGTATATATATACAGTGATTGGGTTTTCTTTTGTCCTTATTCCTTTAAGTTTTGTTTTACCCTTTTACCAACAGAATTCTTTTTTCCCTTTTATTAACTCCCAGTTTGTGTCATCTTCATCACACTTATTCTATGTCTTCCTTATTATCTTTTCTCATATAATTTTTCTTCTATTTCAACTACTTGTAAAATTTCTTCTCTTTGTTCATTTCTTCTCTTTCTTTTTTCATTACTCTTATTTTCAGTTTTGCAATTCATCCGTAAATGTCAGGTTTTGTTACATTAACATTTCAATTCACATTTTTTGCATCATGTCCCATTCCCTTACAAATATAACATTTTTTTCTGTTATAGTTACTTATCAAATGTAGTTATTTTCACAAAAACAAACAAAAAAATATGTTCTGGGTTATCCCCAGTATTTCACAACATCCCTATTCCCCTCCACATTTAGCATGCTTGGTACATGTAAACTTTTTTCTCTTTCTATTTTTAAAACAAGATTGTAATCCCAGCCACCACTCTATAAATCCCTTTTGTCATAAACGTTTGCAGTGTCCAGTACTACTTCATATAAAGCCTTCAAATTTCCTTTCAAGTCTCTCTTTCTACCTCTGTTTGAAATTGTACATGAATCTTCTTTTTTGTTTACCTGTTAAATGTTTTTATCACATAAAGATACCATGGGTTACGGTCTTTCTTTTTTTCATATTCTCTAAGAAAAATGTCCACTGGAAAAAGCAGTCTCAAATATAATGTCACAAAATGTCTCTTCATTACTAAGAATAAATGATCTTACCTCATGTGCTTTTACACCCAAAGGAGCTATTAAATTGCCCCACACTGCATACCAGTCCATTTCTTTGTCTTCTTTACTTTGAATCCTTACCACAATTCCAGTTTTCATTTTCTTTTGCATCTTTTCTGATATTCTACTTTTGCCTTACTTTACTTTCTCTGCGTACGTTTTCTTTTCCATCTTACCACTATTCTTCAGGATTGTCTCTGCATCTCCTTTTGTATTTTCTCCATAATATCACCCCAGGAAACATCTCCTTAATTTTCTGTCTCTCTCTCTTTACCACCATTTCATTAAGTATATCATCTCACAACCCACAGACTGGAGGGTTATAAGTATATGCCCATCATTTGCTGACTCATCTCCATCAAACAGGTTTCTTTGAAACATTTCCTCATAATTCTGCACACATTCTCTGATATTTGCTTTTTCGTTCATTTCTTTCACCACTCCAGCATCTCCTCCTCTCCATACATCTGCCTCCCTGTTTCTCTAGGCTGCCTCTGGGCCTGGAACTGAAACAAGAAGTGCTCCTCCAAAATGGGTCCCACTGACAATAATGACGAGTTGGGGAAGTTCTTCAATGCCCTGACAAAATTCCCCTGATAGTATAAATATGGCCTCGGGTCTCCCCTGAAAATAGGCTACTAGCCTATTGGAAGTAACTCAGTCAAGAAACGATAAATAATAAATAATTAAATAATAATAAATGTTAGTCTTGCAGACTGGAGGGGTTTATACAAGAAGGGAGGTAAAAGTACTGGCTATACTGCCTGGGAAGCATGGCTGGATTATATGTGACCATTCAGACCATATGTCCAGTGCTATCCTATGGACCTTAAATAAAATTTGTCTCAAGTGAAACTGATTCTAATGAAAGTAAAGTGACTTTTCATCTATGAAAATTAGGTCTCAGTCTAGGAAGGTCACAAATTAGCAGGATTCAGAAATATATAACAAACCACACAATCCTATTCTCAGCAATACTGCTTAGTATGTTACAGGTGAGTGAATCAGAGACAGCTGTATCACTACAAAGTGCAAAGGCACTAGCATGTAATGTTACAGAATTCTCGCTGGGGAAGATCATATGCAAATGCACCAGTCCATAGACATGGAACATATGGCTTAGCCATGTGGTCTACCATGGAAGTTTCTGTCAGCATCAGAATAGTGCTGTAGAGCATCTCAAGGAATAGCTCTACTATGCTATGTGGGGTGTGCAGCAAAAAAATATAACCCATCATTCCATGGCATAACTCATTGCTTTTCAGACAGGAATGGACTGGTTTGCACCACAGGGGTAAGTAATGTAAGCTGCGTGCACATGTGTGTGTGTGTCCATGTTAAAAGGTGCCTGTGCAACTGTATTACATGGGTTGATAAGGTGGACACTAGTATATTAGTGCCAAATTTAGACATAATACTGAGTCACTAAAGAGGTGCTGGTCAGTGCAGCTTTATCATATTTCTAAGTACTTAAACATTGTGGTTGTGTTACTGGGGTCCTTGTCATTGTTCAGATAGCACTGAAAATAAGATGTCCATGCCTCTTGGGGAATATTTGCTAGTTTCAGTTTGCAGAAACCTTGGGACATTCTTTAAGATCTTCTGATAAAACAGAAAAGGTTCTTTGCATTAGATGGTTAAAGAAGCTCTTTTGCTCATAATAGTATTTTGAGTAGTGACAGAAAAACAACAGACCAACAAGCCCTGAGGGGGAAAAAAAGGGTGAAACATGTTTTTTGATGCTTTGGAAGTTATAAGAGCCTGATTTCTTTAGAAGTTATCAGAGCCTGATTTCTTATGTCTCTCTTAGCTATGACATGGACTTGTTCATCAGAGAAGAGGGACAGAAAAGATAAAATAGTCTCTTACATTCACTTACATTCATTGGAATGCATCTTTTAATACTTTTATTCCATTTATTTGCAGTCAGATGGACACTATGGGAATCAAAACCAGAACTTCGGGAAAATTTATTTGCACAAATCAAGTTTACAAGGTTTTACATTTTCTACATCCATATGCCTAATGTCTGACTTTGGGCAAGTCACTTAATCAGAAAGTGTTCCTAGGCTGTCTCTAAAAAGTGCATTAACCTGGTTAATAAGCACCTTAAAAAGGATAGGAATATATCTGCTTCATATGTATGCTCTATTTCTGAATAACAGTGTAACTATTTTATAATAGATCAGCAATGACATAAATGTGTGTAAAATTGGGAGTGATCAGTCAAATAAGTGTGGAAAAAGAATTCCCTGAAACACACAGTATGCAAACAATAGAGTCAGGTATTTTCTAGTCTCTCTATGAACAGAGTAAAAGGCAGTGAGTTTGCCAACATGGAGTGAGGAAAATGTCCCACAGGAGTGGCAGGCTGAGATACTTAAATAAGTATCCTTCTTATCAAAATGTCATCCATAAATACTGCATTTTTAGGAGTAACAAATTATTTTTGTTAGAATAAACCTTTAAGTTTGACATGTCAACAGTGGTAACATTTACGGTCCTTCTTAGAAACATCTTGACTATGATCATGTTTCTTGTTGCATAAACAGTACTCATATGATTGCTTTTTGTCCAAAATTTTCCAAACAAAATACAAGTTTGTGTTAAGCAGTTGTTGGAGAATCTGTGGAGTGGAGCCAAGAACTGATTGTTGGCAAAATTCTATGACATAGCCACGGGTATTATTTGTAGCACATGCATGAAGTAATGCACTCCCATTTATTCATTTAATCTGCAAACATTTCTCCTTTAATATAGCTTGGATGTAGCTAATGGGGCAAATATTTAAATTCTGTATGTTGGCTAGGCATGTGCTCAGACAACCTGAAGTGTTTTGGGAGGTAGGAATGTGTGTTTGCTTTCAGTTATGCTTTGCATGTCTAAGAAAGTCACTACAACTATTAAAAAATGCCTGCCATTCTGTGTAGTAGAGGTAAGAGTCAGAATAAGCAAGCAAAAAAATAGATGACTCAGCTGTCAACGCAGTAGAAATGATGAAGTAGCAGGGTATGGTGTTGGGAAGGGCCCAGTGGTTAAAACTGGTAAGGGTAAAAAATGTTAATGTGCAAGCAGCACATAAAGACTGCTTTAAAGTTAAACATAAATAATTTATATCATGCTCTGTGATGATGAGATCCAATCTTCCTGGATGAGTCTGTGGAACAACATTCAATTTTAGTTCTGATTTAAAAGTCTACACAGGATTCCCTGCTACTGAAACTGAATTTTATGCTATCAGGAATGGGCTTGCCTCCCTCTGATGAGTGCATGCCCTGCACAACTAATCTCCTCTGCATATGTATTTGAGGAGGCTGGAAAGAAACTCTTGTCTTCTCTTCTGAGGATGGACACAAGGTCTTCAATGCCTAGCAGTAACCACAAAGAATGTCAGGTGAGTGCAGACATCTCTAACAAATGTGTAATGGGACACAAGTAGATACCTGTAATGAAAAACACAAACAGAATATTGTGTACTTCTTAGACTTACTCATGTGAAAATCATAGACTAAGCAGGGTGATCTAGAAGGTAGACAAAAAGACTGGGCTTGTCTTGCAAATGCCTTAGAAGTTCTACCACCCAACCTGCCTTTTACTCCAGTGTGCATATTAAGGTCATATATATATATATATATATATATATATATATATATATATATATATATATATACAGGAGCATAATGGTTTGTTGATAAGAGGAAGCTGATAAAGCTGATTATCCCTTTTTAAGCGCAACCTGGATAACTGAATGGGAAACAGAAAATACACCCCTGGGATTCCACCTGTGTCCCTGCTGGACAGGGGTTTGGTTAATGACTTGTCTAAATATGGTCTAAACTCTTGGCTAGGCTTATAAGGGCCTCAGGGCCAATAGCCTAGTAACCCTCTGTGATCATATGATCCTTATAAAGTGCTGGGTTTTTAAATAAGAGACTGCAGTGCAGTGGGGATCAGGGAAATGTGACCTTTCCTCACTGTGCGAAGTTGGAGATTGTATATAAATATTATATATATATATATATATATATATATATATATATATATATATATATATATATTATTAGCAGAGGTGGTGCTGGATGCAGCTCCCCTACAGAGGATGCATATTTTGACAGTTTTTTTTTTTTTGATCCTTTGAGGATTTAATTTTTCTGTTTTCGAGGAGTTTTGTTTTCACTAATTTAAGGATCGACAATTTGTGCTGTTGATCAAAATTAGGGATCCTCTGTGTGAGTGTACACACACATATATATATATATATATATATATATATATATATAGTAACTGTCTTAAAAAAAACATAAAATAAAATTTAGCCAAACTATACTAAATCTAGAAAAATGATCTGATAGGACTTAAAAAGTCTTCACTGAAATATGAGCAACAGAGAAACTGCATGTGATACATAAACATTAAAATGCAAATACACAGTTGATTTAATGCCAATTATCTGCCATTACCCTGTCAGTTTTTTCATTGATATTCACGTTTTCAGCATAGCATCCATTTTATATAGCATTTTTATACACGTGCAGGAGGTACGAAAAAGAAGACTCCTGCAGTGAGTTTCAAAAGCTGCTGTTGGAGTAACATGAATAGTTAATACAAAATGAAGTACATTCAGACACCTATATGCCTGCAGGATTTGGAAATAGTTTCTTTGCATGAAAGCAAGTTAAATTAACATGATAAAAGTGAATAGGTTTTCATTGGCTCTTGAACCATGAAAAGATTATGAATTTTGAACTGTACAGACAAATACTGAATTAAAGTGACTAGCCTCTAAGCAAAAAACTGTGACTGTTTTGTTTATTTATAATGTAATGTTTTTAAATGCAAATTCAAGAAACAGTGGTTTACTGCTTTTGTTGTTTCTAGTAACCAACATTTTGCTTGCTAAAAAATTACCCTACTGACCCTTTGAGTCTAAGCAGTTATGTGATACTAAGCAGAATACTTGTGTTCCAGGCATCACTTCTCAGTTTAAATGGACCTTTGACTGAAGAGATCTGTTGAGTTTTCATTTCAGACAAAGGTCTCACAGTGTAAGCTTTAGTGCTAGAGAAATCTTTGGGATACTGGGAGCCAGGGTGGGGGAGGGGTCTTTCTAATCTCTAGATGGTCATACAGAAAAAGTACTGTGTTCAGAACAGAAACTTCTCATTCTCTTAACAATGCAGCCTTTTGAGAACATTGATTCCTTTCTACAAAGCACATTAAAGGTTTCAGAAAATGTATTCATGTAAAAAGCAAAATATAGAGTTAATGTCATAAAACCAGTGGATGTTTTTCATACTGCCTTCAAAGCTGAAATGAATGTTGAGGTGTGCTTGTTCATGTGGATTATCAGCTTTATCCTAACAGGGTCGTATCACAGTCCTGTTCAGGTTACACAGTGTAAGCAAAAATGAATACATTTTTTCTCATTTTCTCATATGTACACAAACACATACACACACTAATATATATATGCATGTATCACACATGCAGTCATAAGTGTGGTCTGGTGTAGAGCCATTAACAAGGTAGGACAGAGTTATAGTCATTTGCATTGTAAATCATTTTAGTATTTCACCATGAAACAGAACCAAAATTAGCCTCTTGGACTGTTTTATTACTAGATACTGATAACCAGATTGTGGGCCCACTGTTACTATGTGGAATTGTCTGTTACAATGCAGATGCTGCAGTCTGTTGCAGTTGTTGTGGCTTGTGTTTATACTATATGTGTGTATATATATATATATATATATATATATATATATATATATATATATATATATATATTGCCAAAGTGGTGCAGCGGTTAGCATTGTCATCTCACAGCAAGAGGCTCTCCGGTTTGATTCTCGGCTGGAGCGCCTTCTGTGTGTAGTCTGCATGCCCTCCCCGTGGTTGAGTGACATGCAGGAAGGTGCGTGCATGAAAGGGTGTGCCTTCTTTGAAGGTTGGGCATCGGGCTGGCACCTCGGCACCATAAAAATCCACTGCCAATCAATAGTGGACTGGAGTTTTGCTGTGGTGACCCCTAACCAGGAAAAGCCAAAAGACATTAGTATTAGTTTATATTTATATATATATATATGTATATATATATATATATGTATATATATATATATATATATATATATATATATATATATATATATATATATATATATGTCTACATATATATATATATATATATATATATATATATATATATATATAGACATATATATATATATATACATATATATATATATATATATATATATATATATATATATATATATAGGTCTACTTTTGTTCACTAAATTAACACTTTTACCGAAGATCAAATACCAGACACCAAAACAGCGAAACTTCAGTTCAACAAAAACACAGTATTTAGAACTACATGTCTCCAAAAACAAAACCACTAAAATGTACACTTGAAACACATTTTTGCAGGGGGCAAGCCCCACCCCTGTGCCTCCCACACCCCCTGCAAATTATATATAGCATCTCCAAGATCACACCACAATGGGGAAATGTGTACATTTTCTTATCCTCACTGTATCGCAATCTATAGCATGAAGCTCCGAATGCTGTCAATGTTCCACTCCCGTTACTACTTTAAATACTGAAGGAAAAAAACACCATACCTGTTGTACTACAAGATGCAGGAAATGCTGATCTTTGTAAGACAAAGCATGGTTCAGAATACTGTGTTTTTGGAGAACTGCAGTTTCGCTACTTTGATGTTGGGTATTTGATCTTCAGTAAAATGTGAATTCGGTGAATGAATGTAGACCCATATGTATATAGTGGGTAAATTCCCTCAAACCAACATGCCTACTTTTACAATTCATATATTGTTTCAAGATTTTCTCATTTGTATACTGGGGATAATGACATGAATATGGACACATGAGCCATAATCTTGCTAAATGTGCTTTCTATACTTGCTTAAACAAGAAATGATATGAACCTGGTAAATATGCAGAGAAACTTTTACAGCAATAAATCAACAATGGTTACTTAAGTTTTCTACTATTTAGTTATGTAACTTCTGTGGGCAATTATTTTCCTTTTTTTTTTGCCTTGCTGTTGATTGCAGTATTAGTGTTGAAGTTGAGTTAAGAATAATTATGTTGAGTTGCTTGTGCCTGTGTAAATAAGTGAGTGAAAAGAAATGAAAACCAACTCACCTATGTATAACCTAGGTGAAATTTGTGAAAAACAGCATAACATCAATAACAGTACTTGTGCAAGCTAAAAATCACACTATACAAATGGACCACAAACAGTGCAAACTCACTGCACTACATACAGGTAGAACAAGGAGAGAAGTGAGCAGAACAAACTTCCCAGAATATGAAAAAAGCTCACATGATATAGCAGCATGACAAGCAAATAAATAGAAATGACAAAACAAGTAGTGTACAACTAGTTAACAAAGACTACATATGAAAATCAAGCAACAGTCCACAGAAATAAAAGTCACCTTACACTTCAATGTGAATACTGTACATGAAGACAGCAATTCTGCATTTAGTTATGTGGGAGCTGTTGTCCTGTGTATAGTGTACCACAACATTGTCATCACAGTGTATAGTTCTAAAATAAAGCACAACACAGTTCCTCTGACACATAGGCACATGACATAGGATATCCTTTAGAAAGGGCCATACAAATGACCACATCCGTAAAAGTATGCATGTGTGCAACATAATATACATATTCCTGGTATAACTTCCCCCATAGAGACTGTAGCCCCTCTCTTATGATAACGTTCCAATGTCTACAGTACAGGCAGTAATTAAACTGCAGTGTTAATGTACACTGCATGTACATTCTCCATACTTGAATATACAGTAACAATGAAACTATTCTGTGTGCTGTGGAAATAACAGAACCACACAGTGGTTCATGACCCACTAAAACATTGCACTGTGACCACAATGATCAAATGCTTCACCACACACGCATTATCCATGTACTGCTCACATACTGGAAAGTCCCAAAATCATTTTCCTGTCCCCCTTTGTGCCTAGAATGTACAGCAGAGCAACTATATATACTAGCAGCCAAGACAGTGCCAGATACAGTATCACAATATTCTAACATGTCAGTCTGCGTACCTCAGTCACAAATGTCCCACATTTTGTCCAGACTTTGCAGTCACTATATTAGGCATAGGCAGCATGCAAATAGGGTTGTGCAATTTCATATTTAACTCTGTGATCTCTGTACACATCACTGTGACTAAGCAGAAGAAAATGATTTAAAGGAAGACTTGTTTTATTTATATGTCTTGAGGATTTTACAGTATCATTTTTTCCAGTCCTGGCACCAGGCTTGGGCACTTTTTTATCCTGGGACTTGTGCACTCAACTGTCTTTTTTATTTTTTAACCTACTTCTGTCCATGATATATGCTATATAAAACACAATCTCTATATCAGTGTTGTCTTGGTGAGATTTTGTAAAAACAGGGTACACCTCATGAAGGTTCTCTCCAAGACTAGAGGATGAATTCAATTCCAGCAACACTACTCTCCTTTGCTTGCTGATTTTTATCATCTCTCCATCTGGATTCCAAAGCATAAAACAAAAGAATCTAAGGGAAAACCTGCTTGATTTAATAGAGAAGGGCAGGCATATTAAGACAGATTAAAGAAATTAAATAAGACCTAAAATGTTAGAAAACTGGTAAGTCTGATAAGCTGACTACAATGAGTCCACAAATTAAGTTGAAATAGGTGGAATGGGAAAAATCTGATCACTTGCCACACTAAGATACTCTGGAGCCTTCAGCAGAAAACCAGTACAAAAGTTCAGTTGGAGCTGCACAGCATGGGAAGGAGCAGGAGACAGCGGCATATCTGACATAGTCACTGTTTTACAGTATTACACCCTATGAAAGAGCAAAGGATGATGCAGGATTCAGCTGAATAAAATATGTCATAAGATGTTCTGGAATGTTCTGTAGCATGCCCACAGTAAACAGAAAACAAAGAATGTGCTCTCAGTTTAGAAGAAAATGATCTAAGAGAAGAGTTGCTTTTTCAATACAGATGGATGGACATATTAAGATCGATGAAAGAAACAGACTACAGAAAGATTCAAAATTTTGGAAGTCTGATAAAACAAATGAACACAGTAATCAAGACTATTAACAGAAATTCATCTGATATAACAGAAGTAAATATGATATATTGTTGTGCAACTACATTTTTAACAGGTAAAGTGTTACCACAAAAACAGAGAGCAATAAGGGAAAGGACGGAAAGAAATAAAATACCATCATGGAAGCATGAGAGAAAACTATAAAGCAGTTAAGACAAAAAGTGTCACTTGTTAGAGTATAGACGAGGGAATGGATCAACAAAAATACTTAGAAAGACAGAAGTGATAAAAGCGACATGCAGTAATATCTGGGCAGACCAGGATCTATCATACATTCTTGCAAGTAATAAACTAAGGATATCAGCATGGGCAGAGAAACAGTAAAAAGTTCAAATGTAGAGGATATGAAATGGAATAAAGTAACAGCCAGAGAAACTCAAACAAAAATCAAAAAAGCTCCTAAACGGAAAACCACAGGCCCAGATGCAGTATCTAACTTCTGGCAGAAAGCATTAACATTTATACATGAAGATTTAGCCATGAGTAAAAGCTACTTATATGCAAATCCTGAATAAACAACACTCTGGTTAACAACAGGAAAAACAATGCTCCTCCTTAAGAGTGAACCTGCAAGCTATCCTAAAAAAATATAGACGAACAACTTGCCTTTCAACAATGTTTAAACTGGAAGTGGTGCTGACAGACTTTTATAGTTACATAGAAGAAAACTCAAGCATGACAATAGAACAAAAGGGTAACAAAGTCATATGGAAAAAGGATCATTTGTTGTTAAAAAAGTCAAAATGGAGAAATGAGGTTTGGAACAACCATTTTGTCCTGGGACATCTTCAAGCGGAGATACATATATAGATTAGCAGGAATTAAGAGAATATGGGAAGGATAGGGTTAAATGGGATGGAGGGAGGTTTAGGAGGAAATGAAGTAAGGGTAGGGAGGGGCTTAGAGGGTTTTGTCAAGTGTAACTGAGATAGGAGTCACATTTTTGGTGTGAACTTGCTAAGGCAGGTAGCACGTCCTAGATGACCCGTGGGTATTTTGGTGCAGGTAGGCCTTGGGTGCGACTGGAGGCTTGGTGAGTGGAATTACTGTTTTTTTTCCCCTTCTCTCTCTCTGCTCATATCTATCTAGGGTGACTGTTGGGGATGGTGAGAAGGTCTGGTTTGGTGGTTTGCAGGTTCTGTGGGGTTGCAGGGTCATTTAAGTAGCAGTATGGGAATGTGGTGAGTGGGCATGGCTTCTTTAAGAATCCTTTCTACCTACCGGAGGTTTTGTTCAGGCAAAATAAGTCAATGTTGAACCATTTGGGGTCATTATTTACTTGCTAGATGACCGATCGGGGTATGTTGTCAGGGGTGAGTGAGAATGGCACTACTTGAGGTGCTGCTGTGTTCTGCTCCTCTGGAAGATTTGTTCAGCAAACCTTTGAATGGTATAGTTTTCTCTAGCATTCTGCCTTATAACTGGGGTACCTACTTCATAAACTCATGTTTTCTGGGAAAATTAGTGATAATCTTTAAAGACTGAAGTTAGGAATAATGACAGATTTTGAGGCAGATTTATCCCCTGAGAAAACTCGTGCTAGTGTAAATTTGATAATAAACTGTCTCTGTTTGGCAGACAATACTAAATGGACCTATTCTGTCTCACTTTCACTTATGTCTTTCAGTGGTGGAGTTATCATTGGTGTGTCAGTGATTGGTTGCAGTCTGCCAAGCGGTAGGCTCAGTTTCAGGTGTTTTCATGGGCTGAGTGGCACCCGCGAGTGTCGGTTCCATCCATACATGCACAGGTTAGCACAGAGATGTTGGTGGCTTCCATTATAGCTACTGATGGGAGCTGGTTCCGCCATTAAGTATTTGGACAAGGATTTAAATTGTGTTGTGCACATCTGAGAGGGACTAAGGCCCTCATTGTTCATATTGGTTACAAATGAATTATCATAATTTTCTTTCAATTTGGAATGATTCCGTTATGAAAAGAGGTTGGAGAAGTAGGAGGATGAGTCGTCAGGTGAAGATCACCATTTTGAGTTTCTAAGTATTTTTTTTCCTCTTCCTTGCTGTTGGCATAGTCATACTACTAACATTTTATTTTTGGAGTTGAGAGGGCCACATGCCTTGGTCTGTTTTATGGGGTTTCGGTTGGTGGTCAGTCTGCCCTGCAGGTGTTTCGTTCAGATGGTACAAGATTGAGGAGACAGTGTTGAGAGGTACTTTTCAATCATGATCAAATGTTTAGAATACTCTGTACTAAAAGGCATTAAATTGATGGATTTCTATTCTGGCAGGTAATGTTAACACTGCAGAGCTGGATTAGTTAAAGAACTGAAGTCAGTAGTATGAGGAAAAAAGCATTTCCACAATTGTCACCAGAACTTGGAGACTTGCATGGTGGTTTTCTATATTAGGATCTCAATTCTTGCGTATTTAATCAGTAGGGAGTTTACAACTAAAAAAAAAAAGTGATAATTTAAAATGTGTCCCCATTTTGGGTGGCTAAGCCTTGCCTCGTGGCTGAGCCATGAGGGGCTATGTCACGGGTTGGGGTCCATTTGCAGCATGCCATGTGGTCATTGTGGTTTGAGATTACAGTCCTGAGGGAGTGTGCTCAATCCTCTTGGCCAGGTAAGCACATACACATTTTCACTACATTTATAAAAAAAAAAAAAAAAAAAAAAAAAAGGAGGGGGCAGTACGTAAAGTGATGAGGTCTTACTTTGTGGACGTGTGATTAACGTTTGCACAACATGACACTGCAGGCTGAATATGATGGTATTTGTGGAGTTTTAGATGGCTGTGGGTATGACCTGCATGGTCTGAGGAATGGTCATGGGAAAGCCCTTGTTGCATGCTCTCTTGTCAGCAACAAGAATAAAGGAAGGAAATAAATAGGATGGAACTACAAGTGAGAGGAGAATTTTACTTTCGCGCCATGTCAGTGCATATTGCTTCAACATTTTCTGGTCCCCATTTCCCTGAATATGCTTGAGAGGACAATGGGGAGAATTCTCTACTTTACTAAAATTAATTTGGGCTTGCAGTGAATGGGTAGTGTCAAGGAAGGGGCAGGGAGCAGCCATATACCACCAAAGATGAACAGAAGAGTATTTTAATATTTTACTTGAAAGAGGGTATCACACAGAGAGAAATGAAAGAAAGCATGGTTTGCCACCAAGGAAGGGGCTTAGAGTTGGTCCGCAGACCCTCATTTCTGCAGATGAATTGTCAGGATTTGTTGGCCGGCAAGGTGGCCATTGGTGGCACTAGTAGGAAACTGCGACATTAGACAATTGGTATGGTTCTAGCCAAGGCAAAAACAGTGTCTCTCTCTCACTGCAGCTTACAAGCTGTTCTGTGTAACAGTTACTTTCCATACATGTGCAGGACAGTAATAATGCAGGTTGAGTAGTTTGGATAACTGGGTTAGGGAAGGTGATGGCCACCTGCTACACGTCATCTTTTGAAATCTGCCAGTTGTGGTATATTTACATTTCCAATTTTATGCTAATACAACACTGGCTACCTGTCAACTTTAAGTTGTAAGAGCAATAAATTATATCTATTTTTTGGGCCTTTCTCCCACTTTCATTATAACTGTGTCCAGATGTTTTGCTCTTTGAGGTTGAGAGGTATGGCTGGCATCTACTTTAATGCTATTTGCAGTATATTTGCAGTAAGTGGACATTGCTTCTGCTTAGATGAGGCAAGATGGGCAGATTTTATTGCATAAGGTAGGCCATTCTTTAAACTGTGGAACATTCATGTTTTACAGTTCTCACATCTGGCAGGTAGCAGAAGGTAGACCGTATGGGGATTATAGTAAGAATGTGTTTGCCTTCTAGATGCAAGACAACAGGGTTGGATTCCCATCCTTGTTTGGGGATCATTGCTGGGATTTGCAGTGCCTGTAGATATGAGGAGGCTGCCAGAATCTGTACAGTCATCCATGGTGGTAAAGGTATGGTAGATATTCTTGGGGGAAGGGTCTGGGACTTGGTAGCTTATTGTTCTTCTTGTTCAATGGATTTTCATTTGTTATTTCATTGCAATATTTTGCTGTACTGGCAGAATTATGGGCAGGTTTCATTGGGTTACAGTCCTAGTAGGACAAAGCAGCACATGGGAAGATGACAAGGTTGTACATGCTAATTGTTGAATATGTAGTTTTGTTAATCTTTTAATTTGAGTAAGTGTGATTGTATGATGTCATTCTTGGGGGGCTTACTTACAGAAATGATCCCAAGACTGTGGTGACCCAGGTATTTGATAATTTATTGGTTGTCCAGGATTTCTAGTAGTAACATATTCAAGCTGGTAGTTCACTTCACGGGCTCCATGTTAATTGATGTCATGTAAACACATGGGTTCAGTTACTGCTGCTTGTGGCATAAGACTGTCTCTTGCAACTGTGGGTTCCTTAGTTGGTTGGGTGAAGATTTGTTGGGGGATATGGTGGTATCAGGCTGTTGAGAATAAGGCAGGTGGGTTAGTGTAATTGTGAGGTTGATGAACAAGGTACTCCCTTGGCAGCTCCTAATACAGCTTTTTTGTCTTTTGCAGATGGATGAGCACAGAGTGGGCATCAGTCAGTGGCCAGAAGGTGATTGAAGTTGGAGATGGGGAATTGCAGATTGGGCAACTGTCAAATGAGATCACAGGTGGAAAGAGGTCAGTGGCCTGAAGGAAGCAGAGATGAAAGGTAATGGATTCTGCTGGGTAGATATTCTGGTAGATGGAGTGGCGTACAATAAGGCCTCAGGTGATCCTACTCTACTCAGTTATTTGTAGATTGGGTTTCAGGAAGCATTGCAGGTATGCAGGTGCATCCGGGATATTTCCGGAACTGGGTGCTTTGTCATCATCGGGGGAATTTAGAAGGCATAAGCACGGCATAGTTGGGTTCTTTGTAGATGCAAGCCAGGTGTCAATTCTTTGATAGTTGCATAGGTATCCTAAGGGATGAAAAGCTTTAAGAGAGAGGCTGAGGACAAGAAGTAGAATAAGGTTGTTAAGACTGTGGAGTCCTGCAATTCATTTGGAGGATAGGGTAGACCGCGGGGAGATGCTGGGTTGAGGTGTGGTAAACAGTATGATAAGTTTCTTATTCTGCACTTGGGGGTGGTTTCCAGACTTATGTTTCTAAGGTGTTGCTCCTTGTTAAAATGGGCTAGTGTGAATGTTGCCCTTGTCCTAAGGGCATATAGGTGGAGCCATAGGGGGAATTCGTATATCTGTTTTTTGTAAATGGCTGTACAGTAGGAGTGTGACCATTTTTAATTTTCTTTGTCTAGTCATTAATTTCATTGAGACCTCCTCTGTTGGTTGAAGAGAGATAATTTTAGCTATAAAATAAGACCTTGTTTTATTTCGCAGGGGTATCTGTTGTACTGTTACTAGGGGAGTTGGGAGGTAATTTTATGGGATCTTTGGTAGGACATTTAATTTTCAGGGGTATTTTGCATCTGGTAGGGTCTGCATTTTATGCAGTTGATAAATGAGATATGCCTGCTGTGGTGTATAATGGTCTTTAAGAATTTGGTTTATGCATGTGTGGAGTATTCATAGTCTTTTCTTTTACAGATCATTCTGACTGCAGATTTGGTATTATGACATACAGAGTTGGTATTACTTCGAGGACTGAAGAAATGTGGTCTCAACAGGTCAGAGAAGAACATGAGGAAGGTTTTTGGCTGATGAAGTGGTACGACAGGAGGTCACGGGTTGCCAGCAATGCAGAAAACATGGAGTTGTTGGTTGTTGCATTTTTCTTCCCTGCAGGCACAAGGTAATGCCCTGTTTTTGTTTGATCTTGTATGGGGAGCATCATTGTGGAATTTTACATTGTTTTATGGGTAGCGGGGGTCTTCTTTGGAATGGGTCAGATATTACTTCAGACATCAGGGGTAGGGAATTAACGAGTTATAGTGCATCAGTTAGGCTTGTGAGCTAGATGTGGGGTTTGATGGGAGGATTTAGCTTTGAGTTACTGCAGTTTCAGGATAGACTGAGCTGGGTTGATTCACTATATTCTGGATGGTAATAATGATTTGTTGGTATATTGTGTGGGTTAGTTTTGCCTGGCTTGGTCTATTGTTGGTGATACCGACCATGATGGCGATGTTTTGAGGTCATACTGCTACCAGGCATGATGGTGGCTTAAGTGTCTTATTGTTTATAATGGGAAGTTGGTGTGATTGTAGCATTTTATTAAATGGAATTTAGAAGAGATTTAAGAAGGGTATTACATTCACTGGACAGCAAAAAAAAAAAAAAACATTGGGCGGTACTGTGGGGTTGCAATGTGGTATGGTAGTCTGCATTTGCCTCGGCATGGCTTCAATGGTGGTGGGCTTAGTAGTGGGTCCAGTGGCTGGTAAGGGTCTTGGTATCATTGTGAGGTTTCCTGTGGTTGGGTGGTATGGTTTAATTACATCATGGCAGTAAGTTATGATAGGTGATGAGGTTATGGTTTGTTACCTTAGCACAGGTGAGGGTCAGTGGTTGGTTTTCAGTTGTTAGATTACGTGGCTGTTTCTGTTAGTTATGTACAGGGTTAGGAGGTAATGACTTGGATCCAGCTTGGTTACGGAGAATGGGTACACCGGATGATGTTTGACCTAGTGCCCTACTGGTGGTTAGTTTGCTGAAAGTTTGGTCGGAGAGAGGGGGAACAGCCTGGTTAGGCTGGTGGGCAGAGAAGAGGAGCAGGCTTGCTCTCTTCTGTTCCCTCTTTGGTGTTGGATGTGCAATTAATAAGTTGGGAAGGAAAGTGAGCAGATGCTCTGTTGGATAAGTTAATAAGCAAGAAGAGCTGCTTATATGGATGGTGGTGTAATTCAATAAATTGAAGGTGAGTGGAGTAACACTGCCTTGTTAGTGCAAAGATAAGTGAGCAAGTGTGGGACGCTGCTTATCAAGGGTGAGTGGTTACACTGCCTTATGGTTATTTTATGTTTTCTTTTATGGATGTTATCACCTGTGTCATGTTTTTGGTTGAAATTTATAATTATTGGTTAACAATCATGTTTATGGAAGTTTAATAAAGGTCATCAAATGTCATTCGGTGTTATGTGTTTATTGAAGTGGACCAGGACAAATGAGGTTTGGAACAGACCATTTTGCCCTGGGACATCTTCAAGTGGGGATAGATATATAGATTAGCAGGAATTGAGAGAATATGGGGAGGATAGGGTTAAATGGAATGGAAGGATGTTTAGGAGGAAATGAGGTAAGGGTAAGGAGGGGCTTAGAGGGTTTTGTCAAATGTAACTGAGGTAGGAGTTACATTTTTGGAAAAACTTGCTACCCTCCCGCCCTCCCCCTTTTTATTAGTGGGATTGTGGTTATTTCAGTTTGGGAAGGTGGAGAAGACGGGCAGGCTTGCCCTTTTCTGTTCCCCCTCTGGTGTTGGATGTGCAATTCAATAATTTGGGAAGGAAAGTGAGTGGTTGTTCTGTTGGATAAGTTAATAAGCAAGCAGAGCTGCTTATTTGGATGGTGGTGTAATTCAATAAATTGAAGGTGAGTGGGGGGGTAATGCTGCCTTGTTAGTGCAAAGATAAGTGAGCAAGTGGGGGACGCTGCTTATCAAGGGTGAGTGGATACACTGCCCTTATGGTTATTTTGTGTCTTTCATGGATGTTATCACCTGTGTGATATTTTTGGTTGAAATTTATAATTATTGGTCAACAATCATGCTTATGGAAGTTTAATAAAGGTCGTCAAATGTCATTCGGTGTCGTGTGTTTATTGAAGTGGACGAGGACAATTGTAAAAAGGGGAAGAATCTAACTATGGGATGGATAGATTCCAAAAAAAAAAAAAAAAAACATTTGACAGCATCCCACATTCATGGATAAAAGAGTGTTTACAAATATGTTAAGATATACCCCAATTTCATTACAGTGACCATTGGCAAACCACTCTGCAGCTAAACCATGATAAAGGACAAATTATTACCTCATCTACTTTTAGTGGATGATTCAAAGTTGTATAGGTTATCAGATGTGGATCTATAAATGGTTAAAACTTACTCAGATGTAAGAATGCCCTACAGCATAATGAAAAATATCAGCATGGGACAGGAATGTGATACAAAGGAAATGGAGGAGGAGAGAATATTTAAATATTTGGAATGGATGAAAGGTCAGCAATAAAAGATGAAGAAATGAGAACAAAGCTTAGTAAGGATATTTCAGAAGACTAAAGGTAATACTGAAAACAACCTTAACATGTTGGATTAAAGTCCAGGCTATAAATCAGTTTGCTCTTCCTGCTCTAACTTGCAGCTTCAGTGTGATAACTGCCCACCAAAAAATATTAAATTAGTTGGATAAGGAAACAAGGAAAATTCTTCATGCTTATCAAATGATATACTAAAAAAGTGCATACCAAGATTATATAGATCCCTCTTTCTGAACGAGGTATTTGCATCCCTGAAATTGATTATACATATAGATCTTCAATCATGGGATTATATCCATGCTTGTTTGCTAACCTAATCAGATATAAACACAGTGAATATTCTAAAGAACAAAGAAAAAAGTCTAAGATGACATATTTGCTTAGTTTAGCATAAGCATTTCAGAACAAAGCAGGAATGAGTATCAAACCAGGCAGCAACTGAAAGTGCTAAAAATCAAGAGAAAGAATATAAAGAAATGGACTTGAAGAGAAGGAAAGAAAGGTGGAAAGTCAATAAATATAATGGCAGGTTTAAAAATCTTTCAGAACAATCTCATGTGGACAGAGATTTGATGCAGAAATGGTTTAGGAGAGGTGAACTGAAAAAAGATGAAAGGCTAACAATGGCAGCACAAGATGGACTATGTGCATGCTGGTTTACAAAGTCCATAAAAAAATGGGAGAAACAGGCAAATGCAGGTTCTGTAAAACAGAATAGCAAACAGTTACACTTCTTATTGTTGGTGTGATACACTCATGGCGGAGGGTCTGTATATTGAAAGGCACAATAATGTGACAAGACTGGTGCATTGGGAATTGTGCACACACTACACTCCAGAAGTAGCTGAAAGGTGCTGGAAACATGAAACACAAACTATTACGATGAAGAAGCTTAGGTCATATGGGATCTCTCATTACCAACAGTCCAAAAATAGATGCAAGAAAACCAGATGTAGTAGCCCAAGAAAAAAACAAAAGTACTATTAATCTCTGAAATTGCTATACCAAGTTATTACAGTATCGTACGTACTGAGAGACACAAAGTCTTAAAATATTAGGACTTGCAAGCTGAAATGAGATCAATGTGAAAGAAGGATGCCCAGACAATTCAAACAGTAGAAGCAGCAATAGGACAAGTAAAAAATAATTTACAGTCTTCCTTAAATATGCTACCAGTATATGTACCCCTGTATGAACTGCAGAATGAGGTAATTCTGGGCACATTGCAGGTACTGAAAACAACGCTCTTGGCTAATGTCAAAGACTGAAGCAATAATAATTTCATGAACTTCAGTCATACTCTGACTCATCATATGCCATCATAGTATTAGAAATCCAAAACAGCTGGAGAAATTAAACTGAGTCTAACCTCTTTGTGCCTTGCATATGTCATGTTTTTTCTTTTTTTTTAATTTCTCCAAGTTTCTAATACCATGATGGGAATGGACCTCATTCCTGAGTCAAAGCATGATTAAAGTTCATGAAATTAGTATTGTTCCAGTCTTTGATGTTTGCAGGTGCTGTGAAAAGCACTTTTTGCTATGTGCCCAGTAATGACTCCTGCAATCGTAAGGAGTTACATGTATCTGTAACATATCTAAGTATGACTGTAAATTATTTTTTTCTTTTTTATAAGACCCATTGCTCCTACTACTATTGGAACTGTCTGGGTATCCTTCTTCCCCATTGCCCTTGTTTCTGCCTGTAGATCCTGGTATTTTATGACTTTGTCTCTCTCTACTTAAGTCACTGGGTGTAGCAATTTCAATTATCAATGCTACTTTTGTCTTCTTTTCATGGACTACTATATCTGTTTTTCTCGCATCTATTTTTTGTACTGTTGGTAATGTGCGGTCCCATGTGATAGAAATGTCATCATTTTCTATAATGCTTTGTGGCTCATGTTTCCAGGGTTTCTTAGCTACTTCAGTATTATAATGTTTGTACAATCAGTAATGCAACAGCTTTGCCACATTATTATGGCTTTCAGTATACAGTTCTGCCATTAGTATATCACAACCAGCAACAAGATGCGCAACTGTTTCTAATTCTGTTTTACAAAAACCTACATTTGCTTCTCCTGTATATTCAATGGACTTTGTAAACCAATGTGTACATAGTCCACTATCTTGGACTACCAATATTAACCTTTCTTCTTTTGGTTTAGATTCACCTCTCCTTAACCATTCCTGTTTCCGAATCTGATCAACATGAAGTTGTTCAAAGAGTTTTCTATACTTGCAATTATATTTATGCATTTTCCACATTTCTTGCCTTCTCATCTTACCTTTCACTTTATATTCTTTATTTTGTTTTCTGGCATATTCAGTTGTTGGCGGAGTTGTATCTACTTCTGGCTTGATTTCCATTCACACTTGATGGTGATATGCTTCTGCTAAACTAAACAGGGAAGTCATTTTAGACTTATTCTCCTCATGTTTCAAAACTTACATTACAATTTGGTCTTGGTGAGTTCAGCAGATATGTATGCAGTCCCACCAATTGCAGATCTATACATGTAATCAATTTCAAAGAGGCCCATACCTCATTCAGAATGGGGAATATATAGTCTTGGTATGCACTGATTTTTATAAATCATTTGATGAGCATGAAGCATCCTTCTTGTTTTCCTGTCCAACCTATCCAACACTTTTAGCTCCATTCAATCACTTCAAAACTGTATAGTAGGACAGGAAGAGGAAACTGGTTTATAGCTTGGACTTTGTTCCTAGATGTCAATGCTGTTTCAGCATTAAGTCTTCTAAAATATTCCTTACTAAGTTTTATTCATGTGTTCACGTTTTATTGTTGATTCTTTATCAGTTCCCAAATATTTATACACTCCCTCTTGCTCAAGTTCTTTTATATTACATTCTGGTTCGAAACTGATGTTTTCTTGGTGCTGTGGCTTTCCTGCCTTAAAAAGTTGCTTTTGCACATTTATCAAGACCAAATGACATCATTACATCATCTGAAAAGGTTTTGACCAGTTGCAGTTGTGCATTCAATTCCTCATCTGATGAACAATACAGTTTTAAATCGTCCACAAAACAGAAGATGAGAAGTCAAATTGCAGCCATGACAAAAGCTGTTAAATACATAGCTTAATGGTTAAGGGCAAGACAAAAGAGCAGTGGTGACAAAGAGTCACCCTGGAATATCCCCCTTTGGATTTTTATCACTAGAATAATAATTTGTCCTTTATCATGGCTTAAATGCAAAGTGGTTTGCAACTGCTTCATGGTTGCTGTAATGTAATCAAGCAGATTATGGTATATCTTTTACATTTTTAATTACTCTTTTATCCATGAATGTCAGATACTGTCAAATTCTTTTCTGTAGTCTATCCATACCATTCTTAGATTCTTCGCCTTTTTACAGTTCTCCATTATGACTATTTAACAACAAATGATCCTTTGTTCCATATAACTTTCTTTTATTACACTTTTGTTCTACTGTGATGATTTAGTTTTCTTCTAAATGACTATAAACTCTGTTGGCATCAGTTCCAGTATATAGTTTATAGGTCATCGGAAGGCAAGATTTTAGGATAGATTGCAGATTCACTCTTAAGTAGGAGCACTGGTTTTCCTGCTGTGAACCAGGTTGGTGTCAGGAGTAGAGGTGGCGAAGGTGGATGAGTTTAAATAATTGGGATCAACAGTTCAGAGTAATGAGTGTGGAAGAGAGGTGAAGAAGACAGTACAGGCAGGATGGAGTGGGTGGAGAAGAGTGTCAGGAGTGATTTGTGACAGACGAGTACCAGTAAGAGTGAAAGGGAAAGTCTACAAGAGGGTAGTGAGACCAGCTATGTTATATGGGTTGGAGACAGTGGCGTGAAGTATATCTGTGAGTACTCATAGTCAAAGCTACTAAGAATCAGAACATAAGCAGTGTAAGTCACATGTAAATAAATACAGACACATTTAATCAAGAAGTAGAAGTAAAATCGGTTCTTACTGAACTAAAGAAGATCAGCAGCATACCAAATAACACTTCAGATGAATTTCTCAGTGAAAGTTTATTTAGCAGATTTCACATTTCTAGTAATTAATGCATACTTTTTTAAAGAACAGCTTCATTGATTTATATGATGAAACTGTTGCATATACATAAAATTCTGATTAAATAATTGAGTGACAAATACATGCATATGACCTTATTAATCAAAACTCAGTTATAATCATAACAAATAAAACTACTAGTAATGATTTATATGTATACAGGATCTATTCTTATGCTTATCTTCAAATTTTGTATAGTTATTGACATACCTTTTGTTTACAGATGTAGTCCATGGCTGAAAATACATGAAGCCTTAGCAAATTAGTATCTTCACAGAATATGACGCATCAACCTGTCCAATAACAGTGAAAACTTAAGCTAAGAATTCAGAGGTTCATTGATTGGATCTGACCTCATTTGAAATATTCTATACTTTCTTTAATATACACACAAACAGACGCACACATGCATGTATGTATATGTCTATATGGGTCTACTTCAAATACACATAAAGCCACTTACTTGAAAACCATATGATCCAGACAAAAACAACGAATCACCAGTTAACCAACTCCTCAGATCACCGAGACATTACCCAGTGAAAGGAGGGGAGGCAGTCGGCCAACAATCAGAAGTTTGCCCTTTTTCATACTATAGTGTGACCTCAGAGTTGGTATATTTAGTTAGAGGGGGAGTGGGGGGGCAAAGCCCCCCTCTCTTGTTTGGGTTTGAATCTGTTTTTTTTTTTTTTTTTTTGCTGATGTTAGCTGAGGAATCCATTTTTATCTCAATCATATGATTTTCGAGTAAGTGGCTTTTCACATATCTGAAGTATACCCATCTCTCTCTCTCTCTCTATATATATATATATATATATATATATATATATATATATATATATATATATATATATATATATATCTATATATATATATCTATAGAGAGAGAGAGATTAAGATATAGATATATAAACAGATATCTATAGATATATATACATATGTATGTGTGTGTGTTTGTGTGTGTGAGTGCGTGTGTGCCACTAATAAATGAAAGCACCCATTGTTAACTGGCACAGTGCCTCAGCACATGCAATATTTTACTTTTAAAAAATATGATAAACATCATTTTATGCAGGGGGGCATACCCACTGCTAATTATGTACACTAAATTATATAATTTATACATGTGCAAACACACTCGCCCAAAGATTCTCGGACTTCAACTCAAATGCCTTGAAGCAGACAGTTGGCGTCCCCACAAGGGGCCCAAACATTCTAAACTTGGTGCTCACCAACATGGTAGAACGGTGCACCACCACAACTGTGTGCACCTCCCTGATGAAGTCTAATCATAAATCAGTCTATTTTGAAGTAATGATAGCATCAGATTCCTCCCCCCAGAGAAAGTAGGCTAAAAATCTTCTCCAAAGCCAACTACAGCCTTTTACAAGAAGGCATTAATAGCTTCAAAGCTCCTGTCCCCACTGACAGGAAAGACACCTATACTGGGATAAACACCAATGCATTGTATAACATCTATACAATTGTATTGACTCTCCCATTCCTGATAGGACCAAAGCAATATCCTCATGCAAAACAGGCCTGCCTGGTGGACATTCACCATAAATAAGTTATATAATAAGAGGAAGAAATTGCTGTCTAAGCGCAAGAAGGAACGATCTCAGAATTGGAAGAACACCCTTCTCAGCTTGAAGCAGCAAATAAGACATCTTACAAAGCCCTCTAAAGCTAACTACGAATCTAGATTAGCATCCCTAACAAAGGATACCCATAAGGCATTCTTTAGCTACATCTGAAACCTTAAAGAAAAAGCCCAGATTTGCACTGAACTGGCAGTGAATGCTACCACATATACTGAACCAGTGGAAATAGCTAACCTGCTAGCGAACAGGTTCAGTGAAAATTTCTCCCCTCTGTCCCCAGCAAATATACCCCAAAACATTCCTACCACCTACTCTCTGCCTAGTATCTCTAAGCAGCAGGTCGTAACCGGTCTCTCCAAGGCCAGAAACAGACTCTGTGGGACCCAATAATATACCATGCTGCTTTCTTAATAGTTTAAAACAGCAGTTATCAACACCATTTAGTACTTTTTCAACCACAGCCTAAGCACTAGTTTTGTCCCTGCTGAAACTTCCATCATCCCCTTGTTCAAGGGGGGTGCATCCACCAACCCCAGAAACTATAGACCCATTAGCCTAACCTGCCTTATCTGCAAGGCCATGGAGAGGAATCATCATGGACCTTATCAACAGGGATATAGATGACCTTCAAACACTTGACCCAACCCAGTTTGGTTTTGTTAAAGAGAGATCTTGCCTGTTGAACCTAGTGGACTTCTTTGAGACTGTCACCAAAGCCTGGATGAAGGCAAATCTGTGTATACAGCCTACCTAGACTTGGCCAAGGCCTTTACACAACGCATCACTCAGGCATCATTGAAAAACTCACCCAGCTGGGGGTCAACCCATATGCTGTCAGATGGGTGTCAAACTGGATCACTGACATGTGTAGTCAAAATAGGGGACTCCACCTCCACCAGCAGACCTGTTACCAATGGTGTTCCACAGGAATTGGTGCTAGGGCCCCTACTGTTTGGAATCTACTTCTCAGAAGCACAATCAAAAATAAAAGTTCTGTGGCTGACAACGTTTGCTGATGACTGCAAACTGGGAGCAGTCACAGAGTTCTCGATGTCAATATTCTACAAGACGGACTTGCACAAACCAATGGTCGCTGCCAACATCATGGTCTTAAAGTCAAGGCAAAAAAAGCATTATTTTCTCTCCCTTTTTTATTTCTCCAAGTCGTATGGGTTTCTAATACCACAACGGGAATGGACTCCATTCCTAAGTCAAAGTACAATTAAAGTTCATGAAATTAGTATTGTTTCACTCTGATGTCAGCAAAAAATGCTCTTCGCAGCACCTGCAATGTGTCCATTAATGACTCCTTCTGCATTTTGTACGGAGTTACATGTATTGGTAGCATATCTAAATAAGATTTGAGACTCTTTTTTTTATAAGACCCATTGCTCCTTCTACTATTGGAACTATTTGGGTATCTTTCTTCCACAATGCCCTTGTTTCGGTTTGTAGATCCTGATATTTTATAACTTTATGTCTCTCTGTGTGCAGGACACTGTAATTACTGGGTGTGGTGATTTCAATGATCAATGCTACTCTTGTCTTCTTTTCCTGGACCACTATATCCAGTTTTCTAGCATCTATCTTTTGAATTGTTGGTAATGGATGATCCCATGTGATGTAGACTTTATTTTCTATGATGTTTTGTGACTCATGTTTCTAGTGCTTTTCAGCCACTTCAAAACCATAATGTTTGTACAATCTCCAGTGCAACAGCCTTGCCACGTTATTGTGCCTTTCAGTATACAATCCTTCTGCCATTAGTTTGTCACAACCAGCAACAGGGTGTGCGACTGTTTCTAGTTCGGTGTATTAAAACCTACATTTGTCTGTTTCTCCCACATATTCAATGGACTTTGTAAACCAGCATGTACGTAGCCCACTATCTTAAGCCACTAATATTAACCTTTCATCACTTGGTTTGAATTCACCTCTCCCTAACTATTCCTGCATTTGTTCCTGATCAACATGAGGTTCTTCCAAAAGTTTTCTATACTTGCAACTATATTTACGCATTTTCCACATTTCTTGCCTTTTCATCTGATCCTTCACCTTATATTTTTCTTTTGTTTTTTGGCACATTCAGTTGCTGCCTGATTTCTATCCACTTTGGTTCCAATTTTCATTCCTGCCTGGCACTGATATGCTTCTGCTGGATTAAGCAGGGAAGTCATCTTAGATTTATTCTCCTCATGTTTCAAAACTTTCATTACATTTGGGTCTTGTGAGGTCAGCAGATGTGTGTGGTCCCACAATTGCAGATCTGTACATGTAATCAGTTTCAAGGAGGCCCATCCCTCCTTCAGAATGGAGAATATATAAACTTGGTATGCACTGATTTTATAGATCATTTGGTAAGCATGAAGCATCCTTCCTGTTTTAATATCTAATCTATCCAATATGTTTTGGGGCCAATTAATCACTCCAAAACTGTAAGTTATTGCTTCGATTTTGTTCCTAGATGTGAATGCTGTTTTCAGGATTAATTTAAGTCTTCTAAAATATTCCTTACTAAGTTTTACTCACATTTGTTCATGTTTTATTGCTAATCCTACATCATTTCCCAAGTATTTATACACCCCTCTTGCTCAAGTTCTTTTATAACACATTCTTGTCTCAAACAGATGTTTTCCTGGTGCTACAGTTTTCCTGCTTTAAAGGTTACTTTTGCATATTTATCAAGGCCAAATGACATTCTAATATCTAAAAAAGTTTTGACAACCTGCAGCTGTGCTTTCAGTTCCTCATCTGATGAGCTATACAATTTTAAATCAACAAACAGAAGATGAGAAGGCTTTAGACTTTGTTGTTTTCTAGGAGCCAAATTGTAGCCATGGCCTAAGCCATTAAGTAAACAGCTTAATGGGTTAAGGGCAAGGCAGAACAGCAACGGTGACAGAGTCACCCTAGAATATCCCCCTTTGAATTTTTATCCTTGGGATAATAATTTGTCCTTTATCATGGTTTAATTGCAAAGTGGTCTGCCATTGTTTCATGGTCACTGTAACATAGTCGATTAGTGTAGGATGTATCTTATACATTTTTAAACAATCTTTTATCCATGAATGTGAGATACTATCAAATGCTTTTTTGTAGTCAATCCATGCCATACTGAAGATTCTTTCCCTTTTTACAGTTTTCCACTATGACTTTATTTAAGAACAAATGATCCTTTGTTCCATATGACTTTCTTTTATTGCCCTTTTGTTCTACTGCCATAATTGAGTTTTCTTCTAAATGGCTATAAACTCTGTCAGCATCAGTTTCCATGTATAGTTTATATGTCATCAGAAGGCAAGTTGTTGGTCTATAATTTCTGGAGTAGCTTGCAGGTTCACTCTTAAGTAGGAGCATTGTTTTACCTGTTAGCCAAATTGGTGTCTGTTTGGGGTGTGCATATAAATAGTTCTTACTAAAGGCTAGGTCTTCATGCAAAGATGTTAATACTTTTAACAAAAAGTTAGGCACTGCATCTGGGCCTGGTGTTTTCCAATTTGAGACTTTTCTTAACTTTGTTTCAATCTCTCTGGCTGTTACTTCATCCCATTTCATATCCTGTACCTTTGAACTTCTTATTCTTTCTTTTACTTCTTTTATCCATTTAGCATCTTTGTTGTGTTCCACAGGATCTTCATAGATACTTCACCAAAATGCATCTATTTCTTCTTTTTTTGGTGGTCTTTCAATTCCTTTTACCTTGTTTCCCAATTCTCTATAATATTTTTTTGTTCATCACTAAATTGCCCATTTTGTACTTTTCCTTTATATTTATCTGTGTGTCTTCTAAGTTTTTCCACCTGTGCTGAAAGTTTTAATTTATTATTTGCGATAGTGCATGATAGATCCTGGTCTGTTCTAATACTGCGCACTGCTTTTATCACATCTATCTTTCTTAGTATTTTTGTTGATCTATTCCCCCTTCTATAGTCTTCTAACAGTGACACTTCTTGTCTTAATTGCTCTATATTTTTCTCTATTCAATACATACGTGATGGTACTGGATTTCTCCCCTTCCTTTGCCTCACTACCCTGTGCTCTTGTGGTAGAACTTTACCAGTTATTAATTAAGCTGCACAGTAATATATCCTGTTTACTTCTGTTATATCGCATGGATTTCTATGGACAGTCTTAATTACTGTGTTCATTTGTTTTATCAGACTTCTGACTTTTGGGGTTTTATTGACCTTCTGCAGTCTATTTCTTTCATTGATTTTAATATATCTATCTATGCCCATTAAATCAAGCAACTCTTCCCTTAGTTTATTTTCTTCCAGACTAAGGGAACATCCTTTGTTTTCCACTCCCTGCGGGCATTCTATAGAAAGTTCTATAGCAGCTTCCTGTGGCACCTTATCTTCAATTTCATCCTATGTCATTATTTTCCCATTTGCCAAAAGCAATGTCCCTGCAGCTTACCATATTAACAACACCCTTAGCTCTAAATCAGTGGTGAGAGATTTGGATACACAGGTTGACAGCAACCTTACTTTTGATCACCATGTCTCCATGGTGGTAAGGAAGGCCTTCTATGTTGCTTACCTCATAAGCAACAGCATAGCTTCCAGAACAAAAGAGGTTATAACCCCCATGTACTCTTCCCTCATCAGGCCAATAATAGAGTACAATGGTCGTTTTGGTATGTACCTTAAGAGGCACCTGCAGCAAGTGGAGAGACCTCAACGGTTCCTCTCCAAGAAAATTCAGGGTCTTCAGCACATCTTATGTGAACAGACTGAAATCAGTCACTATACTCTGCATTGTACAGACTACTCAGAGGCGATCTGTGCCTTGCATACAAAGCAACTTCTGATCCTACCTTAATGGAAATGCTGCACATTCGTAAGTCAAATGGTGCACAAGTCACTCCCTCTAGGGACCTTAACCTAGCAGGTGACGTCAACAGGACTTGCTGGAGAGAAGGATATGTCTCCCGGTGGCTGCCTCTCCTCAGGAATAAACTTCCAATACAGGTTAAACAGAGCCCTCATTAATCCTTTTTAAGTGCAACTTGGATGACTGGATAGGAAACAGCAAGTTTACTCCAGGGATTTCACCTGTGTCCCTCTTGGATAGGGGCAGTCGGTGCTGATTTAGATCTGCTTATAACATAGACTATATCGTTAGGCCCTTAAGGAAACAAGGGTTGAACTTGGTTAGGCTTATAAGGGCCCTAGGGCCATTAGCCTGGTAACCTCTTATGAAACTATGAATCTATGAACCTATAATTTTTGAAATTGCACAGGAGTATGGCAAATTCCCAAACCGTGGATTTTTGAGATCTTGCACACCTGTTATTCAGCTACCTAGTCAACCATATGCAGTCAGCTTGGCAACTGTCAATCTAACACACATATGAAAATGGAAAAATAATACATTAGAGTAATAGATTTCCATGTATTTGTCTTACTAGCTTTTGGTAAGAGACAGTAGAAACCATCCTTTAAAAATTCCTAAATTGTCCCTCTGTCTGTCTCTTTGTTCATCAGTCTGACTATCTGTATGTATGTATGTAAATCAATCAATCATGCAGATGCTTTTGTATTTATTTATATTTATTTATTACCATCTGTAAACTGGGATAGCCTGACTGGACAAAGCCCCTTTTCAGCTGAGGCCCGAGGAAAAAAAGTTTGATGTTTACATATTGAAACAAAAAGCATTAGAAACATAGCATGTGATTACAATTTTTTAAACTACCCAAAGTGGGTTTGAGAAATACAGAAGGTTTCCAAATACATACACAGGCAAAGATAAAGCAAAGAAACAAATGACATACATATCATACATACAAAAACAAGGGGCAGCAATGCACGTGTTGCTTAGAAACAAGTAGAAAACAGAATGTTTATCTGTATACACAGCTAGTACACAGTGTATTTGTACCAAGCATTATGATTTTCATATCACCAATATTTTAGATGCTATATTAGTATGTAATTAGTTTACACATGAACTTATTTCTTGTGCCCAAATTTTCCCCTGCAGTGTGCAGACATGTCTCACATCATCGTCTAGAACTTTTCCCACTGAAATTGTACAGTGAGATAGCTTTTTTGTTGACTGTGAATACATGTGGTAAGAAGTATAAGGGGGTGCTGCACTCATGATTGTGTCCCCCTTCAGATGAGATATTAAACCGAGGTCCCATCTGCCTGAGTTGGCGGTAGCTTATGTGGATATAAAAAATCCCACAGCACCTATTGGAAAGAATAGGGGTCCTTTGACTCAACATTTATTTGTTTATATATTTACAAAATATACAAATTTACAGGCAAATATATGCATAGTCTACTTTTTTACTTTTCATCTTATTTTTTATAATATCCTCATTGTTATTCTTCTATAAGTGACCCCCACTCCTTCCACAACTATAATCTATTTTTTCCAATACATCTTCCAAAATCTATTTTCCATTAAACAACATTTAATTCAGTCTTTCATTTTAAATAACCCTTATTACATAAAATAAATTCTTATCTAGTCCTTCTCACATATTCTTTCTTCTTGTTCTTATAGCCATACGTAATTATATTCATATCTATACTGTTTTTATGCTATTAATATTTTCAAAATACTTTTCTTCATAAAACTTTTCCAGAGTTTTACTGCTCTTTTACATTTCAAAAAAATGCTCTGCTATGTCTTCCTCCCCACAAAGTAAACACACTCTTTCAACTTTCTTTTTATATGAATATTTACCTTTACTGGTAATTTATTACCAGTCTCCACAGGAAATGGTGACACTATCATATCATGGTACACCACTTTTCTTTAATTCAATCACTTCTTCTGGTAAATTTTCCCATGGATTTACATAATATTGTTTAATTAGTTTACAATGGTAAGGTCGATCCGGACCCCATCGAATGATGGAATCATCGACCCACATCTGCGAAAATGACAATGTCAAATTCTGGCTCGACTTCGAAATGGACTTTAACATGGGTCAAGATAGGGGTGAGATTCTTACTTTAAAGGCCTCTGGACTTCAATTGAACCCACTTCAACCTTACCATAGTAAACCGTTTAATCACATTATACCACATCCTTCTATTTTTCTCTATATCATCAATTATTTTCCATGCTAGTATTTTTCTTGATAATTTTTAATTTCTTTATTTGCATCTTTTTTCTCCTTTTTTGTTTTCACAGTCTTCACAAACTTTTTGTACTTATATTTAAATGGTCTTTCTATTAATTTCTCAGTTTCTTCCTTTACCCGCTCTAATACTGTATACCAGTTTAAGGAAGCAGAATAAACAACTGAGTTTAGTAATGTCAATCTCCATTCATCATCATTAATATACACCAGACCTCTTTTTAACAGCAGTGTAGCACAACTTTCTTTTCATATTTTTCTGGGATCATGTAAAAATTTGAATTATATGCTATTTTTCCGATTAAGACAGAATTCACAAAATAAACCTTTTTCCTGAATGTTAATCTAATCCATCCATGCAAGACATATTTCTTTCATTTCTTTTATCAAGCCCTCACATTCCATTATAACTATATCATTTTCCTAAATATTGTACCTAGCAAAACACTTCATTCATTGAAAAATATACACCCCCAATTTTCACCACACTATTGCTCCAAAACCCTTACTTTTACCTTTATTCAAGGTCATTCTCATTTCCTTTAAACATCCATTCAGACAAACTAACACTTCCCTCATCCATATTTTATTCTTTGCAACTACAACTATATTGTCTGAGTATGTCAAAACTAATGAAATCACTACCTCCTGTTGCATCACATATCTAATAGCTTTCATTTTATAAGCTACTTGACTCACTTTTGCATTCATTACCAAAGAAAACAATATTACACTAATGAGACAGCTTTGTCTTATACCATACTTTGTGCATATTTCATTACTCAACCAACCATTCACTAACACTAACATTCTATTATTTTAACATGCTGACATACACACTTCCCTAATTCTATTACTTTTTCCATATCTTTTTCATAACATCCCACAAAGCATCATGTCCTACTGTATTGAATGATTTGCTAGCATCACCTACCATAAGTTTCACATCCTCTCATTTACTTAGAATATCATCTACAATTTCTCTCACAATTAATAATTCTTGACATTCCTTCTCTTTTATAGCATATATACTTTCATCCATAATACCCCTCATCCTCCTTACATTCTCCACTGTATTATTCTCATAAAAATTTTAGAATGTGCATTTTCTAGTGTGATGTCTCTCCATTTTTATTTCATTCTTCTCATCTTTATTTCATATACATTTCAATACCCCGCTGCATAACTCTTCATAAACAAAGCCTTTATTCAACCATTCATTCAGTTGTTGTTGTTGTCTTTCGGCTTTTCCCGGTTAGGGGTCGCCACAGCAGAACTCCGGTCCGCCAATGATTGGCAGTAGATTTTCACAAACGCTGAGGTACCAGCTCAACATTCAACCTTCAACAAAGGCATGCCCATTTATGCATGTCTTCCGAACGCCCACCCAACCACGGGGAGGAGATGCAGACTCCACTCAGAAGGCACACCCCACAACCATTGATTCAGTACATTTACAAAATACTCTCTTTGCCAAACCATTAAATTTCTTGTACATTTCATACCCTATACCCCCTTACTGAGTACTTCATCTAATTCACTAGCAATAATTTCCTTTTCAAATTCTCTTAACTCCTTCTGGATTTTTTGTATAACTTTCCATTCTCTTGTTTCCCTTCTCTTTACTCTTATACATTTTTCCACATGCTGTACTACATTACTAATGATTTGCTCCTGTTTTTTTTTTCTTTTGCTTGTCCTTTTACATTTTCTTCATTTCCCTCATTACAGTAATATTCTTATTTACAATTTTTGCCAAAATTGCAGACATCTCCTCCCTTCTCCACTGTAAATATGTCTGCCTAAATAATAATGCCTTAGTTGTTTCTCAATTTATTTTATATATTTCTTTTTCCATATTACAATACTCTCTTGTATTATTCTCTAAATTCTCTTATACAGTTCTATACATTTTCACATACATCACTTTCTCTTCCTTTCTTATGTCATCTTACCACCGGAAAAAAACACTTTTATACTTCTTTTTAAATTCACTCCGCCATTCAGATGAATTTTTATAGAAGGCCTTTTTATGGTTATATGATTCTTCCATAACTGTAATACTTCCCACTCTAGAATTTCATCCCACAATTTCTCATTTAATGTTTTTTATTCTAGTTCCCGTCTTAATATGTTTCTTTTCTTCCATCTCCTCTATCCATATTGCTAACGGTCTGAAAACCCATCACAACTATATTACCATGTGCTACTCCCAAGCCTTCGACTAACACATATTAATCAATTTCAAAGCAAAGTGCTCCTTCAATAAGTCCATTGACCTGAACTCCACACAGCTAATGTATCACTTCTTGTATTTTTATACACCTTTCCTTTTTTATATTCCCCTTTTAATCAAAATTAAAATTCTCTGCAATTATAATTATTTCTCTTACCTTGTTAGCTATAGATGTGCATAATGCTATAATTCTATACACGTGTTCTCTCCACCTCACATCTATGACAGTTAACCTTCTAATTCTTACCAGTGTTGTGTCTAGTATTTCTTTACACAACACAGCCACTCCAGAGTTACTCCTAAGTTCCATATTATATTTCCACTTCATGATTTTTCTGTTTGCTGTCTTTCTTCACTTGTCAGGATTCTTATATCCTCTAACAGAATAACATCTATATCACACTTAGCATACCACTCCACTATCCCTATACTTTTTACAGTGTTAATATACTGATCAAATTTACTGAAAATACTCTAAAATTTTTGCTTTTTTTTAAGTTTACTGGAAATATTTTTTTCCTTATTGTTACTCTCTTCCCTAACTGAATATTTTTCTGGGTTTATGTACAAATAATCCATGATCCTCAAAATCAGATTTTATACAGGTTAAAACTTAATTAAATTAGTATCAATCCCTTCTCCTGACCTCTTTTTCTGCATGCACTTTCTTGCATCATTTTCTACTCTATATGTTTTCTTCTTCTACAACTTCTTCTTCATCTAATGCACCTTCACCCCTTGCCTCTTGTTGTCCTTTCTCATGTATGCTTTCCTCCCTTAACCCTTCTTTTTCATTATTTATGGTTTGACCTAGATTATCCATTCAAAAGTGTCCCTTTTTTTACACAAATTGCATTCAGGAACATACTGTTTTGCTGTATGTCCTTTCTCCCCACACATGGTTACATTGTACCTTGTTGCAATCATTAATTAAATGAGAAAAGTCCCCACAAAAGAAACACAATTTAAGCTAGCATATCTTAATGTCTGTCTGTAACTGGCCACAAAAATAAATTCTTCAACATGTTGTTTTCACATTTCAAATATTTCCAACCTCAACCCTCTATTACATAAGTGTCTCTCAACTCCAACAGTACAGACCTTGCATGCATTTTTTTAACATCGTCTTCATCCAATTCATCATTCCTAAATTACAAAGTAACGTTTTTTAACATTTATGTTACTAGCAGAAAACAAATACTTGTTCCATATATAAATGTCCTATTTGTTACACTATTACAGAAATTTCATCATCAGACCATCAGTTTCAAATGTTAAGTGAGAAAAGTTGCTGTCCAAATATTTACAAAAGACTAAATTTCTTGAAGTTTAAAACCCAGAACAGCTACCAAATCGTCCCAAACATAATATCTATTATTGTATCATTGTTCATTCTTCTCACAGTTGGTCTTTTCTTCTTTTTAAAAACAGATTTACTTATAGTTTGTTGTTGCTCCACTTTTTTGCCTGCTGTCACTGCTACATATGTTTTATTTACTGCATTATCTGCTGCCACAAAACCAGATACCTTCTTAGTTTTTTGCTGCTTTCCTCTTGCTTTCTGTCACTGTTGCATAAGTTTTAACCCCTGCATTCTCTGCTGCCACATCACCTGGTTCTGTTTACATATTACCATACTTAGTACTTCAAAAAAAGTTTTCTGTCATCTCATCCCAAGAAACATCAGAACTGTCACCTTGATCATGCTTTTTGAACACTTAAAAGCTTTACTGATGCCATTTCTGTTATCTGTACCACTTCAACAAACTCACTCACTTCCTTCTCCATGGAAACAGCCAAACTTTAATCATTTGTAACATCGACCACAAAGAAATCTTTGTTTACATTCTGAAGTTCCATATTGAACATTTTTTCTCCAAATTCTGACTTTCTACCGCCAAACTCCCCATAGCTTTTCTCTCTTCCTCTGTGCTGCTCCTTCCCTTAGGCATCTTCCTAAATGCTTCAGTACCAGCAAGCAGCAACAAAGAGTAGTTTTTACTGATATATACATTACATATTATCTACATATTTACATTATTTCTGTATATTTTAAACGCATGTCTGATGATTTGCAATTTGATTCTGGCAAATGTTATGAAATTAGAAGGGATGTAGATTCACACTGTGAAACAGTATTAAATCGTAAATAAAAAAACTAAGAGATTTGGTGTAGTATGTGAACAGGGGCGCAGTACCTAATCCACCTCCATTCAAAAAAATTTTACCACCCCCCCCCCTGAGCATAAGGTTTTCCCCTAACAGTCCTTCTGAACAGAGAAGCGCCTTGGGACAATATACTTTACACACCTGTAACAACCTCAACAAACACAGCAATTTAATTCATGCTATTTTAGACCTCGGTCATTATGGATTGTCTTGTTTACCAGGGTAAAATGTATGACATCCTACATGACCATCAAAAAATACACCTCTCTTTTTGAATGAAATCAATATATCTTATCATAAGAGATTCTAGTTGTGCAGATTTATTAGATCAGGAGGTTATTGTTTTTTTAAATTTATTCTTTTCTTTCCAATACGGATCCCAGGATACCATCTATTTTCAGGATACCCACCATTAAGACCCATAGTAGCATCACAGGGTTTAAATACCTGGACTTAAAGATTCATGGGCTTTTGAGGAGTATTACTCCAGATCTGCTTGCAACAAATATGGTATTTTTAACCATTGATGTAGTGGATCACATCACTAACAGCATGCATGCTATTACTGAATTGATGGGTCTTGTGTTAAAGAACAATTTTGTGTTCTTTTGGGTGAATATTTTCACCAAGTGACAGGTGTTTCTAAATTCATTCTGGACCATTCTAGGTAAAACTGGAGTCATACTGAAAAATTGTTCCTCCTGCAAGTACATTTTACGGTCACTATAACTGCAAGACAGCACACTACCTTATGTGAAAATTTTTGTAAATGCAAATACATTTGTATATCTAGTAATTTACATATTTACATTATTTACATTTACAAATCTCTATACATTATAAACTTCAATTTAAGCATCCCCCACTCTTTTATCCACAGCCAAAACATTGTTTTCCAAAATCTTTTTCAGTCATTTTCCATTGTATTTAATTTCATTTAGTCTGTCATTCCATATAGTCCATGAAGCATAAAATATTACTCTGTCCATTTTCTTCACTTCTTCCTGTTTATGTGCACCATAATAACCAAATTCTATTATGTTCTATTAACAAAGTTTTCAAGCTATTGCCTTCACATATTTCTTTCCACAAATTAACTCTATCACATTTCAAAAGCACATGCTCAGTAGTCTCAAACTCTCCGCATTTATTACATATTCTGTCTTGCTTTTTTGTATGGCATATGTGCCTTAACTGGCAATTTTCTAATAGACAATCTCCATAAAATTCATTACATTTTTTAATCTTTTTATAGTTATTGTATCTCATCTTTATGCTTTTTTTCTTATCTATTTCTAAATCTTTCCATGGATCAATACAATAAAACGCTTTTGTAATACTTAAGTACCATTCCTTTCTATTTTTCTCACATAATATTCTTTTTTATTTTCCATACCACAATTTTGTTTTGGTACCCTTTCATTTCTTCATTCACAATGCTTTTACTTTGTTTTTAACTTCCATTCCTTCCCACAATTCTTTGTATTTGTAATATAGTATCATTTCTATCAAGTTTTTATTTTCCTTCATAATTCCTTTTAATCCCTTATATAAAAGTAAAGATGCTGAATGTACTATTGGGCTTATTAAACCCAAACCTCCTTGCTCTTCTTTCATATACAGAATCCCTCTTTTGACTGGATTAAGTCTAGAGCCCCATATAAAAGAGAAAATAATCAATTCCTTTTCATACTTAATAGGAATCGTATAAATGTTAACCACATAAGCAATTTTCCCTACTACTATGGTGTTTGTGTGCTTTTTTCTATATGAAAATCTATATGATTTCTAAAAATTAGTCATAACCTTTACTTCTTTGAATACATTATCCCATTGTTGCTCTCTGCATTCATTGCTTCCAAATGTTATTCCTCATGTATCTATATATTTTTTATTGAACTCAATGCCTCCTATCATACCTTCAAAACCAAATCCTTTACTTTTCTCTTTATTTATACTTAAACCAATTATTTTAAATTTATACTTAATTTTTCATTTACTTTTCTATCCATACTTTATTTTTAACAATTAATACAATATCATCTGCATAATTATACATTATTGGCAACTGTAATTCATCATTTTGTATCTACCACTACTTGACATTTTATTAATTTCCTTCATTATTACATTCTTAACTAATAAGAAAATTACACTACTAGCAGGGCAGCCCTACTGTATTCCACCTTCTATTTTTATTTCTTCCCCAATCCAGCCATTTACATTTAGTTTCACATAGTTCTTTTCATAAACAGATTTTATTACTTGTAATATATTTTTTCTTACATTATATGCCTGGAAAATTCCCCATAATTATTTATATTGAATATTATCATAAACTTTACTTATATCCCCTAACATAACCTTCACTTCTACATTTTTATTTATGATATTGTCAGTTATTTCTCTTATTATCCATAATAACTCTTGACTTCCTTTCCTTTTCTTCCAAATACATTTTGGTCATATGTTCTATCCATTTTTTCTGTAACCTTTTTGTTATTATTCTCATAAAATTTGTATTATTCAATGTTATAGTTCTCCATTTTTTATCTCCTCTGTATTTCCTTTTTTTGTAAATATAGAGTTTATAATTCCTGCACATCTGTCTTTCTCTTTAATTCCAATTTCTAACCACTCATTTATAACTTCTATAAAAATTATTTTTTGCCACTCTCATTTCTTTATACATACCATATTCAATTCTGTCTAGTTCTGTTGCAGAATTTGTGTTAATATCTTTTAGAATTTCATTCAATTATTTCATGGTTATTTTTTGTTCTAAATACTCATCTTCCTTATTTAATTTTTCACCTTTACAAATTTGTTCTATGTTTTCTTCTCTCTTAAATAATTCCAATACATATTCTTTAATTATTTTGTATACTCCTTTTTGCTGTCTTATTTGCTTACCTTCCTTATTTTTTAATTTTCTTATTATTTTTCCTTCTTTTATTTTACTCAAATATGGTGCTACCTCTTCTTTCTTTCCTTGTAAACATTATTTTTGCCTATATAACAAGTTAATTTTAATTTGATTCATATTTTATATTTCTCTTTCTTTTTCATAAAGGAATTTTTCTTCACTAATACGTCTCTAAATGTTTCTTGACTTAACATATTATATCTCTCTTTTTCTTTTCTTCTTTTCTTCCTTATACATTCTAAAATACTTTTTTATATGTTTCTTTAAAATTAAGCCACAAAACAGTCCAGTTCTCATAAAACTCCCTCAGTCATTATTTTTCCATAATTCCACAAAATCTTTTTTCTGTTCTAAATCTAATTCATTTTTATTAATTCTGTTTATTCCTTTTCCTATTCTTATATAGTCTTATTTTTCCTGTATGTTAATCTATATTGCCACATGATCTGAAAATCCATCATACTTAATTCCTTTTTGTAACTTTTAAACTATTAAAAAATAATCAATTTCTGTCCTAATTTCATTCCTTTTATAGGTCCAGTGGTTATTCTCCCATACACTTAACTTTCCACTTCTCATAATTTCTTTAGCCATTTTAACATCATATTTTCTTTAGCCATTTTAACATCACACTTGCTGTTATTTTTCCTTAAATTAGTTAAAATCATCCACCACTATAATGCCCATATTTACACAAACATATTCAAGAATATTTTAAAACATAATTTCTCTTTTCTTGTTACATATGCATATAAAGCTGTAATTCTATACACATATTTTTCCATCTTACGTCTATTACCATAGTTTGGCCTAGTTCCACTATGGTTACATCTAATATTTTAATATTTTCTTGACATAATATACATATGTCTGAGTATGTTTCTTTCCCATGTTCCAAACTACCTCACCATTCCAAAGTTTTTCAGTTTGTGTTCTTTCTTCCTCTGTTAATAATCTGATATCTTCTAAAACAATAATATGTGCATCTACTGCAGCACACCATTGTAATATACCTATTATCCTTTTAAGATTTGTCATACTGTTCACATTTAATGCTAGAACAGTTAGTATAATAAAATGTGTATCCCTTTCCTGATTTCTCTAAACATTGTTTTTGAATTTTCTTTTTCTTTCTTTATCTCTTTTCCCCATCAATTTTTTTTTATTTCCTAGTACACCAATCAGCTTTTTCTTCACTTGTCTCCTCTGTTTTTTTTTCCTTACTTTATTTAACTTCATGTATAACCTCTTTATCGGTTACATCCTTTTGTACATGTTCTTGTATAACACATATGATTATCTCTTTATCCTGTATAACTTCATTTTCATTTTCTTGCACATTCATTTCACATTCTAGCTATGAATGACCAGTATTGCCATATTTGTGTAATTAAATCACAATTTTTGCATTATGCCCTATTTTACCACATAAACATCTTATTTATCACATTAATTGATTAAATGATCATTTTTCTCAAAATAACATGTTTTTGGTTGACCCCTTTATTTCAAAAAACTCTTATTACCATGAACATCAATAATACTAGGTACGTGCATAACATTATCATTTCCCATTTTCAGTATTTCTCCACATTCTCATCCCCCAGTCCACAGTCTTTTTCATCATATATTTTTGTAGTGTCCATTACTTCTTTACATACAGTTAACAAATGTTCTTTCATTTCTTTTGCTTCAGCCTCAGTTCTAAACTGGATTATTTTTTGTCTGTAAAAAGCTTGCATGACAAATTCTGACTATGGATAAATATTTTTCTTTTGTTCATATGCACCCAAAAAATTTTCCATGGCCTGCCCATTCTCAGATATCAAGTCATGAAAAGTCTCTTTATTAATTAAAATTAATGCTCTTACCTCTTTTGCTGTGACACCCAAAGGTGCTATGACAGAGTCCCAAACCTTATACCTGTCCAAACTTTCATCTTTTTTACACCTCACATGTACTGTATACTTCTTTTTTGTTTCTTTTATTTCTTTTTTCTTTGTTCTTTGCTCCTTCTTGAACTTTTTCTGGCACAGGCTCTTCTCCTTTTTCTTCTATTTTCTCCATGATGTCACTCCATGATATTGCTGCTCCACTTTCTCATTCACTTTGGTTTACCATTTCTTCCAAATAATCATCCTGCAACCCTCCCGATTGGACTGTTGTAATTATGCATTTCTCAGAGGCAACTGCCTCTTCTTCAAACAAAGTTTTTCTCTGAATCCATCTCTGTTACAGTTACAATCTCCTTTTCTTCCAATATCATTGTTTTTTTCTGTACTCACAGCATCAGAAATAAAATTTTGGTAGCGATTCTACCATTTCAACTACATTTTCATCAACCTTCATTTCATTTTCAGTCAAAGCTCAATCAGCCATATGTTCTTCTTGTTCCTCCTGGCTGCATCTGTGCCTGAACAGGAAACAGGAAGTCAGGATGTGTAACACAAATCTTTCCACTGACTACCAAGAGTAGGGGAAGTTCCCTGGTATCCTGGCCAAATATCTTCTAGTACTGTAAATATTACCTCGGCTGTCCCCTGAAATTAGGCTGCTACTATAGTAAGACTGTGGTGAAGAAAAAGATAAATGAAAAATAAATAAAAGTAGTTTTCTCTTACTAAATCCTTCTGAAAAAAAATATTGATTATAATATGATGTCAGATTGCTTCCACAGTGGGAATAATGTGTGCAGTCAGGCAAACGATAAGAAGTCTGATAAAAAGCCTTGTCAATTTGAAGAAAATGTTTTTCAATATTACTAATTTCAGTCAATAGGCAGAACATAATAAAGCAAAAAGAGGGGATAATCCAGAACCTCAGCACTACATTAAACAACAGCTATGTTTCAGATCATTTAAAGAATGTGGCTAAAATTATTCTGCTACACCAGAGTTAGCATCAGACTTGGTTGAAATAAAAAAAATGGAGTTCAATGGGTGTTTCAGAGAATGAGTGATTTTAAACTTCACTACTCTTGAGAAATTTCCTTATTACACCTTAATCAGATGGTCAAAAAACAGGCACATCAAATAAATTTGATATTCTTTGGCATGACAAGGGCTTAGCAGATCCAGGATGTCTTAATTTCTGCTTTGCAGAATCTGCTAAGCTGGTTTATCTTATTCTTCAACTAGATAGAAAGGAACAGTCATGTAGGGGGCTTATAATGCACCTACTGTAACTTCCTTATTGGTGAACAGAAAATTATGCAGACATGTAATGGTTGTGTTTGTTTCTTATGAGCATAAGGATAAACGTTTAAAGTCCCTGTAAGTATTTAAGAGCTCACAGAAGGAGCTATTCAAAAAAAAAATCATGTTTTGTTAGTACTGACTACACTCAATATGTAAGGCAGTAAGAGAGCATGCATTCTTGTATAAGAACTTTAAGCAGGTTTCTATTAAATTGTATTTCATTCACTTGACTATACAAAGACTGTGATATTAAGTGAGGCATGCTGACTTTAGAAATGTCCTGAAACCCCATATGGATAGTTTGGGGTCTTGAAGTATGCACCAATGTGCAGATGTTTGTTCCACCAGCAAGAAGAAACTATACTCTGGAGTGCAGAGAAATTAAAAATATTTTATTGCTAACAACATTTCACTGAACCATTGTCCTTAAATAAGATCACTGTGTAATTCATATGTCAATTAATCTAACTTGAATCAGTAGTTTATGTAGCTAAATCATGTGGGCATGGAGTAACTGGCTATATCCTCTTGTGGCAGGTTTAGTTATGAATTACCTGCTTTTGCTAGACCTTCATCTCAGAGATGAGAGCCCTGTATAAGCAGCACATTTTTATAAATGCTTCAGACTAGACTAAAATGTACCGTTTTACTCTTCTCAATTACTTATTTATTGCTATATATGTGTGAGTGCATGTGTGCATGTACATTCAGCATCTTGCCGGTTGATAACCCACAACCAAAGTGAAAAGTTTGAAGAAACTTTAGTGCAATTTTTATATTATTTCTCATTATTTAAAGACTGGACTGAGTGTTTTTTGTGAAAGGTGCAATGATCCCTGTTGCACTATATGCTATGGATAATTGCCATGTTTTGTTCCATGGGTACTGTGCAAGTTTTTAAGATGATTATTTAAAAGGCATACTCTTTGCAGAAAAAAGCTATTACCACAGCACATGTATACTTAATGGCAGCTGGTTATTACAGGCACCAACCCCCCCCTTTATCTGCTAGCTTCCTGAAAAGCTTGTAACACTAGAAGGACAACTCCTTGTGGAAATCTATCTGGAAACATCCCTGCACTATCCCTCCACTCTGTAAAGACCTGCTAAGGTTAATATTACTTATATCCTGTCTGTATGCATTACTTTTTAGTCAAACTGGGTCTGTAGCACAACTAAAAATCCCTGTAATATCCCACAGTTTACCCTATAACACTGAAGTGGATAAATCCCGATAACTTTGTCAATAAGCGAAAATATCTAAGTTACTATACCCTAAATACTGCAAAATATAGCAAATTTGGCAGAAGAAACACAGTAAGTAAACTGGGTAAAAAAAAAAAGGCTTCTAAAGTTATATCATGCTATAAGTGTAAATTGAAGGCTAAAATAAAAAGAAAGTGAGGTTTTAAAAAGTCTTGTTGTACTCACGTAGCATACTCAGGCCCTGAAGATCTCATGGACAGGTTAAGCCAATAAAGAGCCTGGTTCCCTCCCCCAACCCAGTTACATCAGAGAGGTTACAAATATACCCTCTGTAACTGCCATTTTTTCAAAGCGCTGTGCTCCTAGACCCAGTAAGCTGCCTACTTATCTATGTGGTATGTAACCAGCAGTTTTTGCTTTGTGGAAATAAAAATTTCATTTGTTGCAACTATTAATACAATCGCGAAGTTGCTGGATTAAAATAAGGGCTGTATTATGTGACAATATACCTATATTATATGTTAATAATATAAAAGAGTGGTTTTGCATATTCTTTATCCTGCTAACTGCATAGTAGCCATGTAACCTGACAATATTGCAATACGAGCTAGTGACTGTGATCCAGATACTATTCACAACCTGAACACTAGTATAGGTCAGAATCACTGTTCATTTTGAACCTTTTAAAACATTTTGGTGCATTCTAATAAGGTTACTGCACAAATACTGGCTAGCAACTGTGTCCTGTATGGTATTTGAATTAAAACAGTACCACTGCATGCATACTGGCTAGCGAGTGTGATTTATTTGGTATTTGAGCTATTACAAGGCAATTTTAAACTGTTTGCCAGTAAAAAACTAATTTAACATTGTATTTCTTAACGACTGTGAGTTAGATGTTAGCTAACTAAAACACTATTACTCCACTCCACACTATTTGTCTTACCTTGCGGAATATCTGGCTGTAGCTTAACTAGTCTACGACTGAAAAATGGAGTTAGCAACTATGAATGGCTGCTATATTAATCTTAAATTATATTATCATACACCAGTTAGCCTGTTCTTACCTCTTAGAGACCTAGATGCATTTTACTAAGCCCACTATTGTGCTTTTATATGCATCTGTCTAGACTGCATTGTATGAGTTGTGGTTGCATTATTAAATATAAAGTGTTCATTTCACTGTGTTATTTTTCTGGTAGTAGGTCTTTCTATTTGGTACATGTACTAATATATGTATCTATTATCAGGTACCAACCCCCTCTATCTGCTAGCTTCCTGAAAGGCTTTAATACTAGAAGCACAACTCCTTGAGGAAGTCTATCTGGAAACATCCCTGCACTATCCCTCAACTCTGTAAAGAACTGCCAAGGTTAATATTACTTGCATCCTGTCTGCATGCATTACTTTTTAGTCGAACTGGTTCTGTAGCACAACTAAAAATCCCTGTAATACCCCAGTTTACCCTATAACACTGAAGTGGATAAATCCCCATAACTTTGTCAATAAGCGACCTTATCTAAGTTACTATACCCTAAATACTACAAAATATAGCAAAACTGGAAGAAGAAACACAGTAAGTATATTGGGTAAAAAAGAGGCTTCTAAAGTTATATCACACTATAAGTGTAAATTGAAGGCTAAAATAAAAAGAAAGGGAGGTTTTAAAAAGTCTTGTACTTGCGTAGCATATTCAGGCCCTGCAGATCTCATGGAAAGGTTAAGCCCTCGCTCCACTCTGGCTCGCTCCATGCTCCACCCTGTCCCAAATCCCACCCGTGCCTAGTGATCCTAAATTTATAGCTCTAAAGCCACTCCTCCTCTGTCTAGACCCAATCAACAAGTCTCTCTTCAGCAGTAGAATCCTCCTTACTCACCCTTTCCTACTAATCCTATTACTCAATTCGTGTATATGTCAATTACTATATAATGCCTCTGCCACTCGTAAAGAAACCATCCAAGTTTATGCTATAATACTGCTTGTTATTGATGATATTTACCATATATCTTCTCACCCACTACCCAAGATGCCAAACTGCCACTCCACTAATTTCAAATAGGTTAGACCGCCTAATAACCCCCCAACAACTAACTCCTCAAATATAAAATATCACCATCCTATTAGACCCAGATATATCAACCCCAAAATGAAGAGTTATCAAAGAATGATAATTACATTCCTAAAGCTCTCAACTAGTCTACAAAGGAATCTCACAAAGTATGGTGATATCCATCCAAACCCAGGCCCTACCTCACCAGTCAGCTCCTGCCCCATTATCAATACTTTCACTAACTTAAATAGACCTCTGAATTCTCTCTTGGTCAGTCACCTATACATTAGAAGCATAAATAATAAGGTCCATCACCTTCATGCCCTTTTAGATACATATTCTGCAGACATACTGTCTCACTGAAACCTGGTTAAAACCCTCAGCTACAGATAATGAAGTAATACCACCAGGTTATAACATACCAAGATTAGACTGTACCACTAGGAAGGGAGGAGGGGTCGCTGTACTTTAGAAAACTACCCTTCATGTGACCTCTGACTTCTCACAATCACCCTGTGTTGATAATGCAGAAATCCTCATTACTAAGCTAGAAATTAATAAAAACAAAAGTATAAATATTGTCTGTATCTACATTCCCCCAAGTAATAACGCTAACACTCTAGAAGACATCCTCTCCTGGCTGGCTACAAACTATCCCCAAGAAACAATTATTCTTGGAGATTTCAACAAAGACTGGAAGAGTTGTTCCTCAGAATCACCCACTATACATATGAATCTATATGGCTTTACTCAGACTATATCCTCCCCTACTAGGATCAATAAACCTAACAACAAAGAAAGTACCCTGGATTGGATACTCATTAACAATCATCCAAACATGTACAGAAATAGGACCCTACCTGATGATACAAGTGATCATTTTCCTACCTATATAATCAGGCAGAAGACTGATATGCTTTACCAACCCATTTACAAGACAATAAGAAACAATAAAAACTTCAATCCAACTAATTTCCAAAATGACCTCAAATCATGTAATTGGTCAATCCTAAAACGATTGCCACTTGATGAAGCCATAATATACTTCAATACCAAATTCCTAGCCATCCTTGATACCCATGCACCTGCACGTTCTATCAAAACTAAAACAAGAACTGCACCATGGCTTTCAAAAGATACCAGACAAAAGATCTTACTCAGAAACAAAGTGTGGGCTACCTGGCATACCACAAAATCCCCCTTAGATCAACTCAGATATATATACAGCTAAGGAATGAGACAAAAATAATCCATTATGCTAGACAAAAAAACTATTACTGCCAATTACAACAGAGGCACCAAAACAATCCACAAAAGTTCTGGGCAGGCATAAATATACTTCTTCACCAAGGACAGACTATTACTCCTACCCCATCGGCTACCAACCAAAGACCTTCAGAGGATGTTGCCCATACCTTTAACAGTTTCTTTACAGAAACTATACAGTCACTAGCTAGCAAAGTATCTCCCAGTTGCCCAAGTCTGCCTGTCTCTACAATCAGTTCCCAACTTTCCTTTAACTTTCAACCTGTTTCTACATCACTTATCCCAACTCTAATCAAGAAACTAAAACCAACCACCCTATCTGCAGATCTCCTCCCTGCTGAGAATCTTCAAAATCAGCAGACACTATAGCATACACCATTTCTATACGGATTAATAGAACAATATCAGAATCCTATATTCCCTCTGTCTGAAAGATACCACATGTTATTCCACTCCATAAAGGAGGTAGCTCAACAGAACTGTCAAATTACAGGCCTATAGCCATCCTAGCACCCCTGGCTAAAATTATGGAGAAGTGTATCCATAAACAACTTCTGAGCTATCTCATTCAGAACAATTGCCTGGCCAAATCACAGCATGGATTCAGACCTTTCCACAGCACTAATGACTGCCTTCCTCTCCTTCTCTAATGTTATCAATCAAAACCGAATAACAAGCTCTCTTCTGCCCTCTTTCTTGATCTTTCCAAAGCTTTTGACATGGTAAACCACCCACTACTCATAAATACACTCAAGACTATCCCCCTAGATGACCAGGATATCCAATGGTTTCAATCCTACCTGTGTGGGAGGCAACAGGCTGTACTTTGGCAGAACAAGCTATCTTCCCCTGCTACCCATCACCCTAAGGGTCCCCAGGGCTCTATATTAGGTCCTCTCCTATTTTCTATCTTTATCAATGACCTCTACACTGTCATCCCTAAAGCATCTTGTATTCAATATGCGGATGATTCCACTCTGATTTGCTCTGCCACCTCTCCTACAGACCTGCAGACTCTAACCCAAAATGGTTTTAATACTGTCGAAAATTGGCTCTTAGATCATCGACTAATTTTAAATCCAAACAAAATGAAGCTGTTGCTCTTCTCTCCCACATGCAAGGCCTCATCTCCTACCTTTACTATAAAATCTAACAATGGAACTATCATTGCCCCAGATCTTAGTACCAAGCTCTTAGGGGTAACAGTTGACAATAACCTCAAGTTTGATTTGCATATTAATAAAACCATCAAAAAAGTTAACAAAAACTTGGATCCCTATACAAGATCAAACCAATTCTAACACCACTAGCTTGGACTGTTATTGCCCACACATCTACTCTCCACTGTGCTCTGTGCCTCTCCTCTTTTCACTAACTTGAGTAAGATTGACCACCACTGTCTGAACCTAAATCTCCTAGGGTGGCTTGAATTGCCTAACCAACTTCAGTTCAGCCAATTAATAGTACCCTATAAAATCCTCTACCAACCTGAAAACATGCCTGTACTTAAAAGCATCATAACCCCTTATAGTAACCTCAAGACACTTCGCTCATCCAACAAGCTACTAGTTCAAACACTCAAATCTAACAACTCCGCTGGCGATTCTCTATTTGACAACTATGTTGGCAAAACAGGGAACTCACTCCCTGCTGAGCTTACCTCCAGTCCCACTCCATCCCATTTCAAAAACAGTCTTAAACTGCTCCTTAAAAGCTGCTGGCTTTGTCCTTGTTATTGCCCTGACTAACTCCCACAATACAAACATGTGCTAAATAGGACACCTGTCTTCATCTAGTTTTCTTTCTTATTGAAGGGTTACTACTTTGTATTAAATATGATAGACTGTATTAACTTTTATCCTGGCATGAGTGTGCTATTGAAATGTAATTGTAATAGTGATGTACTTGTATTATGTAAAATATCTCTGCATGTACAATACTGTATGTGTGGTGCTGTAATAGTGCACTGATTGTAACATGTAATTTGTGTGTGTATGTATGGAGCTTTTCTCCCTGGGCCTCTGCTGAAAATGGACATATATTCAGTCAGACTATCCCGGTCAACAAATGTAAAATAAAAAAATAAATAAATACATTTTCAAGAGCCTGGAGAAGTAAGGGGCTCCTCTAGATTATGCATATATGATTTTTCAGTTATTTTCAAATTAGATTTTGTCTTGATTGCCTTCATAAAGTAATAGAGGAACCAGATATATGGGTCTTTCCTAAACTGAGAAGTGTTTCTCATCCCTAGCATTTTGCTGAACTGCATTAAGGCTAAACAAGTAGGGCACTTTTTCTTTTGTTTTATTTTGTTCCCATAAGTTGCAAAATCAGTGAAGAAAACTGACTTAGTTATTTTATTTAAGATGTATAGGTGGTGAGTGATCAACACTAACTCATCCATCCTGCGAAGAGGAAGGCACACTGTCCTACTACATAACTGGTTTCTAGAAGACAGATACAGCTTGCAACAGTTAGCCAGGATGCCCACACCTGTCAAACTGTGTATCACACAACAGCTATGTTCATGTGGTACATGAACATTAACATGCAATGAGCACAGGTTACAGGAGATACACTCCACTTCCCATGCCTTTGGACAATATTGCAGGAATGTACAGGAGACTTGCTTGTAGTCTAGGGGACTATATCATTTATACTTTCTCCCAAACACAAAGAATGGCATAGACAAAGGGTAGCACTTTTAAAATAAAAAATGGGTATTGAAGAATGAATGGATGAGGGAGTGAAAATGACAAAGGAAAAACTTCCAAGACAATGTTACACACTGATATCTTGAAAAAAAATGTAAGTGCCTTAAAAAATTTTCAATTTAAATAGTCCTTGACTACATCACTGCTACTTAATCAGCCTAACCAGGTTAATCACCAACACAGAAATGTTCAGAAGAAAATTTGTGTCAGTTAACTCTGCCCCTCAGATAGAATACTGTAGTGACTGTACTTTGTGGTATTGCATTGTTTGTTTATTGTGAGAGTGTTATCCCATGCCTTCACCAAAAAAAAAAAAAAAATGTACACATACATATATCTACGGTCTACCTCAGTAGACCAAAATTCCACTTACCTGACTTTCAAAAGACCAAGATGAAATACTTAAAACTCCAGAAGTCCAACTGCTCGGAACACCGACACTAAGGGTAAGTAACCGCTTGGACAGTATGTTAACCTTTGCCCTTTACCTACATGGTAGTGTGATCTTGGAGTTGGTATATTTAGTTAGGGGGGTGTGGTAGGAGCATCCCCCCACATAGGGGGGTGTGGGGGCAAAACCACCACATGGGTGGATTTTCTTTCCTTCAGTTTTAATGTGTTTGCTGGGCTGGGCGAGTAGTTATTTACCCATAGTGATCTGTTGGTGTTCTGAGCAGTCGGTCTTCTGGAGTTTCAGGTTTTTCATGTCGGTCTTTTGAAAGTCGGGAAAGTAGGATTTTGGTCTACTGAAGTAGACCCATATCTACATACATACATACATATATATGCATACGCTTGTTGTGTGTGTGTGTGTGTGTGTGTGTGTGTGTGTATGTGTGTGTGTGTGTGTGTATATATATATATATATATATATATATATATATATATATATATATATATATGAGAGAGATGTGTATGTGTGTGTGTGTGTGTGTGTGTGTGTGTATATATATATATATATATATATAGATATATATATATATATATATATATATATATCTATATATATATATATATATATATATAATTATATAAATATATATATATATATATATATATATATATACATGTGTATGTTAGTATATATACCTTTATATGTGCATGCATATGTACATAGGTGGTAGCTATTCAGTTTACCCCCTAACACTCTGTTACCAGTGTTCTATACTTCTGTTTACTGGTGCCTGTCTTCATTCTTTACTAAGCAGACTGACAACTGTGCAAAATATGGCTAAGAGTGAAAGTGTCTGGCTTAAAGTTTGATGGACATGGGAGCAAAAAGATCAGTACTGCATCCAGTGACACCCCAAGTATATAAAGAAGCCTATGTTTCAGTTTCTATTTACAATGTTTGGGCACCTTTGATTACCATATATTATTAATGATTATTATTAAAGTATTTATTTTTGGATTTATTCATTTATTTTGCTAGGTAGACCTGTAGCCATATCTGTTGCTGACCTTATATGTTCATAGGTTGGTACTAGGCTATTGTCCCTAGGGCCTATGCAAGCCTAGCCATAACTCCCTTGGCTATTTCTTCCCACAATATTTACTTCCCTGGACCCCTGTCTAGCAGAGTGACTGACATGATCCCCGGGGTGAATTTTCTATCTTCCATCCAATTGTCGAGGTTCCTTTTGAAGAGGGCCAAAGAGACACTCTGCTTGACATGTATGGGCAGTCTATTCCAGAGTTGGGGGAGTCTCTGAGTCAGGAACTTATCCTTCCAGCATGTTTTGTTCATTGTGATGACAAAGTTTAGATCCCTGGAGCATGTGGCTCTGAGGGATTGGGAATTATTTAAGAAATAGATGATATGCGACAGAGTATAGCTGGAGTTTTTTTTAGATGGTCAGCATAGGGCATCTGCTTTAGGCCTGTGATTCTTTTAGTGAGGTATTTCTGCGGCCTTTCCAATTGTTGCAGATGTCTTTAGAGGTACATACCAAACGGGGTATTGTATTCTATAATGGGTCTAATGAGGGATGAGTAGAGTGGGACAATGACCTACTTTTTTTCTGGATGAAAAGCCCTTAGTGATGAGGTGTGCCACATAGAAGGATTTCCTAACTGTTGTGGCGATGTGCTTATCGAAGGTGAGACCACTGTCCACCCGTGTCCCTAAGTTTCTTATCACACTTTTGGTGTTTTTTGGCATTGAGCTTGCGCACATGGCTCTGGCACCACGCATCTGTTTCTGTAAGGCCCTTTTGTAGAATATTCACATCATTTGGGGATTCAATAATGGCTCCCAGTTTATCACAACTGTGACAAACTAAATGCTTTTACAAAAACACCCAACATTATTGACCAGTCGACCAAATAGCCTTTTTTCTCAATCACCATACAATATGACACATACACAAAAAAATCCAGTGGTATTGCATTTAGGGGAAACAGGCAAACAAAAGAGGTTGAGCAACAGAGAAACTCCAGTGTGGATTATATACAATTAGGAGTGCTACTGGCAAGATGGTACCTGAAAGGCACTGTTGTAAAAGTAGCTTGTAGCCTTAATAATATTATAGGTTTTAAAAAATAACAACTCAACTAGCAATTTTAAATAATTCCTAAGATTAAAATGTTTAGGCTATGTTCTCATACAGCCCAGCAGTTAACATGCATTCATTATTCTGAAGACCGTAAGCAGGAGGGAGTATAAGGCAATTATAGTGATAATGCCTCTGTTTAGAAAAGTCATGTTGTTAGTTACTCACCAAGGCATGCACTCATTTGTAAGTGTTTTGCTCCATTGTTACCTTATTTTCTATAATTTTATGTTATTATTATTTTATAATTAGTGGAGATAATAGTAGGAAAAGTCTATAAAATTCATTGTATGTTTGGTCCCCTTGCATAGTTAGTGAAATGACATTTGCAGACTTTCAGATTTGGTAAAAAGGTAGTCCCTAATTTCAATAACCAGTTTATCACATGTCTAAGGGGTATTGAAAAATTTGGGGAACAGCCTATCACTGCTAGCTCATCCCAAGTTTGAAATTTTTTCAGCCAATGATTCACTTGAATCTGATGCAGCAAAAAGCCCCAGTAAACAAACTAAAATAAATAAATAGCTTGAAATTGTGCTGTGAATTCAAAAATGTTGTAAGCTGATTAAGTTCATAGTTTGTTGTTAAACATATCTATACGTTGTGAATATGTAGTTTCTTAAAGAACAGTTTAACTTCTGTTCCTTTGGCAGTGTTTCTGCAACTCAACTGCTAGTTTCGTTCCAAAAGTGCCAGTGATTTAAGTAGTAATAATTGTTGCCTTTTATTTCAGTAGGATTATTTATTATTATTTTTGTTTGTTTCCTATCCCTTTTGCAATGGTTCCTAATGTTGCATTCATTTAAAAAGCCAGTTTGTGCAATGTTGTATTTTTATTTTTTCCATTCTGGTTTGTGTTCTGCAGAGGTTTTCTGCGTTAGTTCAACAATTACCTGCGGTACACTCCTAGACTTTTGCTATGCTTCTGCAAGGATACAATTTATCTTTTAGTGGAAGAAAATGTGAAGAAAATATTGTAATACACTTTGTGACTTCCTTCCACCTCCACTGTGACTGTATATATGTGTATGAACATCTGTCTGGACAATAACTACAAATCCAGTATAGCAAGGAGTGCTTACCAGTCAAAGGGTTGGGTTTTGAGGATGCAATAAATAGCTATGTATATGAATAATCTAAAATGGAATAGCAAGGACTAGATGTGAGAATCCCAGTCTAGGTTAAAATTATCCATCAAAAATGCAAAATAGACAAAGCATGACAACATTATGAAGATAATATTGTCTGAGATTTTACATGCCTTAAGTGGGGGGTAGTGGTAGTCAAACCCTCAGACTCTCATTCATCTTTAAAGAAACAACACCTTACTGCTCATCCCACCAGATTTTCCAAGATGTACAAATCTTATGAGGATGTCCTTTATGTTAGATAATCACTGCAGATTAGTAGCTAGGGCAACATAAGTCATCCTTTTGGGGATGTGGGGCATAACCACTACTTTTATGACTGCTGTCCTACTCACCAGAGAGAACAAACGATTGTCTGCCCAGTAAACATTCTTTGAACACAGAACACAGCATACTATGGCAGGTTTTCTATTAATTCTTTTTTTCAATGTGGCTAGTACTCCCGCTTAAAGCCTCATGCATTCTTTCTCATTAAAATACTCTAGGTGGAGGGGGGTTAAAGGGCAGTTCTCCTTGCAAATACAATAAATAGTCTAAGGGATTGTAGGAGAGAGCCCTCATTATAAATGTATCAAATGATTGGTCTGTCTGTCTACCTACCTGAATAAAACAACAAATTGGACTGAATGAAAAAAACATCTGTTGCCAAGCAGCTGAGAATTCTGAAGTTCATTTAACCACAACTGCCAATAACCATAAAGTTCACTTCCTTACAATACATAAGAAAAAAGTACTTTGTATAGTTTTATAATTACAGGCATTTATGTGTAAAGATATACCTTCAACACACATTTTGATAGGTAATGACAAGATTTCTCCATAATAGGATAAGATCGATAAATGGAAGAAAAAAAATAATTGATGGCACTTTTGTACAGTTGGAAATATTGGTGTTTCATGCTGATGTTTAGATACTGTTCACTGTTAAATATGTACCCAGTGTATTAGTACTTTGTCATTGTTGTTCGATCTTTTGTTTGTTCTGTACATTGAAAAATGCAAAATAAAAGATTTTTGGAAAAAGAATTCATTCACTGATGCTACCAGTATAACATACTGCATAATTATAATTGAGTTAATTCATTCATTTACAATGGTCATATCTGAATTCAGTTAATAACCCCTTACCTTTCCAGCAGTGAACGTCTCACTAATATCTGCCAGCATTAAAACAATGAATTACAATGTAGGTTGCTGAGAGAGATGAGCATGTAGAGCATGCCCTCTCTGGGTGTAGATTGTTCTTTAATGACCATAAGCAAAATCATTACAGAATGCAAAATGAACTTTACTAGTGCTAAACAGACATAACCTTACCCCAAAGACACTGACACTAGCTGTTAATCCCTCAGTGTTAGTGCTGGCCGTGTACACAGTCCTTATGCATAGGGCTTACTACTCTTTCTCTCCCTAACTCATCACATCTAAATAAGAAAGTTGACAAATGTCTCTGCTGCTGCTCACTGTAAGGTCTGCCTTCTAGGGTCTCTAAGACACCAGTTTTAATGGCATTAGTGAGAAAGCTGCTTAGATTGGGCACAGCTTTTGCAGGGAATTTTTAAAGTTCTGTTTTCTTTTCTAGATAGAGTAAAGCCTCCAAGGTATATCATATAGATAGTTTTACCATTGCTATACTTAATATAATCAAGTCTAAGGCATCTTGGGGAAAGAAAACCTCCCACATGTAAAAACTTAATTTGAATGGCAGATTTCAAAGAAATGCCAATTTTGCATACTTGTCACTAAGTCTGATGTCTTACTCCCTTCCTCCTTTAAGATCCAACATGTTCCCCCATTCCAGGTGTCTTCCTCCACCTGTGTAACAAGTATCTTGTGAAAGCTATTTGGTACAGTTACCTAAGCTGCATGCTTACAGAAGATTTACTTGGGGTACATATAATGGACTTTGTTATCCTTTCAGTGATATCTGCTTCACTATATTTTAGTTTAGCTCCCACCACTGTGTACCCCATTGATTTATATGCTACGTCCCACCTAGGTTGTGACACAGTACGTAGTAGTAGTACCACTCATATTAACATTAGCAGAGAGCTTCTTTAAAATTCCAGCCTTTCTCATTGTGGGAAAATGGGTCACAGCATAAACATGAATTATTTTAATACAGACAATTATCCTAACAGTTTTAGTTATTTATTTATGTATGTATGTATGTATTTGTGTTTATGTATGTATTTTTGTGAGGATGAAAGTGATTGGATTACTCAGTACAATATTCGTGCAGATATGGGGACATAACATTTACTAATAAGTGTTACATCTAATGTCCAAGATGGCAGCAGTTGGCTACCCAGGATGAAGATGACGACTGTGGACAGTTTGTCTACTATCTTAATAACTAACAGCTATTTGATCCCAATTTGTATGGCTGCAATGCATTTTCAGTTATAATTTGTCTGTTATACTATAAAACAGTGTTTATTCTATAGATGTTGCTGCATTATTTTTACCAGATAATTATTGTATTTTGTTATTAGCATATTCTTTATTATATTTAACTGCTTACATGGCTACTCTCAGAAAGCTGATTGTTTTATGATAAAAATCCAGTTATCAATAGTATTATTTTGTTCATATACTTATTTGTTCAATGTTTTGCAGTCAACCTCAAATATATAAGCAGTTGAATGAATTTGAACTTGCTCTATAATATTATAATTCTCTTGAGTTACTATCACTACAATCAATCTCCTCACACTGTAGGTCATTCAATTTTTTATTCTGTAAATTATTTGTATTCTCTTCTCAAATTTTATAGTCTGCTACAACATACAACATACTAACTGCTTTCTGAAATTTGTAATTATTTATCTGCTTGTTCATTTTCAGGTGTAGGTCATTTACTTACACTTGGTTCTCCATTTACTGCATGTTGTATTAAGGCATTGCATCTTGTGGTAATTGCTGCTTTCGGATTACAGCTGAGAAAAGCACACCTGTGCCATTTATACAACTGTCCTGTGCACAATATTAATTCTTTGAGACACTTACCCTTTTGCCTGCATGCTTCAATCATTCATTCTCTAAAACCTGCTCTATGCATTTTATGTCTGTGGGGGAGTCAGAGCCTATCCCTGCACCCCATGCTTACACACTGCTATAAAAATGGAATCACCTATTAATAAATTGTGGTACACATTTATCGTGTGCTACTTAACTTTATTTTGTCAATTTGCTTTTATGCTTTATGGCTCAGCTTTCTAATTTAATCCGTTTTCTGCATCATTAGTAGCTGTTGAATAGTAGAGCCTTCCACAAAGTGATAAATCCGGTCTGATAAAGCTGACATGAGTCATTTGGACCGCACTGGATTTATTGCTCTGTCTTGCCATACAGAAAGAATGAATTCACCCTGTGTGATTAAAATGTTTGACATGCTGTGTTCTGCAGGCTATACATGATCATAACAATCTTGAATTACATTTGGGTACCAGCTTAGATTAAATGCTGCTGCAGAGAAATTTGGGTAATCATCTTTGGGTATATGTGAGGTAATGCGTTACATATTCACATGACATCAGTAATGTAGTATTGTGCCTACAGCAAAGAGATATGTCAACTTTTAAAGCATGACAAAAAAATTTGAGGTATATTCAAAATCATTTTTCTTCAGTAATTGTGAATGCGTCCACCCACTAGCCTGACAAATGGACTCTACTACATATTAGATGATGGCAGTGGGATTGAAAATAAAAATGGTATAAAGCACTTAAATCTTTAGGATAAACAAATACAAGAAGTAATAATATTATATCAGAAATGATGCATACTTTTCTAAACTATACCATAAGATAATAGCCTGTCACAACAGGTCAGCCTTTCATTATGAGCATGCCAAATGGAAATTTGAAACTTATATATCTATATATATATATATATATATATATATATATATGTATGTACTTCTAATACTGGAATGGCCATATCATCGAATTTCATTTTCGCGAAATGAAAATCGCAAAAACTATATACCTGAATAGCGACTTTTTCCCAGGGCAAGTAAACACTTGCTCAAACTTCAATGAAACACACACCAGAGTAAATAAAACCAACCTAGGTGGAGGAGGGCTACACCACCCCAACTATATATACCAACTCCGGGATCGCACTACAGTGTAGAAAATTACATTTTGGGCAAGTGCTTACTTGCCCTGGGAAAAATTTGCCATCAGGTATTTCATTTTTGAGATTTTCATCTTCTGAAAATGAAATGGCCATTCGAGTATTAGAAGGAGATCCATATATATATATATATATATATATATATATATATATATATATATATATATATATATATATATATATATATATATATATATATATATATATATATATATATGTGTGTATATATATATATATATATATATATATATATATATATATATATATATATATAGATATATATATATATATATATATATATATATATATATATATATATATGTTGTTGTTGTGTCTTTCGGCTTTTCCTGGTTAGGGGTTGCCACAGCGGAACGCCGGTCCGCTAATGATTGGTAGTTGATTTTTTTTTACGTGCCGAGTTACCAGCCCTGATGCACAACCTTCAACGAAGGTATGCCCATTCACGCATGTCTCCACGCAGAAGATGCTCTAGCTGAGAATTGAACCAGACAGTGTCTTACTGTGAGGAGATAACGCTACCGCAGCACCACCACCGCGGATATATATATATATATATATATATATATATATATATATATATATATGTATATATATATATATATTATTTATTTATTTTGCATTTGTTAACCGGGATAGTCCACTGGACACAGGTCCATTTTCAGTGGCGGCCCAGGGTGAAAAGCTTCACACATGAACATGTAACAAAAAAAAAAAAAAACTACAAAGTTTACTTAGATACAAAATGCAGTGAGACTTAGTAGTATATTGATATACAGCAGTCACAGTTAGTGAAAACAGAGAAATCTTACAGTAATAGTTTCATTAGCCTAAAGAGATGTATATAATGACCTCAATCGTTGCTGGAGGGAGTCATGTGTAAACCAATGACTTCTTAAAGGTTATTGGGGTCTAAACCATAACAATCCATTTTATTATATTGTATGTATTTCTACAGTAATAGAATATAGACCTATCTGTTCCTCTTGAGGTGTGAGATAGTTAAGGTGGTGCAGGGTCTAACATAGTGGAGGGTCTAGCCTGGTGAAGTGCAAGAGCATAACCAGTTTTTAGTGAACTTTTCATTGCTTTTTTGAACTGTGTAAATGATGTCATAGTAGTTATGTTATAGGGTAGAGCAATCCATATTTTGGATACATAATTAGAAAAGAGGGCATCACCTGCTGTATTATTTGACTTAGTTACTATGAGAATATATTTATTACTGGAGTGAAGAGTTCTGTTATTGGTGTGGAGGTGAAGTAGGCTTTGCGATGCAGGTTTTTTTTTTGGTTGATATAAAATGTTATGGGCCAAAGAGAGTTGGTTGTAGTGCAGGAGTTGAGGAAGTTCCAGCCAGGATGAGCAGTGGTGAGATCAAAATGGAGAGTCAGAGGCAAATCTAGCTATTTTGTTAAAGCTGGAGTCAAGCTTCACTAGGTCTGCTTTTCTAAGGTTGGTGAGAATAGGTGAGGCAAAGAGGAGGGTAGAAATAAGGTGAGTGTGAGATACAGTACCTTTTGTTTGTTGGGTAAGGAATTGCCTATTTCTATAGAGGGTACCTAGTTTTTTGTGAACTTTCTTGATGGTCTGAGAAATATGAATATCAAATCTTAAGATTGCTATCAATCTCAATGCCCAGGAGTTTAGTGTGCTCTGTGAGAGATATACTAGTTTTTTTACTGGACATGATATTAAAGGTAGAAGTTGATGAGGTTGACCTAGTGGGTTTAAAGAGTAGTAGTTTGGTTTTAGCAGGGTTTAGGATGAGTTGAATATTGGATAGCCATATTTCTATAGAGAGGAAAGATTCCTGAGTTAATGTGTGAAGTTCCTGTAGTGAGGAAGCTGCACAAATTAATGCAGAATCATCAGCGTACCAGATGACAGATGCTTTGGGAGTGGAGGAATGAAGCTTATTGGCATAGAGGGTGAACAGCAGAGGACCTAAAATAGAACCGTGGGGAACACCAAGATTAATTGGGAGAAGGGGGGAAGAGTTCTTGTTTCCATAAGACTGCTTGCTAATGGCCAGCTAAATAGCTCTGGAACCAGACTATGGCGGGAAGAGAGAGTCGTAATTCGGGCAGTTCTTTGATAAGAATGTCATGTCAAACCATATCGAAGGCATTTGAGAGGTCAAGCAAAGTGGCAGAAACAAATTTACCAGCATTTCTATGAGAGTGTACTGTATTGGAGAGGGACAATAAGGCAATGATGGTACTATGGAAGTGTCGGAAGCCATGCTGGGTGTTTGATAAGAGCCTGTGTGCATGCAAGTAGTGAATCATTTGGAAGTGTATGCACTTTTCAAGGATTTTTGCTAGAGGGGATAGAATTGCTATAGGTCGGTAGTTTGTAAGCTCTGTGTTGTTACCTCCTTTATGTAGGGGGATTATGTGAGATATTTTCCATATCTCTGGGACAGTGGCTTCTGAAAGGGATCTGTTAATTAGAATGGCTATAGGGTAGGCCACTGCATTGGCAGCAATTTTTAAGAATTCCCCTGGTAATTTGTCAGCAGCCAGAGTAGTGGGCTTACATTGTTTGAGGTACTTTTTTATCCTATCTATAGAGACTGACTGGAATTTGAAAGATCTATTCCTTATGGGAGTAGTGATGGGTTCAGAGGAAGGGTGTGTGTGTTGGATGGATGAGCAGAGAGAGGAATGGACACAAAAAACAATCAGTGGAGAAGGTAGGTGTGTAGAGAAATGTTAGGATAGTTAGAAGATATGGGCAGAGAAGGTAGGGAGAGCTTAGGGGTGTTAGTAATTATAAGTAGTGAAAGACTTGATAGAAAATCCAGTAAAATTATTATGAGAAAGAGAGGTGTAAGGCAGGCTCTGGTTGGTTACCAACTACAGCGCTAATGGCAGGTAAGAAATACAAGATTTATTTGCAGTCTCAAGGTATAGTTGGAGTCAGTGAGACCTGTGGTTATCCTTTGTGGTAGATGCCCGCTGCTAACAAGTGAGCTGGTGGGGAAGCATAAAGAGGGCTGCCGAGGTGGGTATTTCCAGGCTGTTTTTCAGGGACCACGAGTGTTACGGCTGGGTAATGACCTGTAAAGGAAAGATATGGGTTAACTGGATATTTCTGGCGATTCAGTACATGTGGGTTAGAGGGGTGGTAGAAGGTAAACAGTGGCAAGTACAGGAAACATAGGCAGCAGGATAATATTCTCACAAGAATCAGCAGAGAATACAATAAAATGTGCAGTAGTTAAGACAGAGTATATCAGATAGCAATTTGCCTTTGCTAATACTTCAACAATAAAATGTCCTACACATTGACTAAGTCAGTTAACAATATCCGTTATAATAATTAGGTCCAGAATTATACATAGAGTTGAGTGCAGCTGTAAATACTAATTAGTACGTTTAGTCAAATTAGTATGTAATAAACATATAGTCAACGCTTTTGCTAGACTTTAACTACACCTTTTCAGTGAGATGGCTGCCACTATACATTATGCATTAGATTGTCTTGGTAGTGGTAATAAGCTTTGAAATGAATACAGTAGCATACACCATGGAGCAATATACAATAATTAAGCCCTGGTTATGCCCTTCACATAGGTAGCTGTAGCATATATTGTAAATACAAGTGTTGAGAACAGCAATTGTATATAGTACAAACAGCCAGTGATTATTTCTCAGACAATATTTGCAGCGGTAGTATTTCTACATTGTACATTTACTACTGCATTCAGTCACTACTCACAGTATTATAGTCACTATTCTAACAGTGATGAGACTTTCTACTTAGGCTGTGGGAAGATTTAAGTGGTATAAGCTTCAGTTTTTAGTCCTGTAGATGAAAATGCTATGGTATATGGTAACAGAAGGCAATCACTCTAACTCCTTCAAACTAAAGTCTTAGCCTGTAATGTCCACCAGTTCATTTAAGTTAGTTCATTTAAATTATATTAGCATTAATCACCAAGAATTAGCTTTGTAATGCTCAACAGTTCCAATAAAAATTGTATTGGCAACAGTCTCTAATTAATCTGGTTACAAACAGAAAGAGACACAATTAATACACTTTAAATTAAAGTAGCAGCGGTCACTACAATCTTTATAGCACACAGAAGAGATACAGTCATTACTGACTGAATATTCTGCTGCAGCACAGAGTGCTAGGAAGATGATCTTATGGTTGTTTGATTGCTTTAATTATAAAAGGGTAGCCAAAAATGTGCTAAACACATACTTCTGACCTCTGACCTCTGTTCACAAATATACAAAATGATACTGTTCGCTTTTTATTTTTCTACTGTAGTAAACACCAGAAGCCTTGTAGCAGGGGATACACATATCATAGTTGGGAGATAGACTGGAAAGAAATGGCACCTTTTCCTGCAGTGAGGATTTGAATGGCACAAAGGATTATGGGAGGGAATACAGAGGAGCCCTAGAAAATTATGGGAAATGGAGTTCTAAGCTATCATGAGGCAGATATAAAGAGTTTATGGCAGAGATGGAGATAGGTTAGAGAGATAGTATTGTAAGTACAAAAGCTCAACACCAGCTTGCTGGATGAGCAAAGAGACGATGCATGCAAAAAAACAATCAGTGGAGAAGGTAGGTATGTAGAGAAGTGTTAGGATAGTTAGAAGATACGGGCAGAGAAGGTAGGGAGAGTTTAGGAGTGATAGTAACTATAAGTAGTAAGAGTTTTAATAGAAAAGCCAGTAAGATTATTATGAGAAAGAGAGGTGTAAGGCAAGTTCTGGTTGGTTACCAACTACAGAGCTAATGGCAGGTAAGAAATATAAGATTTATTTGCAGTCTCAAAGTATAGTTAGAGTCAGTGAGACCTGTGGTTATCCTTTGTGGTAGTTGCCTGCCATTAACAAGTGAGCTGGTGGGGAACCATAAAGTGGGCTGCCGAGCTGGGTATTTCCAGGTTGTTTTACAGGGTCCCTGAGTGTCACGGCTGGGTAATGACCTCTGACCTCTGTTCACAAATATACAAAATGATACTGTTTACATTTTGTTTTTCTGCTGTAGTAAAAACCAGAATCCTTGTAGAGGGTTTAAACAGATCATAGTGGAGAGATAGAGTGGAAAGAAATATGTATAGTGCAGTTGCAAAGGTTTGTCTGAAGCATAAGGTGTACTTGATGTAATACATGTTTGCCATTATGAATAGAAAATTCTATTTATCATTGTAGAAATTAAAAAGAAAATCTGGCCGCCAAGAGTTATACTCCTGAACTAAACTACATGTTATTGTTTTACAAGAATGTAACAATCAGAAATGCATGCAAGATCAACCGAGAGGAACAGTCATGCTTACTTATTCTCCAGAGTGCTTGAAAGCTAGCATTCTTCATATGACTTCATATGCCTTGTCACACACTGACTGTATCACCTAAACTACTTGATACAAAAACCTTGCTTCATCAATGTGAAAATAGCTTATAGCGTCAAGTATGCTTAATGGTTTGTCTGCTGAAACTTTAGATTAGATAAATAACTTTGAAGCAAAGTTAGCATGACCATTGCTTTATTATTATTTATACAATCCTGCAGCATCTGCTCTGATACTGGAAAATGAAATGCATTGACAGTCAGAGTCACACATTTCATTAAACATCTGCCAGATTTGTTTTTCAAATAACACATAACAAAAAGTGCACTGCTGCGATAAGCAGGATATACAAAGAAATTGAATCTGATATAATACTGAGCTATTCACCTGCATTTTAACTTGCTCTTTTAGAGTGTAGAAAGGAAATAAAGTGAATAAACTAAGTATCTTATAAGTAAAACTTAGTAAATGGACATATTTCTAATGGACAATAATCTATGATGAAACTGCCTTAATGCAGCTATTAATATACAGAATTGTTCATATTTCCTGAGTTAAATCTGTAATAATTATTACAATTGCAAATGTCCTTATTGTTGTAATGCTTATTAAAACAAAAGTAGGATTCAAATACATGGGAAAAACTGCACAGGGTTAGTGTGCTGCATACGTTATAAAAAAAGTGTGTGATTAGAAGACTAAAGTTAAGACAGCACAAACAAGAAAATATGTTACTACAGTTCAAAGGCAACTATTGTGTTCAGTGAATATATAAATTAAGTTGAAACATAAATGTCAGTTGTACATGACTTCAAAAGCAGCACACCTCATTCAGTACCCAGTCTTGTACACAGCTTTACTGCTCTGAAGATTAGTTCAACAATCCAGGTGCACAGCATACATCAAAAAGGATCTGTTCCATTATTGCATTCCATCATTTACATGCAATCCCTCAGACTTTCATAGAGGGTCCCAGAGCATAACTGGATTTCATTACTTAAACATTCATGTTCTCAACATTTACATATATGGCATCTATGTACACAGTTACACTTACACAGCTGCATATATGACAGAAGAACGTTTAACATTTCCTTGCCATTTTGAATGGTCTCACAATGGCTCCTGAGGATGCTTTGGCTTTGCAGTGCTGCTGATTCATGCACTGGCGTTACAAGCTACATCAGTTACACTTCACTGTGGAGAAAAGTGTTGGCATCATTGGTGGGGAACAAGGAATTAATGAGATAGTCACACAGCTTTTCCTCCAGCTTGTCTCACCACTTGTCTGGCATGTGCCTTATCCCTTAGAACCTGCACAGATGAGTGACTCACTCTGTGTAAGGAACACCTGGGTTCTTCCAGGGGTAGGACATTTGGGAACAGACTATTGAGAGGCAGTTGGGGTGATGGAGGTGTCTTTTTAAAACAGCCAATATGGTAAAAAAAAAGAAAATCTAGGGCTGACACTGAGAAACATTACTGCCGCACCTGCTCAGCTGTAATGACTACATTGTCGGCAGACTGTGGTTCACCATATCACACTGTTCCATGCATTCCTGCTCAGCTGTAATGACTGCAGTGTTGCCACACTGTGGTTCACCATATCACACTGTTCCATGCATACCTGATCAGCTGTAATGAGTGCAGTGCCAGTGCACTGCGGTTCACCATATCACACTGTTCCATGCATTCTTGCTCAGCTGTAATGACTACAGTGTCGGTAGACTGTGGTTCACCATATCACACTATTCCATACATTCCTCCTCTGCTGTAATAACTGTAGTGTTGGCACACTGAGGTTCACCATGCCACACCATTCCATGCATTCCTGATCAGCTGTAATGACTACAGTGTCGGCACAATGTGGTTCACCATATCACACCATTCCATGCATTCCTGCTTAGCTGCAATGACTACAGTGTCGGCACACTGTGGTTCACCTTATCATACCATTCCTTGCATTCCTGCTCGCTGTAATGACTGTAGTGTCAGCACACTGAGGTTCACCATATCACACTGTTCCATGCATTCCTGCTCAGCTATAATGACTGCAGTGTTGCCACACTGTTTTTCACCATATCACACCATTCCATGCATTCCTGCTTTGCTGTAATGACTGTAGTATCGGCACACTGAGGTTCACCATACTACACCATTCCATGCATTCCTGATCAGTTGTAATGACTACAGTGCCGGCACACTGTGGTTCACCATACCACACCATTCCATGCATTCCTAAATATCTGTAATGACTGCAGTGTTGGCACACTGTGGTTCACTATATCACACCATTCCTTGCATTTCTGGTCAGCTGTAATGACTGCAGTGTCGCACACTGTGGCTCACCATCTTATACTGCCCCATGCATTCCTACTCAGCTGTAATGGCTGCAGTGTTGGCACACTGTGGTTTACCATATCACATAGTTCCATTTGCTGTAATGACTGTAGTGTCAGCACACTGAGGTTCACCATGTCACACTGTTCCATGCATTCCTGCACAGCTATAATGACTGCAGTGTTGCCAAACTGTGGTTCACCATATCACACCATTCCATGCATTCCTGATTACCTGTAATGACTGCAGCATTGGCACACTGTGGTTCACCATGCCACACCATTCCATGCATTCCTGATCAGCTGTAATGACTGCAGTGTCAGCACACTGTGGTTCACCATATCACACCATTCCATTCTTTCCTGATCAGCTGTAATGACTACAGTGGTGGCACACCATGGTTCACCATATCACACCGTTCCATTCGTTCCTGCTCAGCTGTAATGACTACAGTGTCGGCACACTGTGGTTCACCATATCACACCATTTCATGCATTATAGAAAATGATGTGATTCCCTTTGTGAATTATGTTCTGGATGCAGAGCAGACCACACAGCTTCTATGGAGCACCCTCTTGGGTACTCAGAGGGCATTCCTGAATTGCATCCTAAGTCCACAACAAGTTGAATAAGTACCAACAGCAACAACTGATACTGATAAACTTAAATGTAAATATAAATATCAATGTACCACATATAACATAAATGTTAAATCATTCTCTGTTTAACACTATTATTACTTTCTGCATTTTAACATTGGAAAATCATAGTGTACAGTGCATGACATTCTGGCTTTATGACTTTTGTTGAGGCTAGAGAGACTGCTAGTGAGAAAACACTTAGCAATCATAAAGGCTTAATTTTCTGTGTTTTGTTCCAGTTGTTGTTGTTTCTTTTGGCTTTTCCTGGTTAGGGGTCGCCACAGCGGAACACCGGTCCGCTAATGATTGGTAGTTGATTTTTATGTGCCGAGTTACCAGCCCTGATGCACAACCTTCAATGAAGGTATGCCCATTCATGCATGTTTCCACGCAGAAGACGCTCTAGCTGAGAATCGAACCGGACAGCGTCTTACTGTGAGGCGACAACGCTACCGCAGCACCACCACCGCGGGTTTCTGTGTTTTGTTCCAGTCTCATCATATGTGTACATTTTTTCTAGTAGACGTCATTGAATTACAGATGAGTCTGTGTTTTGTTCCAGTCTCATCTGTAATTCAATGACGTCTACTAGAAAAAATGTACACATATGCTAATTATCTATCAAGGTTTCTGATAATTTCTGTATCAATTAAATACAGACTTCAATCAGAAAGATTGCAAATGAACTTCATGTTGTTCATTCATTTGCACGTTTTCTGATGTTGTATCTTCTGCTATTTTGATCATTTTACTTTTCTGTATTTAACCACATGAGAAAAATACTTAAGATGTCTGTATTTCTCTAGTTCCCCACTAACATTTAAATATATTTCTTTCTCATTCGGTATTTTGTATTCTCCAAATTTTCCTCACCACTATTAGAATTTGCTCATTTTTCCTTCTTAGTTTCATTTGAAGCTATTTATTGGATACAGACAGATTTCTTTTTCTGAAACTTAGCATCTTAGGAACCACATAGTCCATGAAAAATTGTATTCCTTTTCTTGGTTTGCAATTTCCTGCTCAATTCAATAGCTTTTTTAAGCCCTTGTTCTGAATTGTGGTATAGAATCCTAAATTGCTGGACTACAGTAAAAGAAATGTGTAATGTTAAGAGTCAGTCAGGTATGTATTACAGAAATCTAATGTCTGCCCACTAAAAATATGATACACAAGGCAATGACTAACTGCCTTTAATGTCTAAAGCTAGCTTACATGTATCTGATTAATTATGTATTTGAGAGCCTAATTGCAAATATAAAATGAGGCACGGTAAATAAATAATTGCATGTTATTATACTAACAACATAGAATTGCTAATTGTTTAAACTGAATAAAACAGTTTTAAAAATGCAATGTTTCAGCCTAAATAACAAATATCTGAATGTTTTGAGCAGTTGGCTTAATGTTGAATTCATTGTTTTCAAAATTATCTCATCAGATGAAATATACTGCTAAAGCAGTTTTTCCTTTGGTTAGGTCTGTATGTTTTGTATCTTCTACCAAAGCCAGAGCATTCTGTTATGCCATTTATTTTCCATCTTTAGGGCATTAACACTGCTCTGACATGATTATGTGGCTGTTTGATAACCAAATAAAGGACGTTTCCCTAGCTGGCTGTCCAGACACTCGCATCAAAGAATGTTTATCATTTACCAAACCAACTAAAAGAGTGTTTGGCCTTCTGTAATACTGGTATCACATCCTTTATTGTATGGAATCATTGTCCTTCATTGCTTGAAATCACATAAATTGAGGCTGTGGAGGGAAGACCTAGGCAGCTTCTTCAGCCAGTCTCCATTCGTTTTCACTGACAAGTCAGCCTGAAGCTTTAAGTGGAGTGTAATCCTAGATTTTTTGTACAGGCAAATTAAATCCAAAAGGACATAAAACCATATTCTTCATCGTTATTAACTAAGATGGGATACAGGCTGATCATTTACTGAGAGTTGTCAGACTGACATTACTGCTTAATCACTGCTGTGAAAGCTTCTTACAGGAAACATGAAATATGCACTTTCCCCTAAAGTTGTGCAACTGTGGAGATGGTAAAGCAGAAGATATGGCATACCCAAAGTTTTACATGTATTTTCTTGTTTCATTATATTTGTGATTAGGCAAACTGTAGTCAATAATTCATCAAGATTCTTAATAAGGCAAAGACATTCAATATTTTTCTAATAACTAAAACTAATTTTTACAGGTTAATGTGATCTTATTGAAGTTTAATTAATCCTCTATAATCTACCATGCAGGCTCTTTCCACCATTCAGACTATTATAATCTATTAAATAAGCCTCAGTAAGAATAGAATAATTTTTCTTTCTTTTTACTTTTGTTTAGGAGACATGGATCCCATGATTTAAGAGCTCTGTCCCAACATCTCCTTTCTCTAAATATCAATTAATTCCACCACTGTCTTTATTATTATTATTATTATTATTATTATTATTATTATTATTACCATGCAACTTAACCACTAATAGCTCACTTCCTGCTCTTGTAGGACCCATAACCACCCTTCTCAGATCTCTCCCCATTGGTTACTACAGATGCAGGGTTCAGCTGGGCTCCTGTGCCCCCTAAGTCAACAAGGCCAGATTGCTTAGTTGGTATATTAGCATTTATGGAGAGCACAGTTGTCTGCTGCCCTCATGTGATGTGTGCCATGTGCCATGCTATGGGTTAATGCTACATTATCTTGGCCTGCTTCCACTGTAAAGAAGACATTTTCACTTTCCTAGCTTCTATTATTAGTGCAGTCATCCTTCAGGTCAGCAATAGTTCATCTGATACCTGCGTTAACACACTATCATTCATATTAAGGAGAAGGCAGTGGCACAGTTAGATAGGAATACACTAGGTACATAAAACTATCATGCACTACAGGACTGCAAGGCCTTTGTACCAGTAATGATGGTCTTAAAACACATACAACATATTTCTGATTAAAGTTTCATATAGAAGTGATTCCCCATTGTAATTTCATGAGCTGTAATTGGCAGCCACAAAACTGTGAGGTTTGTAAAATGAATATGGGGGAATATATGCTAGGTAAGAGGATAAGGTATCAGAGAAATACTTTTATTTTCAGAGTTTATATCTTTAGTAAGTAGGAACATGGGTGGTTCAGGGTTCCCTGCAGGGTACTTCAGAGGAGCTTTCCTCATACAGAATGCTTTAAGAAGTATAACAATGAATCTCATTATTCACAGTTTTACTGTGGGAGTTGTACTTTATTTTTCAATGTTTGATGCAAGATATGGAGTTGCATTTGCCATGCCTGACCAGGGAGTTTATGTATTTATTTATTGACAATAAACAGATAAATATAAGACACGCTGTTGCATGTGCCATACATAACCAGGAAGTTTATTCTGCAGTATATTATTAAAGTGGCATGAAAATATTTGACATGTGACTGTCATAACATAAATCTCTCTCTCTCTCTGTACATATATATATATATATATATATATATATACACATATATATAGAAACACTTTGGAATCTCAAAATAAGAAACTAAGAGTAATGCTACTCAATGCTAGAAGTCTAAACCTCAAGATGCACGCACTCGAAACTGTCCTTAGCATGGAGAACATCGATATCTGTGCAGTAACAGAAACCTGGTTCAGGACTCCCGAGAGCACCCCAGCACTACCAGGTTATACCTCATACCATGCTTTTCGGCCCCAAAACTTGGACTGAACCACAAAAGGAGGGGGAGTATCGATATTCATCAAAGATACCCACACCTCCAGGTTGGTGGCAAAGCACGAAGCATCAGAGACTATCCATGTGCAACTAACAGTGGGTAAAACTGCCTTCCAGTTTATAGCCTGCTACAGACCACCCTCCCAAACCCAGGAACCCCACTCGGCCTTCCTGAAAACACTGGAAAATATGAAGGTCTCTCCAAACACCATTATACTGGGCTACTTCAACTACCCAAACATAGATTGGGAGCATTACTCTAGCTCCAACACCCTTGCCCAAAGGTTCCTAGAATTCATAAACTCAAATGCTATGGAACAACTTGTTACCACTCCCACAAGAGGGGAAAACATACTGGACCTGATCATCACCAACATGGGGACTCTATGCTCCAGACCAGAAGTGTATCCCTCACTGGTAAGATCAGACCATAAACTGATCTCACTGGATATTCACATCCCGACCCCACCCCTGCCCAGAAAACCACAGTGAAAAACTTCTCTAAAGCAAATTTCACACTCCTCAAAACCGAGGTGGAATCCTTCAAAGCCCCCAGGCCTGTGGAAAATACGGCCCAGACCGCAGAATCCTTTATAAATGCATTCTATGAACACCTTCAGGAATGCATGGATCATCACAATCCCAAATAAAACCAAGACCCAATCCTCCAAAGGCAGGCGACCTGTCTGGTGGACCCCAACCATAAACAAACTATACAATAGAAGGAGGAAGCTACTACATGATAGAGCAAAATCCCAAAAAGGGAAGGCATCTCTGATCAGTATTAGCAAAAAACTAAGGGCACTCATAAAATCGTCAAAGGCCAGCTTCGAGAGAAAAATTGCACAGGACACTAAAGATAATCACAAGGCTTTCTTTAGTTATGTTAGGAACCTGGGTGGGAATTCCCAGATATGCTCAGAATTGGTCCAAAATGACAAAAATACACTGATCCCACAGACATTGCCAACATCCTAGCTGACAGGTTCAGCGCAAACTTCTCCCCCTCCCCACCAAAAGGGCAAATATCTATCCCAGCAGAGTGCTGCCCCCCTGACATCTCAGATGCTCAGGTGAGAGCTTCCCCCTCCAAAGCAAAAACACAGCATCAATGGGACCAGGCGGTGTACCGGGCTGCATCCTACATGAACTCCAAGAAGAGCTAAACCCAAACATAAAACTACTGTTCAATCTCAGCCTTACTACAGGATATGTACCCAAAGAGTGGCGTACAGCAACAGTGGTCCCTTATCAATTAATTCCACCACTGTCTTTATTATTATTATTATTATTATTATTATTATTATTATTATTATTATTACCATGCAACTTAACCACTAATAGCTCACTTCCTGCTCTTGTAGGACCCATAACTACCCTTCTCAGATCTCTCCCCATTGGTTACTACAGATGCAGGGTTCAGCTGGGCTCCTGTGCCCCCTAAGTCAACAAGGCCAGATTGCTTAGTTGGTATATTAGCATTTATGGAGAGCACAGTTGTCTGCTGTCCTCATGTGGTGTGTGCCATGTGCCATGCTATGGGTTAATGCTACATTATCTTGGCCTGCTTCCACTGTAAAGAAGACATTTTCACTTTCCTAGCTTCTATTATTAGTGCAGTCATCCTTCAGGTCAGCAATAGTTCATCTGATACCTGCGTTAACACACAATCATTCATATTAAGGAGAAGGCAGTGACACAGTTAGATAGGAATACACTAGGTACATAAAACTATCATGCACTACAGGACTGCAAGGCCTTTGTACCAGTAATGATGGTCTTAAAACACATACAACATATTTCTGATTAAAGTTTCATATAGAAGTGATTCCCCATTGTAATTTCATGAGCTGTAATTGGCAGCCACAAAACTGTGAGGTTTGTAAAATGAATATGGGGGAATATATGCTAGGTAAGAGGATAAGGTATCAGAGAAATACTTTTATTTTCAGAGTTTATATCTTTAGTAAGTAGGAACATGGGTGGTTCAGGGTTCCCTGCAGGGTACTTCAGAGGAGCTTTCCTCATACAGAATGCTTTAAGAAGTATAACAATGAATCTCATTATTCACAGTTTTACTGTGGGAGTTGTACTTTATTTTTCAATGTTTGATGCAAGATATGGAGTTGCATTTGCCATGCCTGACCAGGGAGTTTATGTATTTATTTATTGACAATAAACAGATAAATATAAGACACGCTGTTGCATGTGCCATACATAACCAGGAAGTTTATTCTGCAGTATATTATTAAAGTGGCATGAAAATATTTGACATGTGACTGTCATAACATAAATCTCTCTCTCTCTCTGTATATATATATATATATATATATATATATATATATATATATATATATGTATATATATATATATACATATATATAGAAACACTTTGGAATCTCAAAATACTGAAATGTTGAATTGTAGATGCGTGAAACTGCAGAATATCGAACCCGGAAATGTCGAACCCACGGTACTGATGGCGCGTTAGGTAAGTGTGGTTTTTTAAGGGTTTTTGAGAGGGTTTGTGAGTGTGTTGGGGAGTGTTAGGTGTGGGTTAGGGTACATAGGTGAGAGTGTGAGTATGTCAGTGTTGAGAGTGGTGGTGTTTGTATCTGTGTGATGTGTACTTGTGCGAGGGGGGTGCGGAATGTATGTTAGTGGGTTTTGTGTGTGTTTGTGTTTAGTGAGACATCGGAGTTAGTATATATAAGTAGGGGGGTGGGGGGTGCAGCCCCCCCACATGAAGGGTGCAGATAGTAAGTGTGTGTGTGTGTGTGTGTGTGTGTGTGTGTGTGTGTGTGTGTGTGTGTGTGTGTGTGTGTGTGTGTGTGTGTGAGTGTTTGTATTGTTGTGCGGAGGTAGGTGTAGTTGTGTTTGTTTGTGTGTGCTTTAACGGTCACGGTTTTGGGGTTTTGGGTTTCTTTTTTTGGTGTTTTGGCTTTATAGTCTCGAAATACTGAAATTCGATAGTTCAGTATTTCGAGATTATAAAGTGAATCTATATGTATATATATATATATATATATATATATATGTATATATATATATATATATATATATATATATATGAGTATATATATATATATATATATATATGAAAGTCATCAAAAATATCAAATGTCCTTAATGCTGACCTCTGTTTTGCCAACACAGACACACTTTGGCAACAAAACAGAAGGACAACAGGTGTTTAACCACAACAGTTCCAAACATTGAGGAATATGTCCTTACCTCAGTGATTGTGCATTCTCAGAACTGGAATAAATATTTAGAAGCGAGTGTGAGGGGGTTTGCCTTCCACATGGGTGGTACATAGCGGCTTTCTCCCTGAACCCCCCCTCCAATTTTTAGTTTGCATGCTCCAAAGTAAAGTATGCATGAGACATCCTAAGGATGAAGTACTCTGTGCTTTCTTCATGCACTCATTCTATTTTTATCATGTAATTACTGAATGAAGTACAATTAAATGTCATAACGTCGAACATCTGGAAAATTTACCTCACATGATTGTGAAACTACAATTGTGCTTAGATTTGGAGCTTTACTCATACTCGAGTATTGCTGTACTTATTGTAGAAGTAAATATTCTGCACACACACACACACACACACACACACACACACACACACACACACACACACACACACACACACACACACACACACACACATACTGTTATTCTGTAATATGTTAAACACTTTCTGGATTGTGCAACCAGATCACTGTAACACATCCTGCTCTACCTTTTAAAATCTCTGTAACCAATTACCATTTAGGATGTGAATGATTTATATGGTTAATTTGTGCCTTTAATTTATTAATTAAGACAGTGTGCAGAATTTAAAATAGGTTAGTCATGCAAAATGTAACTCGTTTTAAGCGGTATCATTGAAAAAAATCACAAAGTTCAAGAATGTATTTAAAAGACATGCCAGCTGTAGAAATTAAACAAGCATTGAAAAAAAACAATAAGCTTGAATAGCATTATTTTGTCTTTGCTAGGAGTGAAATAAGGCCAACCAAACAGGTTAAGTAACACTTTCATGCAATCATATCTATGTTTATTCAAGTAGCATATAAAAGCTGTTTAGTAACAACAGAGCCTGATGTTATAATACAATCACAGAAAAATGAAGACTGGAATACGTGTATTTATTTGCTAGTGAACGTGACATCCCTATAAAAAAATTTCAACATGAAAAATTAACTAGAAAATACCCAGGGCTAAGAATTAAACATAGATTATGCATGCAAAATCCTATCTAGCAGGAGAACCTGAGATGCTTAAAATGTAATTTTTAATTAAGTCCTATCAATAGCAACTTGGCAATAAATCAAACTTTCAGGTGCAATCCCTTTCCTCTTGCACTGACAATGATGCAAGCCTTCTAATCTAGTTTTACTTATAGAAATTTTATTTTATATTAATATTGAGTTAGCGGACCGGAGCTCCGCTGTGGCAACCCCTAACCGGGAAAAGTCGAAAGACACAATAACTTTGAGTATATATGATAAGCAAATGATAAGACACTTGGCTCAGGATATACCATTTTTAACTCATTATCATAACTGTATTTGGTCCCAAGTCATTTATCAATCAATGTTCGATCAGACCTTTTTAAAAAATAATGACAAATAATTATTATTGGTACAATGTTTCTATTAAATATATTAATTTATTAACCAGATAAGTGAACTAGGCATCACAGGCCCTATCAGCCAAGATCTTGGTCACAAAGGCAAGGCAAATATAATATACAGACTCGTTTTTTTTTAAGAGCAGCCAGAAAACCACCATGTTTTTGAATGTGAGAAAAAGCCAGAGTCCTATTAAAAATCTATGCAGACAGAGGTAGAACATGCAAATTGGCCACAGAAACTGATAAAAGATTAAGACTGAACTCTGTATCAGTGAGGCAGAGATCTTAATCACAAAGCCATCTTTTGCCTATTGATACACTTTTTCACAGAGTTGTTCATGAGTATATGCAATGAAGTACCTGTTTTAATAAGTTAAGGGTATGGAAAAATAATGTGCTGCATCTCATCATCAAATGCGCTTGGAAAATTAGCTAAAGAACACAATCTGATGAAGTGGTCCTGTGAACATAAAGTGCCTTCATGTGGAACCTGGCTTCTAAAAGAACATTATTTATCTAACAAATAAGAAACATAACTTCCCTACATTCGAGTGCTTTGAACTCTTATTACAACTAGCAGTATAATTTGTTTCTGGTAAAACAAAGCAGCACCAAGTGACATTTAGATAGATAGATAGATAGATAGATAGATAGATAGATAGATAGATAGATAGATAGATATGTGTATGTATGGATATTTTATGTAACATCTAAAAAAACGTTTTTATCTAACCACGAAACATGTAAAATAGTAATTTAATTTAAGATACATTTAATCGAATCACATTTCATTTAAAATTTCATAAACAGCAAATATTGATCCAAAATTAATTTTGCAGTTCTCCATACTGTCCTTCTTTAAATACTCCAACTCCATGGACACAGAGCTGCAGAGAAAAGAGAAACTACCATGCGCAATGACATACTGCTGATGCAAGAACACAAACTTGTAGGTGGGCATTAGCAAGACAGAAATGGCACAGTAGACTAATTTGCCTTGTGATTCCTAGTATTTTAAAACTGTAAACCACATCAGAATTGATTTGCTATGGAGTATTACACTTTTCTGTCAAATTAAAATTTTAGATATTTCAGTAAAAATGACTCTTAGATTAAATATTGCACATATATATATATATATATATATATATATATATATATATATATATATATAGATATATATATATATAAATATATACATATATGTATATATGAGTGCTACTGATTCATCACTACACTCATTTCTGGTGTTTTTTGCAACTGGTGCAGCTGAAATTATGTGACAGTCGAAATTCATTATATTAACCATCACATAATTCCAGGGCTTTACCTTTTCTTCATGTTTGTGTGACCCTATAGTTAGTATATTTAATTTCCAGGGATGTGGGGCAAAGCTCCCCCATTTAAAAGTTGTTTTTGTTTTGGTAATTGCAAATGAGTTTGTTAAATGTTTTGTGTTTTTATGAAACTCACCTGTGATTACTTATTATAAACTCATATATACATATATATGTGTCTATTTTGGAAGCTCCAAGTTTCAAAACTTCGAACTTCATATGGTCAAGACCATAAGATTGAAGTTTTAAAAGTCAGAACGGTATAAATGCAGAACACCATACAGTGTGGAACAGGAAATGTACTGTTCTTTTCACTGTAGTGCAATCTCAGAGTTGGTATATTTAACTACCAGGTGATGTCAGGGCGTGCGGGGCTTGCCCTTGCATAAACATAAAACATTTGTTCTTATTTTATTTTTTATTCAAGTTTCGAACTTTCAAAACTTCGATGTAATTGTCTCAACCATATGTAGTTCGAAGTTTTGAAAATTCGAACTTCTCTCTCTCTATCTCTCTCTCTCTCTCTCTCTCTCTATATATATATATATATATATATATATATATGTGTGTGTGTGCGTGTGTGTGTGTGTGTGTGTGTGTATAATATATATGTGTGTGCATATATATATATATATATATATATATATATATATATATATACATGTTCATAGGTTGGTATAAGGCTATCGACCCTAGGTCCTATACAAGCCTAGCCATAACAATTCCCTGGATATTTCTTCCCACAATATTTACCTCCCTGGACCCCTTTCTAGCAGGAAGAATGATGTGATCCCTGGGGTGAATTTCCTATCTCCCATCCAATCATCAAGGTTCCTTTTGAAGAATGCCAAGGAGGCGCTCTGCTTTGCATGCATGGGCAGTCTATTCCAGAGTATGGGGAGTCTCTGGGTCAGGAACCAATCCCTCCAGCATGTTTTGTTCATTGTGATGACAAGGTTTAGATCCCTGGAGCGTGTGAGTCTGAAGGATTGCGATTTCTTTAAGTGGAGCATGTCCAACAGCACAGGGTTTGATATGGCCTTGTATGTTAAGCAGAGATTGCCTCTGAATAGATGATATGCCACAGAGTATAGCTGGAGTTTTTTTAGACGGTCAGTATAGGGCATCTGCTCTAGGCATGTGATTCTTTCAGTGAGGTATTTCTGTGGCCTTTCCAGCTGTTGCAGATGTCTTGTGAGGTACATACCAAATGGGGCATTGTACTCTATAATGGGTCTAATAAGAGATGAGTACAGTGGGACAATGACCTCCTTTTTTCTGGATGAAAAGCCCTTAGTGATGATATATATATATATATATATATATATATATATATATATATATATATATATATGGGCCTATATCACGTCATCAAAATGGCAGAAGTTCGAACACCATATGTTCGAACTTCTAACCTCGAAGTACAAAACCATCGAAGGCTTAGAACAGCAATTTTTTTCCCAGGGAAACAATCACTGTTCCACGAAACACACACACAACACAAGCACTACAAAAAACAGCAATCCACACACATACACTTAAAATCCTACATCTAACTCTACACTAAATTGTACATACACTACTATCTATCCACTTACCTTAACCCAAACCCTAACCCTAAGGTCCGTCACTATCGCACACTCACCTGACCCGTGCCCTAACCCTAACTCACCTATCCCGCCCTAACCCTAACGTCCACAGAATCGCACACTTATTTGGACCCGACTCGTAACTTTCCACCACAGTGCTGAAAATCGCCAATCCACAGAAACGGCCCATCGAATTCTTTCCCTGGGAAAGAATTCGGTGTTCCGCGGCTTCGCGATAATCAGATTTTGAACTTCACAGTTTGAACATATGGTGTTCGAACTGCTGAAGTTTCGATGAACTGATAGCTACCCTATATATATATATATATATATATATATATATATATATATTTAGATATCTGTTCCAAAGATTGTATATGCAGCAAACTACTTTTGGCAAGACTATTAGTATTTTCTCCACCTGAAACTGGTCTTGTGACCTCACATTCACAACAGAAAGATGGTTAGATGACAACTTTGGAATAATCCTGACAGTTATTGGGCATTTCCATTATTGAGTACACCCCAGATGGACCATACTGTGGTGGTGCTATATTCTACTGTTTACCTATACTTTCAATTTATTTATTTATTTATTCATCTTTGTTGACCATGAAAAGTCCTACTGGGTAAAAGCCATTTTCAGCTAAGCCCCACCCCAAAAAAGCTCCACTTTTAAGTTGCACATGATGCATATTTATAATTGCAGGGTAAATCATCTGTGAGTGAGATAACTTACATGATTTTTAAAGATTTCTTACACAAACATTTTAACACAAAAATCAAGACAGAAATGAACATAATTCGGCTAATTGTTAAACAGAAAAATAAAATACAATAATAGCGTGATGGGTAACCTTGGGTTCTTAATGGTTCTGAATGGGTAACTGGAAAAATGAGACTTCTGGTAATGGGCTTATCAGGGTGACTACATTTGGATTTTATTGCCAGGATAGTGGGGACTTCCCTCATGTCACATGGTTCCTAGAAGAGCAGTAAGTCACGTATTTTGGACTTTTAATTTAATATATAGTCAGTTTGTTTGCTTTGCATTTCATTTTTTTCATTTCTTAAAAATAATATGGTCTCCCTACAGCTGACCAGCCACTGTTCTGAGGTGCTTTTCCTTGTTCACTGGGACTATTAAATCCAACTAGCAAAAGGGTGTACTCTGATTCATGTTCATAACCAGTAAGGATATCAAAGCATGCTGGGGCAAAAGAAGGCTTTTATATGCCTATTCTATAGAGAAAATCATGCAATGGGCATTGATGGTGTATCATCCTGCCTCTGTGGTGAGTCAGCTGCAGCACTGAGATCAATGCCCCCTGTGAGACTCCAGTCTCTACCAGGGATCAACTGTGAGCTGTGCTCAAGTATATGCACCTCCCCCCTCCATGGTGTGGCCATCCTTGTCACCTGTGCCATCAAGTGCCTCAGCCACTAACTGAACTTAGGTCACCTGGACTTTACTCAAGGCTATAGCCCTCTAAACCACCAATGCATCTTTATACAGCATTTAGCCTATTAATAGTTCAATAAACCTGAATTTCAACTTGAACTAAAAGACTTTTTTTGGGAAGAGTCACACAAGGATTTAACCTGAAATATGCACTGAGGAACTGGATTTTGGATGACTTTTTCAGATCTTCAGCACTTATTCAAATGATATTTTTGAGAGTGCGTATTTGACAACAAATACATGTATCATACAAGCTAATGTGATACCCTGTCTTCCTTTCAGTGATACACCTACCAAGCATAGATCTGTCAGGTTATAAATTATTATTTCAGAAGTTGAACAATTTAAGAGAAACATTTATTTGATAGTGCTCAGTACCCCAAATGGTCTCTCAGAGCTTATAACACGCTTCCTCATATTAATTGTCTATATTAACTTTAAAATTTCAATTTTTTTTCCTCTGTCTGATATCCACAGGTACCTTATTCTATTTCTTCTGCTCTGAAAACCAGTTAGTTGTTCTGCTATTTTTAAATATTCTTAATTTATTTTCCAACATTTTCTCTTCCTCTTAATACTAAGCACTTCCATATAAACCACTCTTGTGTTACCTTATAAACCTAGATGAGATTCACTCCCTTTCCAATATTCAGCAGTAAATGGTTCTAATTTTTTTAAACTTTCAATGTCAGCATTTTCAGACATATTATCTTGTGCATTTTTCTTCCATAGTCAGAGGTGTAGGGAGGGGTAAAGGTGGTAACTGGTACAAGCTGTTAGGGGGCATGGTCAGCAGATGTGTGGTAGTGCAGAAATGAATGCCAGTACTCCATTTGTGGTCAGGGCTGACATTTGTAACAAACAGTTTGATTCTTTTTCTGTTGGTCCTCAAGTTGTATCATTTTTATTTATTTATTTATTTATTTATTTATTTATTTTTGGTGGGGGGTGTCAGATCAGCCAGACCAGGAAACTGCAGATGGAGCCAAATAATATAGACACAGTTCTGACTCTATAGTTATGCGGCATTTAATACCTGGGAACCATAGACAGCTTTCATGTTCCATTTTTTGTCTTATTAGTCTTATAAATATAGTTTTCATCACATCACATCAGCATTTTTGGATTTTATACATTTTCTAATAGATCAAAATGTTTTATTGCATTCCTTCATTGTGTAATCTATATGATTAAATAAACTGGAAAGGCAGAAAGACAAAATGAAACCAGTGAGTGTGGCATAGAACACAGATGCAACCAAAAAATGCTCTGAAAAAAATGTCATAGTAAAATAATGGCTATTAATGATACAAGCTGAAATAAAATTGTAAGATAAGGGCTTTTGTCTTCTAAAACTAGAAAACTTCATCAGGTAAAAAAACTTGAAAAAACAGGCCTTTTTACAGTCCAGTTTCAAAGTAACTAGAGTAGTCATATGATTGTCTAGCCTCTGTTCAGAACCAAAAATATTTAAAGAGACAATGCTGTAGCTAAAAAACTAGAGGACACTGTGCATATACTGTTGTATACTAAAATCAATATAATGAATAATAAATACAAAACCTGAATTTGTTTTGTAAAAAATATATGTTACATGTAAATATAAAGTGCTTGTTCATGAAGTGCTTATTTTTCAAAATCCTATAAACTTCATGTGAAACAAATTGAATAAATATATTTTATATAAAATAATAATGTAAAACAACATTTTTATTTTAAATATGAAAATACAAAGCACCAAAATACTATCTCTCATTTGCCTTTAATTTTAGATCAAGACCTGCTCATCAAGACCAGGCTAATTTAGGCCATTGAGCTTAAGCTGCCAGTAGAGTTCATGTTTTGGAGAACTAAAGACCTTGTTCCCCCTCTGTCATTTATATGAATCGGTTCAATGACAGAAAACTTGAAAGTATGACCTGGGTATTCTGTAACATGTCTGACCAAGGTGTTTGTGTCTTTTTTTGGTCTTCAAATCATATGTGTGCTCATGGGTCTACTTCAAAACATTGAAATCTCAGAACATTGAAATTCAAAACACTGAGACCATAACATCTTAAACCCAAAACAATGAAAACTCAGAACACTGAAAATTTGCATCATAAGATTGAAAACTACAATGCAAATGTAAATAACATCCCCTCCACCTATAACACCACCAAACTAACAAACACACTGTCCCCCACACACCCCCGTAAATTAAATATACCAGCTCCGAGATCTTACTACGGTGGAAAAAAGTTAATTTCCTAACCTCACTGTATCGTGATCACCATACAGAATGTGAACATAATGTCTAAATCACTTACCTGTATAGTCTAAAAACATGTACAGATTGGCAAAATAGACACTTTTTCCCCTTCTCACTTCTCCCAGCACTTCTCAGAACACTAACTTAATTTCCATGAAAGCAACACATCCATATGTTAACATTCTTTATTGTGATCATGTTACAGTGGGGTTAGGAACATGCACACACTTACAAATACACACTCAATTCTCACACATGCACACACACCACACACACATGCACAAACACATATATATGCATATACACTCATGTTAACACACACTAATACACTCGTAAGCGCGCGCGCGCGCACACACACACACACACACACACACACACACACACACACACACACACACACACACACACACACACACACACACACACACACACACTTTGTACTTACCTGCAGTAGCAAATAGGTTTAGACCATGACAATGTGCTGTTTCACAACTACTCCTACAAATATTGTGATACAGCTTGTTTTTGAATCACTCTGTCGTACTCTTCTGATATCTGTGAAAGGATATGGGGATAAGATCATGGCTAATTTGCATTAGCTCTAAATCCAGTGAGCAAAGCCTCTGCTCAGACGGCAGGTGCAAAGGCTCAAAAAGGCAATCAAATAGACAAAACAGCAGCCAGCACACAAATAGGGGAAAAAAGACTTTTAATGTCTCCACAGTTACAGACCAGTTTTGAGAAAAGGCCTTTATTAATGTATAAATACAACTGTGATCATTGGTCAATTTACAGGCAATTACAAAGCTACTACCACCAATCAGATTGCACCCACAAAAATAAAAGTGAAAAACTGAAAATATCTTAACAAAACATAAAACATTTTTATTACTAATATTATCATAATTTATCATTGAGACCAGGTGGGAATAATTCCCCCAGTCTCACTATCCAAGCCTTCTCTTTCTTATTAAGTATATCATGCCAACCAGCCTTAGAGAATTTGGGACCACACACCTTGTCAATTATAATAAATTGAAATTTCATTTTTTTCACTTTTATTTTTGTGGGTGCAAACTGATTGGTGGTAGTAGCTTTGTAACTGCCTATAAATAGACTAATGATCACAGTTGTATTTATACATTAATAAAGGCCTTTGGCTGAAACTGGTCTGTAACTGTGGAGACTTATTAAAAGTCTTTTTTCCCCTATTTGTGTGCTGGCTGCTGTTTTGACTATATAATTTGCATTAAATGCCAGAGCCTTCTTACTGATATGGCACTATAGAGGTGTTTGAATCACTCTACAATATAGCACTGAGCAACCACACAAAAAAAAAAGCACAGACTTTCACAGTGTGTTATATTTCTGAATCTCAGCCTTAGTTTTACAGTTCATTCCCATTCCGAAATCATTGAAAAGTGGCACTTGCTCATATTTGCTATCTACTGTCTTGCAAAAAATGTTGCAATGTGAGGAGTTACAAAACATATAATTTCTCTTATTCAGATTTATTGTTATTTTGTTTTCTTCAGCCCATATGCATAAAATATCCAGCCATCTACGAAAATTTCATCTGGGCCTCCGTACAAGTAACATATTTTGCCAATTTCTGATCATTTGCATAGAAGCAATAAAATACATCTGCTATAATGCTGATATCAGAGATGCACTGGCTAAAGAGATATGTGCAAAAGATGGATCTTTCTGGCAACAGCTACCATATCCTATGGTTTTACATAAATATCTTTCAAAGTTTTTAAATGTCTGTTTGTTATCCTATCTAGTCTAGTGGCCTTGGTATAATCCAGAGTGCATGAATAATTTTGATGTCCTTTTCAGTAATCTTTAGGCAGCAATTGTCTTTCATCTGATCTAACTATTGTAAATTATACCCCACTGAACCATATGAATGTATAAGGAATTTAGCTATCTCTTTAATTTTTTTTTATTATTGTCTTTGAATTGTTACATATAGCTCCTAGATAATTAACTTTACTAACTTGTCAAAAAAGGTCTTTCTGCTGTCCCTTATCATTTGCCAACTTCTCCCCATAATCTCTGACCTCTTTCTTGAACACGTGATCTAGTTTAGTGATTTTAGCCTTTATGAGCTTATTCATTTCTAACTTTCTTTTACTCGTTAGCTTGTTTCAGAACATCATGAAACATGTTCTTTCTACTTATGCTGTCATCTTCCTTCAATTTCACCTTTCCTTCTCTAGTTGTCTCCTTGCCTTTTCAAACCTTAAAACAATTCCCTATTTGTACCAACAAAAACGCTAGTTGCAAAATGGATCCAAAAATGGGCACTGCTGGTGAAAATAGATTCCACAAATTTATTTAAGCTTGTGTAATGCATAATATAGCTTTTCGTCTGTGTGCAACAGAATCAGATTCTTCTGCTTGTGTATCAGGACAGTCTAACTAACATTCTGAATGCAAAATATAACTGCCTCTATGCAGCGGGGTGGATTGGACTAAGGTAATTGTCCTGAAGTCCTGAAGTGTGTGGATGTAGCTGTGTAACTTATGAGAAAGAATATTAACATGCTTATACACACTGCAGCTATAATATGATGAGCTTGTGTGTCTCTGCCGTACTGTTGTCTAATTCTAATAAATATACAGCAAATAAACCTCAAAGGTCAAATGTACAAAAATCTGTATAACATTATTGTTTGTATTCAGAATACCACCAATTTTGGAATACAGATACCGAATACACATACTGGAGATAGGCAGTCTTACCTATGCAGGGTCACACACATGCATACTTCAGGCAGATAGCTAATATGGTAATAACTTCTTAATGCAACTGTACTTACCAAAAGAAATCAAATAATACCAGATTACCTTCATTTGCCTCTGACAGCATAGCATAAGCAAGCTATTGCAATGCTTATAAACACATCTATCTCTAAACACTATGTTCTAAAGCTTTTCAAGAAGCTTTGTGAACAGAGAAGGCTATCAGAGATATATCTCTGATTTCAGGCCAATAATTATTTCATCACCCCTCGCCAACTTACTTGAGAAATGCTTACAAACACAACTATTATACCATCTCACAAAAAATAAACCTCCTGTCACACACTCACCATGATTTTCATTCAGGCTACAGAGTTGAAATTGCTTTGCTAACCTTCCTAAACAATATCAGCTACAGTAAAAACAATGGCCTCCTCACCACTGGTGTTTCCTGGATCCCACTAATGTCTTTGATACGGTATCTCACTCAGCCCTCCTTCAAATGGACTTTAGTATTAATACCCTAACTTGGTTTAGCAGCTACCTTTCCAACAGCTATCAGGCAGTGAATGATCACATACACTCTGTAATGTTTAACAAACCAGCATTAGTGTTCCACAAAAATCCATACTTGGTACAATTTTGTTCGGTATATTCAATAATTACATACTGCGGTGGTGGTGCTGCAGTAGCGTTGTCGCCTCACAGTTAGACGTTGCACGTTCGATTCTCAGTTAGAGCGTCTTCTGTGTGTCGACATGCGTGAATGGGTGTTCCTTCGTTGAAGGTTGTGCATTAGGCCCGGCAAGCCAGCATGTAAAAATGTACTGCCAATCATTAGCGGACCGGAGTTCCGCTGTGGCGACCCCTAACCTGGAAAAGCAGAAAGACAGTTTACATGCATGCTAAAATCTCTTATGCCATATTAATTCAGTATGCTGATGACTCCATCCTCATCTGTTCTTTTAACTCCCTTAATCGATTACAGATTACACCTCACACAGATTTCTACTGTATAGAACAGTTGGTCTCAGAAACTCAGATTCTATTCTATACTACTAAACCGTGGCTACTCTTGTTTGGATATGTGGAAAACACTATCACATCTGTGAATAATATACGAACTGACAAAGTTATATATGACAAACTTCTCAGTGTTTTCACTGACTACAAACTACTCTTTGATAAAGACATTGACTATGCTGCCTCAAAAACATTTAAAAAGCTAGGCATGCCACATAAATCCAAACCCTTCTTAACTGAAAATGCAGAGGTGTTCACGGCTCAGACACTACTACTATATATTCTTTTTACTATGGAGCTATTTTCACCAATAGTCCATAAAAGAAAAAACACCTACAAAAATTGGAACACACATAAATAAAATCACTGAGTTTGTTGCTAACCTACACTGCAAAGCCTTACAACAAATTAATGGGCTAGAATTACATCTATTGGCTTTTCGCCTACTAAAGACTAGCACAAAATAATATCTAAACCTAATATGTCCATCAGTATCCACTATTGAAAAGCATACCCTAGCCAGATACCTCAGACCACAAATACAATCTTCTACAAGCAGCTAAATCATAAAATTGTCATGATGAAATCACTCTTCGGTGTTTATGTTTCCAAAATGTGGAACTCTTACTGTCTTTACACCTCAGAAATTAAACAAAACAATTTGTTTCCTTGGCAATTTAAAAGTATATCTATCATATAAATTGATCTACCGTTGTAGCTAATACTAATATCTCATCATACTAAATATTAAATCCTTGCGCTCTTCCCCATTCCTTTTCCCAGCTACGCAGGTATCTTACCTCAGATTGTGATATTTCTTCTCTCCATTCCTGTTATCAAACCACTTTTTCTCCTATGCAATGTAGATTATCTACAATTGTTTTCAATTGATAACCATTTAACGACATGCTTACTGTTAAATGTGTACATGAAGTAATTACCTTGGAAGTGAAATTTATTATTCTTTTTATTTACTTTGCTTATATATATATATATATATATATATATATATATATATATATATATATATATTTGATTTGTCAATCCCTGGAGCTCTTCTTCCTGGGCCACTACTAAAAATGAGCTTTAACTCAATCTGACCATCCTGATCAACAAATGGAAATAAATAAATAAATACGCAACCCCTAGACCAACAAAGATTTTCCATTCTCCTCTGATAGAGAAAACTATTCCCTTGCATAGAAGTATGACCTGGAAAAAGAAAAAAATATCATTAAATTTCATGCCTACAACATTTACATTTATTATGCAGGCAACCAACCTCTGTGCAGACTAGACAGATACTTACACTGCATCTCTTGTGCCTTTACTCTAACCTCTTCTTTCTACTAGCTGAGAAGGTCAGGATGGCACCCCCCAGGTGCTTGCACAGGCTGCCTGTGACAAGCATCCAGTTTATATCAGGGTCCCTCATATGAGTCCCCAGAGAGATAATCCCAGTGGTCTTTATGCAGCAGATAAAGACCATGCTTTTGCTGTTGTACCACTAGGGTGCCCTGACACACACAGTGTCCTTGGAAGCCATGGCAATTTACTAGTTCTTATTCCAAAGAACTATAGCAGGCCTCTCCCAGTCACACCTGCTGACTTTTGCAGCACATGCCACACAAAACAGGGCATCCTAATAGTAGCATGACCTGTTGCAGTGTATCCAAGATGTAGTGCAGAAAATACTGGAGTGGCAGGGAGTCATGGTAGGGTGGGTAAATTGCCATGAATTATTTGTAGTAGGTGCATATTGCCTGACTATGAGAACAGTTATATTCTTTAGTGCCTCCAATGGCTACAAAAGTAACACATTATAATATGCCCCTGTCAGGTTCAAGATCACTGCACATGCTCAGTGTGCTTAACAGGTTCTCATTTAATTGCACAAGAATTAAAGAGTTTCTTAGCATGACTTAACTCACTGGCACGACATGTAGAAACAGCTATTCAATAACAGTCATTAGCTGGTGCCCAGTTAGCATAACTGTCCTGCTCAAAGCCTCTAATTTATGTGATATAAACTTCACCAGCCACCATAAACAATATCCCTGGATACATCTTAAATAGCATGAAGCATGATTTAGCCATACGGCTAACAACACTGTTCAATCTTGGCCTCCATACAGACTTTGTACCAAGTAATTGGAGAACAGCTACAGTCATTCCCCTGCATAAGGGAGGAGATTTCACAGACCCATACATTTGACCAGCCTCATATGCAAAGCCATAGAATGCCTTATCATTCAATTAATTGATCAGGACATAAGGAACCTCCAAACATTGGACCTGTGTCAGTCTGGATTTGTCAAAGGCAGGTCATGCTTAATGAACTTGTTGGAATGAAAAGATCACCAAAGCAATTAATGAAGGCAAAATGGGACACCTTACCTGTCCAAAGCTTTGGACACAATTCTCTACTCAGGCATAGTTGAAGAGCTAAATCAGCTAGGAATAAACCCCTATGTCACCCTCTGGATTAACAACTGGCTCACAGATAGGACTCAGATAATCAAAATAGGAGATGATACCTCCACAAAGAGACCAGTTGTCAGTAGAGTTCCCCAGGGTTCTGTACTGGGACCTTTCCTGTTTGGCATCTGCTTTTCTGAAGTAAAAACCAATACCAAAGGGCTCTAGATAACTAAGTTTGCAGATGACTATAAGCTAGGAACAGTCATTGAATCCCCAAATGACTTGCCCATCCTGCAGGAAGGTTTGCCTCAAATATGTAACTGGTACCAAAATCATTGACTGAAACTAAATACCAGAAATGCCCATTATTGTATCCTTTGGGAATTCATCTACCCTAGGGAACTACTGCTACACTGACAATATGCCCCTAAGAGCTGACACAGTTGTTCTTGATTTGGGAACCTATGTGAGCAGTGGCCTAACTTTTGACCAACATTTGTCTGCTATAAGTAAGTCCTTAAGTATTGCACAGCTTATAAACAAAGGGGTTGTATCTAGATCAATCTCTAGGGATGTCATTGTCCCTGTCCTTCTTTACTTGGCCCTCATTAGGCCAGTCATTGAATGTAATGCCCCCCTTTGTCATGTATCTGTCCAGACAGATGAAACAACTGGAATGGCCACAAAGATACCTTTCTAAAAGGATTCAAGGCCTAAAGATTATGTCTTATGTGACCATCTCAAAACCCTGACACTATATTGCTGCTACCCTGGAATAAACTCCCAATTCATGTAAGCAGAGTTCCTCAATGACCCTATTTAAGGGCAACCTGGACAACTGGATGGGAGACCATAAATTCACCCCTGGAGTGGCATCTATGTCCATGATGATCAGGGACAGCTGGTACTGATCAGAGATTCAATCTGCAAACAATCAAGCCATCTAACAATGGTCTATTAGGGAACCATCTAAACACAGTCAGTTAGGAAACGTGGGTATTATATGGCTAGGCTTGTAAAGGTCCTAGGGCGATTAGCCTAGTAACTTTCTATGAACCTATGAACCTATACTCGGTATACTACAGACTGCTAGGAGGTAACCTATGTCTGGTATACAAGACATCCTCCAACCTATTAATGATGGATTTACTGCACATCAGCAAGACAAATGGCTTCAGAAATACTCAATCTAGGGATCTAAATCTTCTGCAACAACAACAGAATATTTTGGAGGGAAAAGTACATCTCACAGAGCATACTGCTGCTGTCAAATAGAGTCCTCATCTACATAGATCAAAGTTCATCCCTGCCCATTATCAAGCGCAAGATAGATTTATGGATGGAAAAAAAAAAATTATCCCAGGACTGTCCCGTGTATGGCTAATGTACAGAAGCTGCTCCTAAATGCTTTATCCTATGAACAAATCCCCTCAAATTATCCATGTTATGATCCCAGTCATTGCTATTAGGGGTAATTTATAATTATCACCCATGAGGTGGGTAAGGCCACTCTATATCCTAATCGCATAGGTTATTTTGAGCACAAAAAGGGAAACTGGCTAGGCTTAAAATGGCCTGAAGGGCAGCTAGCCTAGTACTTGCCTATGAACTTATGAACCTCATTGCACCCCAGAGGATTACATTGTGGCAATCTCCCAGGCGACAGTTACAGGTGCAAAAACTTTCTTTACTCATAGCTACACTTCTGTATGAGGTATGTTTGAATTCAAAAGTTTTATTTACTTGTGGCCTCCACCTAAAATGTTTATGTAAAACTGCATAGGCAATTTGCTTACTGAATTGTATGCTAATGTTATTAAGTTATAGCTACATTTGAATAGAGTAATGTTAGGTGTGTCAAGCAAAAAGATGAGGTTACCCTGGGGTAAATAGGTGCAAGTGCATGAGCACTTGCACAGTGCAGTTTCACAGTATGTATTTTGTTAAAGTACTACTTTGTCAAGGTTAAACATAGTACAAATGCAGTAAAACAGGTGCCTGCTCTTTATGAATGAGACCATGTACAGGTCTTTGAGCCCTCGGCACAGCTAGGTCATGAAAAGATGGATTCCAGTCCTGCACTTCATGTATGCTATGCAGGATGCAGGAATTTTGACTGTGGAGAAGGACACTCTCCAGTACATACATAGCACTGCTGCAACCACCAATATTATAGAACAAAGGTGAACAGCAGCTCTAGATGACAGTGAACCATGGCTTAGGAACATGTACTTTAACTGCATGCCACTAGCTGCATTACAGATTGTCATATATTTCATCCACAAAAAGGATAATGTCAGTGTTTTTGGCATCAACACACATGTAGGACACAAAGCCATAATTTATCTACTGTTTACTGACTGGGATAGTCAGACAAGGCCAGTATTTACTTTGCAGGGAAGACCTGAGATGGTACTCATACTAACTGGAGGAAATTTGGCTAGGCCATCAGGGAACTTCCCCTACTCTTGGTAGTCAGGGGAAGGATTTCTGTGTTATACATCCTGACTTCCTGTTTCATGTCCAGGCATGAAGGCAGGCAGGAGGAACAGGAAGAAAATATGGATGATTCAGCTTTGGCTGACAATGAAATGAAGGTTGATGAAAATGCAGCTGAAATGTTAGAATCGCTACCAGACATTTTTTTTCTGATGCTGTGGGTGCAGAAAAAACAGTGATATTGGAAGAAAAGGAGATTGTAACTGTAACATAGATGGATTCAGAGGAAAACTTTCAGAGGAGATTGTTTGAAGGAGAGACAGTAACCTCTGAGAAATGTATAATTACAGGGTTGCAGAATGATTATTTGTAAGAAATGGTAAACCAAAGTGAACCAGAAAGTGGGGCAGAAATTTCATGGAGTGACATCATGGAGAAAATAGAAGAAGAAAAAGGAGAAGGAGAGACTGTGTCAGGAAAAGTTCAAGAGACAAAAACTTATGCACAAACTGTGGGAGAAGGAGCAATGAAGAAAGAAGAAATAAAAGAAACAAAAAAGAAGTATACAACACGTGTGAGCTGTAAAAAAGAAGAAAGTTTGAAGAGATATAAGGTTTGGAACTCTGTCATAGCACCTCTGCATTTCAAAGCAAAAGAGGTAAGAGCATTCATTTTAATTAATAAAGATACTTTTTGTGACTTGATATTTGAGACTGGGCAGGCCATGGAAAATTTTCTGGGTGAATATGAACAAAAGAAAATTATTTATCCATGGTTAGAATATGTCATGCAAGCTTTTTACTGACAAACAAAAAAAATGAATAATGATCCTGTTTAGAAATGAAGCTGAAGCAAAAGAACTAAAAGAACATTTGTTAACTATATGTAAAAAAGAAATGGACACTACAAAAATATATCATGAAAGAGGACTATGGACTGGGGGATGGGAATGTGGAGTAATACTGAAAATGATAATGTTATGCACATACTTAATATTATTGACGTTCATGATAATAAGGGTTTTGTGAAATACAAGGGTCAACAAAAACGTGTTATTTTTGTAGAAAAAATGATTATTTAATCAATGAATGCCATACAAATGATGTTTTTTATGTGGTAAAACAGGGCATAATGCAAAAAATGTGGCAATACTGGTCATTCATGGCTAGAATGTGAAATGAATCTGCAAGAAAATGAAAATGAAGTTGTACAGGATAAAGGAATAGCAGAATGTGTTATACAAGAAAATGTAGAAAAAGATGTAACTGATAAAAAGGTTATACATGAAGTTAAAGAAAGTAACAAGGAAAAAGAAAGAGAGGAGACAAGTGAGGAATAAGCTGATTGGTGCACAGTAAGAAATGAAAATAATCTGGTAGGGAAAAAAGTTAAAGAAAGGAGAAGAAAATGCAAAAACATAATGCTTAGAGAAAATAAGGAAGGAAAGAAACATTTTATTATACTAACTGTTCTTAAAAGCTGAAAATATTAGCTTTAAATGTGAACAGTACGAAAAATTAAAAAAAGAGAATAATATTACAATGGTGTTGTGCAGTGGATGCACATATTATTGCTTTAGAAGATATAAGATTATTAACAGAGGAAGAAAGAACACAAACTGAAAAACTTTGGAATGGTGTGGTAGTTTGGAACATGTGGAAAGAAACATGCTTGGGTATATTATATTATGTCAAGAAAGCATTAAAATGTTAGATGAAACCATAGTGGAAATAGGCAGAACTACTGTAATAGACGTGAGATGGAAAACATATGTGTATAGAATTATAACTTTATATGCATATTTAACAAAGAAAGAGAGATATGATGTTTAAAAATATTCTTGAATATATTTATGTAGATATGGGTATTATAGCGGTGGATTATTGTAATTGTAATTTAAGGAAAAATAAGAGCAACTGTGATGTGAAAATGGCTAAAGAAATTATGAGAAGTGGAAAGTTAAGTGTATGGGAGAAGAACTACTGGACCTAAAAAAGGAATGAAATTAGGACAGAAACTGAATATTTTTTAATATCTGATAGTTTAAAAGTTATAAATAAAGAAATTAAGTATGCTGGATTTTCAGACCATGTGTCAATATGGGATAAATTAGCGGAAAATGATTTAGTAGAGAAAAAAAAACTTGTGGAATTATGGAAAAATCATACGACTATGAGGGATTTTTATGAGAACTGGACAGTTTAAAAGTTATAAATAAAGACATTAAGTATGCTGGATTTTCAGATCATGTGTCATTATGGGTTAAATTACAGGAAAATGATTTAGAAGAGAAAAAAACTTGTGGAATTATGGAAAAATCATATGACTATGAGGGATTTTTATGAGAACTGGACAGTCTGTTGGCTTAATTTTAAAGAAAAATATAAAAACGTATTTTTAGAATGTATAAGGAAGAAAAGAAGAAAAAAAGAGAGATATAAGATATTAAGTCAAGAAATATTTGAAGACTTATTAAAGAAGAATAATTCCTTTCATGAAAAAGAAAGAGAAATATATAAAATGAATCAAATTAAAATTAACAACTTGTTATATAAACAAAAATATTATTTAGAAAGAAATAAAGAAGAGGTAGTATCATGTTTGAGTAAAATAATAAAAGAAGGAAAAATAATAAGAAAATTAAAAAATAAGGAAAGTAAGCAAATAAGACAGCAAGGACTATAGAAAAATTATTAAAGAATATGTATTGCAATTATTTTAAGAGAGAAAAAACATAGAGCAGTTTTATAAAGGTGAAAAATCAAATAAAGAAGACAATGAGTATTTAGAACAAAAAATAACCATGAAAGAATTGAATGAAATTCTAAAATATATTAACATGAATTCTGTAACAGGACTGAACAGAATTGAATATGGTATGTATAAAGAAATGAAAGCGTGGCAAAAATAATTTTATAGGAGTTATGGATGAATGGTTAGAAATTGGAATTAAAGAGAAAGAGATATGTACAGGAGTTATAAAGTTTATATGTAAAAAAGGAAATAAAGAGGAGATAAAAATTTGGAGACATATAACATTGAATAATACAGATTATAAAATGTTTATGAAAATAATAACAAAAAGATTGCAGAAAAAATGGACAGAATATATGACCAAAATGTATTTGGAAGAAAAGGAAGTCAAAAGTGATTATGGATAAGAGAAACAACTGATGATATCATAAATAAAAATGTAGAAGCAATGGCTATGATAGGGGGTAAAAGTAAAGCTTATGATAATATTCAATATAAATCATTTGGGGCAATTTTGCAGGCATATAATGTAAGCAAAATAATACAAGTAATAAAATCTGTTTACGAAAGGAACTATGTGAAACTAAATTTAAATGACTGGATTGGGGAAGAAATAAAAATAGAATGTGGAATAAAGCAGGGCTGTGCAGCTAGTAGTGTAATTTTCTCATTAGTTATGAATGTAATACTGAAGGAAATTAATAAAATGTCAAGTAGTGGTGGATACAAAATGATGAAGGAAGTACAATTGCCAAAAATGTATTTTTATGTGGATGATATTGTATTAATTGTTAAAAAAACAAAGTATGGACGGAAAAAGTAAATGAAAAATTAAGTATACATCTAAAAAAATTGGTTTAAGTGTAAATAAGGAGAAAAGTAAAGGACTTGGTTTTGAAGGTATGATAGGAGGTGTTGAGTACAATGAAAAATATATAGCTATATTAGGAATAACATTGGGAAGGAATGAATACAGACAACAACAATGGGATAATGTACTCAAAGAAGTAAAGGATATGACTATTTTTTGGAAATTATATAGATATTCATATAGAAAAAAGCACACTTGTTGAACAGCATGGTAATAGGAAACATTTCTTATGTTTCTAACATCTATATGATTCATATTAAGTATGAAAAGGAATTAATGATAATTATATTATATTTTATATGGGGATCTAGACTGAATCCAGTCTAAATAGGGATTATGTATATGAAAGAAGAGCAAGGAGGTTTGGGTTTAATACGTCCAACAGTACATGCAGCATCTTTAATTTTTTATAAGGTATTAAAAGGTATTATAAAAGATAATAAAAGCTTGATAGAAATTATACTATATAAAAAATAGAAAAAACTGTGGAAAGGAATGGAATTAAAAAAAAAATAAAAAATAAAAGCATTGTGAATGAAGAAATGAAAGAGTACAAAAACAAATTGTGTTATGGAAAATAAAAAAAGAATATATATGAGAAAAATAGAAAGGAATGGTCCTTAAGTGTTACAAAAGCATTTTATTGTATTGGTCTATGGAAAAATTAGAAATAGATAAGAAAAAACTCATAATGATGAGATATAATAACTATAAAAAGATTAAAGAATGTAATGACTTTCATGGAGATTGTCTAGTAGAAAATTGCTGGTTAAGGTAAATATACCATAGAAAAAAGCAAGATAGAATATGTAGTAAATATGGAGAGTTTGAGACTACTGAGCATGTGTTTTTGAAATGTGAAAGAGTTAATAACTTGTAGAAAGAAATATGTAAAGATAATAGGGTGAACAGTTTGTTAAGATTTGAACAAATAAATATGGACATAATAGAATTTGGTTATTATGGTGCACATAAACAGGAATAAATGAAGAAAATTGAGTGAATAATATTTTTATGCTTCATGGACTATATGGAATGAGAGACTAAATTAAATTAAATACCATGGAAAATGGTCTTTGACAAAGATTTTGGAAAAAAATAATGTTTTGGTTGTGGATAAAAGAGTGGGGGTGCTTAAATTGAAGTTTCTAATGTGTGGAGACTTGTAGGTAGATGTAAATAATATAACTATGTAAATATGTAAATAATACGTAATGTATATATCAATAAAAAACCTACTCTAGGTAGTAGGGGGAGCAGACTTCCTGTTCCTGTTCCAGGCACAGAGGTGCTCTGAAAAAACAGGGAGAAAACATGGCTGACTCAACTTGTGCTGAAATTGGAATGAAAGTTGTGGAAAATGTAGTTGCAATGGTAGAATCGCTACCAGAATTGTTCTTTGATGATGTGGGTTCAGAAAGACAGTGACAATGGAGTAAAAGGAGATTGTCACTGAAACAGAGATGGATTCAGAGGAAAACTTTTAGAGGAGATTGTTTGAAGGAGAGACAGTTACCTCTGAAAATGCATAATTACAACACTCCAGTCTGAGGGGTTGTGGGATGATTATTTGGGAGGAATGGTAAACCAAAGTGAGCCAGAAAGTAGAACAGCAATTTCACAGAATGACATCATGGAAAAAACAGAAGAAGAAAAAGGAGAAAAGAGACTGTGTCAGAAAAAGTTCTAGAGACAAAATCTTATGCACAAAGTGTTGGAGAAGGATCAAAGAAGAAAGAAAAAATAAAAGTAACAAAAAAGAAGTATACAGCACATGTCAACTGTAAAAAAGAAGAAAGTTTGGACAGCTATGAGGTTTGAGATTCTGTTATAGCACCTCTGGGTGTCAAAGCAAAAGAAGTAAGAGCATTTATTTTAATTAATAAAGAGACTTTTTGTGCCCTGATATTTGAGACTGGGAAGACCATGGAAACTTTTTGGGTGCATAAGAACAAAAGAAAAATATTTATCCATGGTCAGCATATGTGGCGCAATCTTTCTACAGACAAACAAAAAAAATGAATAATGATCCTGTTTAGAAATGCAGTTGAAGCAAAACAAATGAAAGAACATTTGTTAACTAAATGTAAAGAAGTAATGGACACTACAAAAATATATGATGAAAGAGGACAATGGACTGGGGATGGGAATGTGGAGTAATACTGAAAATGGAAAATGTTAATGTTATGCATGTACCTGGTATTATTAATGTTCATGGTAATAGGGATTTTGTGAAATACAGGGATTGTTATTTTCCTGAAACAAATGATCATTTAATCAATGAATGTGCTTAAAAAAGTTATTTATATGGCAAAATAAGGCATAATGCAAAAAAATGTGATTTAAAGTGGAAAAAATGTGACAATACTGGTCATTCATGGCTAGAAGTTCTGAGGAAGACCAGTATCATTTGGTTGAAAAGCTAACTGCTTGCTATTAGCTTGTCGTGTCGTGTGTGTGTGCTATGATCTGCTTACTTGCTTTGCTTTTTTTTATATTATTTTATATCATTGTTGCTGCACTTTTTTTTATTTTATGTGGATTAAAACTGTGTGTGTGATTTAATTCTGTTGTGGTCTCTACCTGCATTGAGTCATTGGCGATTGGACCTTTTTTATTGATTCGTTCTTTTCCTTACCTTATGGCTAGAATGTGAAATGAATGTGCAAGAAAATTAAAATTAAAGTGAAGTTATACAGGAGAATGAGATAAAAGAATGTTATACAATAAAATGTACAAAAAGATGTGACTGATAAAGACGTTATAAGTGATGTTAAAGAAAGTAACAAAGAAAAAGAAACAGAGGAGACAAATGAGGAAGGAGCTGACTGGTGCACAGTAAGAAATAAAAAGAATTTGATAGGGAAAAGAGTTAAAGAAAGGAAAAGAAAATTCAGAAATTTGAAAATATGCTTAGAGAAAATAAGAAAGGAATAGGATAAACATTTTATTATACTAACTGTTCTTAAAAGCTGAAAATAACTTTAAATGTAAACATATGAAAAAATATTGAGGAGAATAGGTATATTACAATGGTGTGCTGCAGCCAATGCACATGTTATTGTTTTAGAAGATAGATTATTAACAGAGGAAGAAAGAACACAAACTAAAAAACTTTAGAATGGTGCAGTAGTTTGGAACATGGAAATGTGCTTGAGCATATGTATGTATGTATATAACATCAAGAAAGCATTAAAATATTGGATGTAACTATAGTGGAACTAGGACAAATTATGGTAATAGACTTGAGATTGGACAAATATGTCTTTAGAATTATAGCTTTTTATGCATATGTAACAAAAAAAGGAGAGAAATTATGTTTAAAAATATTCTTGAATATGTTTGTGTAAATATGGACATTATAGTGGTGGGCGATTTTAACTGTAATTTAAAAAGAAAATAAGAGCAATTGTGATGTTAAAATGGTTAAAGAAATTATGAAAAGCATAAAGTTAAGTGTATGGGATAATAAACACTGCACCTACGAAAGGCATGAAATTAGGACAGAAATTCATTATTTTTTAATATCTGATAGTTTAAAAGTTAAAAAAGGAATTACGTATGCTGGCTTTTCAGATCATGTAGCTATATGGGCTAAAGGGGTCTACTTCTAAAACCTGACTCACAAAAGATCGACTGTCACAATGCCTAAACCACAATCACGAAACTACAGAACATTGAACATTGGCTGTGTACTACAGTAAGTAAACACTTGGCCAAATACAAACAAAACTCATGCCAAGGTAAGTAAAACCCACCTAGGTGGGGGGGTTGCACCCCCCCACCCCCTTAACTAATTATACCAATTCCAGGATTGCACTACATTGGAGAAAGGGGCATGTTGGACAAGAGTTTACTTACCCTTGCAAGCAGCCGATGTTCAAGGTTCTGCAGTTTTGTGATTGTGGTTTCAGGATTGTAAAATTCAGTCTTCTGGGAGTTGGCTTTTAGAAGTAGACTCTGGTTAAAGTTCAGGAAAATTAAGAATATATAAGAATAGGAGAAGGAATAAAGAGAATTAATGAAAAGGAATTAGATTTAGAAGAGAAAAAAGAACTTATGGAATTATGGAAAACTCATATGAATATGAGACAGTTTTATGAGAATTGGACTGTTAGGTCACTTAATTTTAAAGCGACATTAAAAAAGTGTTTTAGAATGTATAAGAAATAAAAGAAGAAAAGAAAAAGAAATATATAAGATATTAAGTCAAACATTCAGAGACTTGTTAGAGAAGAAAAAAATCATTTTATGAAAAAGAAAGATAAATATATAAAAGGAATCAAATTAAAATTAACAACTTGTTATATAAACAAAAATACTGTTTACAAGGAAAGAAAGAAGAGGTAGCACCATGTCTGCATACAATAATAAAAGAAGGAAAAATAATAAGAGAATTAAAAAATAAAGAAGGTAAGCAAATAAGACAGCAAGAAGGAATATACAAAATCATTAAAGAATATGTATTGGAATTATTTGTTAAAAGAGAAGAAAACATAGAACACATTTATAAAGGTGAAAATTTAAATAAAGAATGAGTATTTAAAACAAAAATAACTATTAAAGAATTGAATGAAATTCTAAAAGATATTAACATGAATTCTACAACAGGACTGGATGGAACTGAATATGGTATGTATAAAGAAATGAAGGAGTGGCAAAAATATTTTTTATAGAATTTATGAATGAATGGTTAGAAACTGGAATTCAAGAGAAAAATGTACAGTAGTTACAAAATTTATAAAAAAAGGAAATAAATAGGAGATAAAAAATTTGAGACCTATAACACTGAATAATACAGATTATATTTTTTTTATGAGAATAATAAAAATGTTACAAAAATGGATAGAATATATGAACAAATGTATTCGGAAGAAAAGAAAAAGGAAGTCGAGTTATTATGGATAATAAGAGAAATAATTGATGATATCATAAATGTATTTATTTATTTATTTAACATTTGTTATCCAGGATAGTCCAACTGGACAGCAAGTGTCCATTTTCAGTGGAGTCCTGAGTACGAGAAAAAAACATGCAAATTACATTAACCTGATATTACAAAAGTTACAGAATGCAGTAGAGATGAGAAAAAGTATGACAGTGCATAGATAAAAAATTACAGGTGGATGTTACAATAGAAAAATATATCAGCAGCATTGTCTAGTCCTATGTTGGATGAAAGGTGACATTTTTGTATAAAATATACAGTGTGTAACTCAACAAAAATATCAATTTGCAGCATTGCCCATTCCTGGAATGGATGAACAGATAACATTTTGCACAATATTTACGGCAGTTTAGAAGCAGTCGGACATGTGTCACATAGCATGAACAGCATATAATACATTTATATAGTAACCATGACAGAGCATGCACTTGTGTTGTTCATAGATATCCCTATAGTTATATGTGTCTTTATGGAGGTTTGTTGCAGGTGCATAAATGGTTTATGTACAGATATGATTTCAGGCAACTCTTAAAAGAGGATGTACATTTTAGAAGCCTAAGGTCAGGAGGGAGGTTGTTCCAGGTTTTAGCAATTTCATGGCAAAGAGAGATTCCCTAGAGTTGTTTTTGCATGAGATGGTTTAAATTAAGGCTTTGTTGCTAGAGCGTAGTTGTCTATTAGAATTGTAGAAGTTAAGAAGGCCAACCAGGGCAGGGTTTTTTTGGGGATAGTACAGAATTTGGTGGGCTAAGTTGAGTTGATGATACTTCAGTAGGTTGAGGAATTCTAGCCAATGTAGGGTCTGTAGGGCATGGCAATGGTGGGAATGGGATTTGGCATTGGCAGCAATCTAGCAATTTTGTTATAGCAGGTGGAAAGTTTATTCAAGTCAGTTTTATTTAGCTTTGGTAGCATGGGGGAGCATAAGAAGTGTAGATAGGAGGTGAGTTCTGGCTATGGCAATACGATATTCTGAGGTTAGATACTGTTTGCAACTATAGAGGTAACCTAATTTTTTGTGGACTTTAGAGATGGTTGTTGATATGTGTTTGTTAAATTTGAGCTGTTGGTCAATGGTAATTCATAGGAGGTTTGCCTCTGAGATAGGGGTGATTTGGGTCTTATTGGTGGAGAATATGGAAAAGGAGAAGTCATTGGACTTGGTTGGATGAAACAGCATGAGCTGTTTTTTGGGGGGTTTAATATCAGTTGTGAGTTATTGAGCTAGTTCTCAATTTCATTGAAGGCTAACTGGGCTTTTTGTTGTAGAAGCTGTATGATGGCAAGAGTACTTTGAGGGGTTGATGAATGAAGATAATGAGAGGGAGAGAAGGTTGGATGATGTGGGGATAGTGCATCATCGAGTGCAATGGATTAGCAAGGAGGAAGTAAGGATAGCTACAAAGAGGATGAAGAATGGAAAGGCTGTTGGTCCAGATGACATACCTGTGGAAGCATGGAGGTGGTTAGGTGAAATGGCAGTGGAGTTTCTAACCAGATTGTTTAATGAAATCTTGGAAAATGAGAGGATGCCTGAGGAATGGAGAAAAATGTTTTGGTACCAATTTTTAAGAATAATAGTGATGTGCAGAGCTGTAATAACTACAGAGGGATCAAATTGATCAGTCACAGCATGAAGTTATGGGAAAGAGTAGTGGAAGCTAGGTTAAGAAGGGACATGATGATTAGTCATCAGCAGTATGGTTTCATGCTGGGAAAGAGCACTACAGATGCAATGTTTGCTCTGAGACTGTTGATGGAGAAGTACAGAGGTCAGAAGGAGTTGCATTGTGTTTTTGTAGACTTAGAGAAAGCATATGACAGGGTGCCTAGAGAGGAGTTGTGATATTGTATGAGGAAGTCGGGAGTGTCAGAGAAGTATGTAAGAGTGGTACAGGATATGTATGAGGGTAGTGTGACAGTGGTGAGGTCTGTGGTGGGAGTGACAGATGCATTTAAGGTGGAGGTGGGATTACATCAAGGATCAGCTCTGAGCCCTTTCTTATTTGCAATGGTGATGGACAGGTTGACAGACGAGATCAGACAGGAGCCTTGTAAACTATGATGTTTGCAGATGACTTGTGATCTGTAGTGAGAGTAGGGAACAGATGGAGGAGACCCTGAAGAGATAGAGATATGCTCTAAAGAGAAGAGGAATGCAGGTCAGCAGGGCTAAGACAGAATATATGTGTGTGAAAGAGAGGGAGGATAGAGGAATGGTGAGGATGCAAGGAGTAGAGGTGACGAAGGTGAATGAGTTTAAATACTTGGGATCAATAGTTCAGAGTAATGGTGAGTGTGGAAGAGAGGTGACGAAGAGAGTACAGGCAGGATGGAGTGGGTGGAGAAAAGTGTCAGGAGTGATTTGTGACAGACGAGTACCAGTAAGAGTGAAAGGGAAGGTCTACAAGAGGGTAGTGAGACCAGCTATGTTATATGGGTTGGAGACAGTGGCATTGACAAAAAGGCAGGAGTTAGAGCTGGATGTGGCAGAGTTAAAGATGTTAAGATTTGCACTGGGTGTGACGAGGGTGGACAGGATTAGAAATAAGAATATTAGAGGGTCAGCCCAGGTTGGAAGGTTTGGAGACAAAGCCATAGAGGCAAGATTACATTGGTTTGGACATGTGCTGAGGAGGGATGCTGAGTATATTGGGAAAAATATGCTAAGGATGAAGCTACCAGGTAACAGGAAAAGAGGAAGGCCTAAGATAAGGTTTATGTATGTGGTGAGAGAGGACATGTAGGTGGTTGGTGTGACAGAGCAAGATGCAGAGGACAGGAAGAAAAGGAAACAGATGATCCACTGTGGCAACCCCTATCGGGAACAGCCAAAAGAAGATGATGATAATGATGATGATGCTGTAGAAGTTGTATGTTGGGTGCAGAGCATATGAGGGTTGTGTCATCAGAGTATTGGACTATATCAGCTTCTGTGGTAGGTATGTGAAGTTGGTTGGTGAAGTGGGCCAAGAATTGAACCTTGGGGTACACCTGGGGTGACTGGTAGTGGGGGATATAGGGAGCTGATCCATTTAATGGACTGGTGTCAATTGTCCAGGTAGCTTTTGAACAAGAGTGGGGGTGTTAAAGTTGAGGTCAGAGAGGCAGGTTAAAACTTTCTTGTGAGATACCGTGTCAAATACTCTGGATAAGTAAAGGAAAGTAGCTGAGACTAGTTTACCTTGGTTCCTATAGGAGTTTACAGTGTTGGTGAATCTGAGTAGGGCAGTGGAAGTACTGTGGGATGGGCGGAAGCCATGTTGGGTTGAGGAGAGAAGGTTAATCGAGAGGAGGTGGGAGAGGATTTGGTGATGAATGCACCTCTCTAGATTCTTTGAGAGGGGTGAAAGGATCGCTATTGGACAGTAGATAGAGAGGTTGGTAGAGGGGCCGCCTTTATCTAGGGGAATAATAAATGAGGTTTTGCACAAGGCTGGCACAGTGTTTTTGATAATGGATCTGTTAATTAGTAATTAAATAGGCTAGGCTATGACTGTGGATGCAAGTTGGAGGTATTCGGCTGGGAGGTTGTTGGCAGCAAGGGTGGTATGTTTGAGTTTAGTTAAGAATTTTTGTATAGCTGATGTTTGTACTGGCTTGAATGAGAAGTGGATGATGTTTTGATGGGTCTTAGTGGGTTGAGGGATGTTGGTGGGAGTAGAATCATTTATGAGTTTGGGTATGGAGGATGTGAAATAGTTGTTACAGCTGCAGGCAATGTCGAGATCTGTGCCGGTTGTATTTGGGGGTGGTGTGGTGTATTTGCCAGGCTGAAGGGTACTATTTACTTTTGCCCAGAATTTCTGAGGTTTTGTATTCTGTTTTGTAGGGAGATGTAGTAATTTTGCTTATCCAGATTTACCTGCTTTTTTGGCTTTATTCCGTAGTTCAAGAAAGGCTTGCCTAGTTGTGGGTGTTTTATTATGGCACCAGGTTTTCCAGTCTTTGTCCCTATTTTGGAGTAAGGTTCTTGTGGTTTTTTGGAGTCAGGGGGAGGGGTTATTACATACCCTAACTGTTTTGATGTGGACTAGGTGGTTGAGGATGTATAGAAATGTGTAGTTGAAGTATTCAACTGCTCTGTCTAATCAAAGTGTTCTCATGGGAGACCAGTCACAATATTTTAAGTCTCTCAGGATGTCCTCTTTGGGGAAGTTTTTGTGGGAACGGGTTTGTAGGAGAGAGAGGGAATTGTTGGTTTTCAGCTTATGTTTAAGGATAAAGGTAGGGTTGTGGTCACTGAGAACATTTGCTAGTGTGCCACATTGGTGGACAGTATTGGATTGGTTGGTGAGGAGCCAGTCTAATTTGAATTCTCTTTTAGTGGCCTTGTCTATATGTGTGGAGGACTGAATGAGTTGGGTGAAGTTATACAGACTGATATGGCAGGTGGGAAGGGGGGAGTGGATAAAGCTCCAGTTGATGTTAACATTACTTAATATGATGGTTTCCTGGGGAATTGAGTGGGAAGCACAGTGGAGTATAGTTTCTAGGATGGATAGGTTCTTGCCTGGCGGTATAAATAAAAATGTAGAAGCAAAGGTTATGATAGGGGATAAGTAAACCTTATGATAATATTCAATATAAATCATTATGAGAAATTTTGCAGGTAAACAAAAAAATATTACAAATAATAAACTGTTTATGAAAGGAACTATGTGAAACTAAATGTAAAAATGTCTGGATTGGGGAAGAAATAAAAATATAATATGGAGTAAAGCAAGGCTGCCCAGCTAGTAGCGTAATTTTCTCATTTGTTATGAATGTAATAGTGAAGGAAATTAATAAAATGTCAAGTAACATTGGATACAGAATGATGAAGAAAGTACAATTGCTAATAATGTACAACTATGCAGATGATATTGCATTAATTGTTAAAAGTAAATTATGGATGGAAGAAGTAAATGAAAAATTAAGTATAAATGAAAAAATGGTTTAACTATAAATAGAAATTAAAGTATTTGGTTTTGAAGGTATGATAGGAAGTATGAGTTAAATTAAAAATATATGGATATAATAGAAATAATATTTGGAAGGATTGAATACAGACAACAGCAATGGGATAATGTACTCAAAGAAGTACAGGATATGACTATTTTTTGGAAATCATACATATTTTCATACAGAAAAAAGCAGGCTTGTTGAAGTGCATATGTTGCTAACATCTGATGTGATTCCTGTATCTGATGATTACATTTTCTTTTATATGGGGCTCTAGACTGAATCCAGCCAAAAGAGGGATTCTACATATGAAAAAAGGGCAAGGAGGCTTGGGTTTAATAATACAATAGTACATGCAACATCTTTAATTTTATATAAGGCATTTAAAGGAATTATGAAGGAAAATGAACACTTGATAGAAATGATACTATATTATAAATACAAAGAATTGTGGAAATGAATGGAAGTTAAAAAATAAGTAAAAGCATTGTGATTGAAGAAATGAAAGTGTACCAAACCAAAATTGCATTATGGAAAATAAAAAAAAAGAATATGAGAAAAATAGAAAGGAGTGAAACTTATATTATGAAAACATTTTATTGCATTGATCCATGGAAAGATTTAGAAATAGATAAGAAAAAAGCCATAATGATCAGATATAATAACTATAAAAAGATTAAATAATGTAATGTTTTTTATGAAGATTGTCTATTAGAAAATTGCAGGTAAAGTCAAATATGCCATACAAAAAGCAAGATAGAATATGTAATAAATGTGAAGAGTTTGAGACTACCGAGCATGTATTTTTGAAACGTGAAAGACTTAATAATTTGTGGAAAGAAAAATGTAAAGATAATGGGGTGAAATGTTTGTTAAAATTTGAGCAAATAAATATGGACATAATAGAATTTGGTGATTTTGGTGCATAGAAACAGGAAGAAGTGAAGAAAATGGAATATCTTATGTTTTATAGACTATATGGAATGAGAGACAAAATGAAATTAAATAGAATGGAAAATGGACTTTGAAGAATATTCTGGAGAAAATAATATTTTGGTAGTGGATAAAAGAGTGTGGGGGAAATGCTTAAATTCATTGGTTTATAATGCATGGAAATTTGTAAATAGATGTAAATAATGTAAATATGTAAATAATATGTTATGTATATATCGATAAAAAACCCTACTATTTTTTGATAAGTACTGTGGGATCTTTTACATCCACTTGAGCTACCACCAGCTCAAGCAGACGAAACCTCATTCGAACATCTAATCTGAAGGATGGCACACTTAGGAGTGTATCACCCAACTTATGCTATACTGCAGTGTCAGTATTAAAAAATTAATCCAAGTACCAGGTTTACCTGTTTGATACACTGCAGCTGAAACACATAACTTTCTCCTACTGCAGGAAGCATCTGTCACTGACAGCAATCTGCCTTAAAATGGGGTTTTCTGCTTTTGAAACCATTGTCTCTGACTGTATAGGTATTCAGAGCAGTAATTTATGGATACAGCCCAATGTTGTCATAGGCATACAGTGTGGAACATCATCCACTCTCATGACATCAGTGTAAGTTAATAGAACACCGTGGTTGCAATCCATTGCCTGACATCATCAACAGCAGGCTTGATGTGTCATGTATGATTTACCAAATTATTTCCTATGAGGTACTGTGATGATGTGAGGTATTGCCACCTATCTCAGGAGACGTAAGGCAGTGGACGTGTAACATATGCCAGCATAGCAAGCTGGAGTTCTGTAAAGAATTATATGCGATTTGTATATCAAACTGATTTCTATAGATGCTTGTGTTGGAAATGTATTTGTAAAGCTACTTGTGTTAAAAATGTGCCAACAGTGGGTCCTGCTAGACAACAAAAATACACCTGTATGTCAGACTGTATTGAAACTGCTGAAATGAATCTCTTGTAACAGAGGATACTGGAAGGGAAGAGGTTAATCTCAGTCCAGCTAATTTTGAAAAATAGTCTGAAATTAAATTACCTGGTTTAGGCTATAAAGATTTTATCTTACAGTTCTGATTGCAGCCAGAGATGAAAAGTCTGTGAAAACCAGGACTAGGAATCATACTGTATTGTCTTCGGGGATGAACTAATTGCTACCCTGGAAGGATGGAAGTTTTTGAAATAGTTTTCTAGTTTCCAGATACTATAACACATCTTAGCAAAGCTCTATGTGTGTGTATTATGACAAATATGTGCTAGATTCTGGTTCAGTTTCTAGTAATGGGGTAGCATGGGAACCAGAAGTCAGATGACCAGATGGATGTGATGTCATTCTGTAATCCAGCACTGTAATGATGTTTTAATACTAGATGAGACAGATGTTTCAGAACAGTCTGTTTATGAAACCTGACAAAGAAAAACCACTCACCCACTTCATCTTACCTTTCTCTAGTAAGTGAACTCGGGAACAGTAGTTCTTTAGATCAGTCAGGAAAATATAGTGAGATTAGTTAAGTGTAGTTTTACTGTATGTGTGTGAACCTTTCTATCTGCATAATTTTTAATATTTCCTGTGACTGAAACTCTGGTGCTTATTGTAAATAGATATTTAGTATTTCCATATTCTTTTACTATTTATTATTAAACATATTTCAACTTTAACTTGTGGCTGGTCTTTTAGAGAATATTTTAACCTTTGAGAGTACTTATATTTATTTGGTGACACTGTGGCCTCTCCTGAAAAACTTGCTGCATTGTTCAAACACTACCATTTGTATTAGTATTAATTTATTCAGTATAATTCGGTACCCTTCTAAGAGCCTTAGAGCAGCTGGCTTTGGACTGTTCTAGCGGCAGAATCTACCTTGTAGTTTGGGCAAAGGGGGCATAGCTGGCAAATCTGTGCCAGCCTTTCTCAGGTGTGTGTGTATGTGTGTGTGTGTGTGTGTGTGTGTGTGTGTGTGTGTGTGTGTGTGTGTGTGTGTGTGTGTGTGTGTGTGTGTGTGTGTGTGTGTGTGTGTGTGTGCGTGTGTGTATGTGTGTGTGTGTGTGTGTGTGTGTGTGTTTCAGCTACTTGGAACAGTGACACAGAGAGGGTGGAGGAGGACATGGCTTGGAACACTTGGCTGAGGACTCAACTCTGCAGCTATGGTCAGTGTGGAGTCTTATTTGGGGTCTGGTGCGAGAGATTAAAAACCCAGCCCCAGGACAGAAGTGTGTTCCCTGTGTACTCTTAAGGGAAATTGTGGTTGATGCAGAGAGCTGCATCTGTAAATACTGTGTATATCTATTTTTGTTCCACGTGAACATTCTTCACCGGTGTCAGTGGTGAGGAAGAACGTCACAGGTACAATGCACTATAGGTACATGAACACTGTTTATGGGTATGCAGCACTGTGTGTTGTTTTACAACCAGATATATATTTTAGTGGCACCTATGTGCAGCTCACAGGACACTAAATTGTATCTATACATATATATATATATATATATATATATATATATATATATATATATATGTGTATATATATATATATATATATATATATATATATATATATATATATATATATATATATATACACACACACACACACACACACACACACACACACACACACACAATGTACTGACATGCTTATATTCACATAAGTCATTATTTCCTGACAGACCAGAATGCCTAGAAAATGCAAGCAGTAAAAATGCAAGTTCAACCATGCAGAGAATGAGATCTTAAAGCAGGTCCTCTATCTTTATGATCAGCAGGTGATCGGCTATGGTAAATCTGACTTTCCCTATTGTGACATGGCAAGATGTGGTGAATGACATAAATATTGTTAATGGCCAAGGCAGAAACTATGAACCCGACACATGCCAGGCCACCAACATGACAAATGATGCCAAGGACCATGCTATCTACCTGGTATAGCAACTTAGGATGATGAGAGGCAGTCTTTTGGCCATGCTACCATTAACACAGATGGAAAAGTTCCTTTCATTTCTGCATTGGCAGTCTCACTCCATGCAAAGCCATGGTGGAGTCCAAGAATCGTTGTTGGAAAAACCCCAGGAGTGTGTGTGCTAGTCATTTATTAGGTAACTGCATCCCACATAAATGTGTACTTTACTAGTGACCACATCTGATATCCATTCTGTATGTAGGACCATCATGGTTTCTCACTGTGAGACCACCAATGCAAGGTAAGGTTGCTCATAAAAGACCCAGTATAACTCAGTTGTTACCATTCATTCATTGTGATTAAAGAAATGGTGACAGATTTTATTCATTGTAGGTATTTTCCCTTTGGTGAATTTTGCAGGTGACATTTTCTTGGGCTGCTCCACCACGGACATACTGCTGCCTAATGTCAGGTACACCTCAGACTCTAACAATGATAGCAGTCAAAATCTGTCTCAGCCAGGGGTCTTAATGTAATTGTTGGATATAGGCAAGGTGGAGTGCAAATCCCAACCCCATTCAGTGGACATGGCCCATGTGCTTGTGGAATGCATTCAAGAGACTTAGAAGATAATCAAGGACAGGGATACAGAGACAGGTCTTCCCCAAAAGGGATATCTCCCCCATGTAGTGCAGTCAATCTTTGTTGCCACTAGCTCCACTGAGCATGTGGATGACATAGGTGAGCATCAGGCTGGTGATTGTAGATGCTAGGGGTAGCAGTTCCTACCTCAGCTAGTTGGTTTATGTCCACAACCCAGTGAATGTGCAGAGCCACTATATACACACAGGTTAACAATAATATGTGTTTTACAGGGTGTATGTGATATTACCTCAGGGAGTGCATGTCTCATATATGCAACATGAGGGGCATGTTACATAAGCAGCTTGCATGACACAGGTTTTCTTGTGCAGGCAGCATATTTCCCACAGTTGCTCCGCCTCTGTCAACAGCACTGGGAGCTGCCCTTGGTATGTAGAGGTCTAGGTCAGATATGTGTAATGCCACCAGTGGTACCCACCATTTAGAAATGTAACTACTGTATGTGTATAAATGTATATAGAAATGTAACTACTCTATGTTTGACTGGAACTTTCTATAATGCAATGTAAGCAAATGGAGCTTTTCTCCATGGGCTTCTGCTGAAAATGGGTGTTATCCAGTTAGATTTTCCCGGTAAAGAATGACAAATAAATAAATAAATAATGTAAGTAGGGTAAAATGTGGACATCCATGAGGGTATGGAGCTCATGCCATAGATGAGTATTGTAGTGCCATCACTCACATTCATGCAGCACTCCTTCTGATAGGTAAGGGTCTGATAGTGTCTGTGACCCTCTCAAGAAGGGGAGCTTTTTTGGATGGGATGTGCACTGTCTGTACAGACATCTGTTGTGTGAGTCCTAGACTTATCTGCAGGAAATTATCACAATGTAATATCTGCTAAGGCTGTATCCCAGCATATACACACATGCACACACAAATGCAGACAGATACACATACTCAGACACACACACGCACATTCACACCTAAATTGCCCATATCCATACACGTGCATAATAACAGTAATAGTACCCTGTGCAGTGCATCCTGAACCCCATTTTCCCCACCAACATCTGACACAAACAGCACCAAATTAACTTCATTTACACCATCGTGCACACATATTTCTGTGGATGGTGACTGACTTTGACCCTCCCCACCAGTTTAAATGAGGATAATTGTGCCCTGCCCTCTGTCCTGTGTTACTTAGGTAGCCTCTGTGTGATTTACACTATGGCAAATATATTCAGGATAAGCAAAGCCTGGGTATAGGTTTGCAAGTGTCACTTTTAATTTACTGTTCAATGCTCTATTCTGGCCCATAGTAATGAAGCAGCCTCTCTCGGCCAGTGCCATGGTATACTGTGCCCACCTTCATTCAGTATAGTTCTCCCCTTCTGCCATCTCCTCTGCAGGCCTCATCAGGGTCCTCCTGTACATTCTGTGGTAATGTAATATCGTCTTCCTAAATGTGTAGTTTCTACTTCAACTCTTTCCACTGGGGGGGAGTTGGTATTAGCAGTTTCCAAAGGACTTGCTTTTGGAGTGAATCACTTACTCTGAGAGCAGTTTTTTGTAGAATCTGGCCCTGTCAGTAACTTAAAGATTTAATCCTCCATGTTAAACTAGTATGATTAATAGTGTTCTTCAAATAAAACCCATCAAGCCACATTTGAAGAATGCACTGATCCTGTGTTTTTGTACTGATAATCTAATGACTGAATTGCATCAGCAGACAGTATTAACTCAGGCTTGTATTTTTAAGCAACACAGAAATGAGGAAGCACTCCCAGATTCACAGACCAGAATATTAAAAATAATAATGTGACTCAAATTACCTCCTCAACTAAAAGAACAGCGACTGACACAAAATTCTAAGATCAGTACAGTATCATCCTTTAACAGAAAACATCCATATGGACTTCATTTGTCAGTTTACAAATTCTATACTTATGCATTCCCTGTCCTGAAAATGGCTAGTTCCTGAAGTCTGTTTTAATCATGCCTAGTTTCCATATGCTATAGTTCTGGAAGTAGAGCCCTCTATTTTTGCATTATTGTTATAATACAGTACAGCATTCTATTAAGACTGCAGAGATTTTTTTATTACATGATTTGGTTGATTGTTTCTTGGAAATAATCACTCTAAACTACTGTACTGAGTGCTTAAAACATCTGCAAAATCACTGTTTTGTAGGTTTTTTTTTTTTGGGCATCAAACGCACAACTGATTTTTTATTTTATTTTATTGATTCATTTGATGACCATGTAGGATAAATTGGCCCAGTGGAACCTTTACAGCAGTGACCATGAAGTATAGAAATAATGCATCACAACATGGTGCAAATGAGGATATTAACACACTTGGTGATAAGATGGAAAACAGAAAGCGGTGGCTAAGGATACTAAACATAATATATAAGGAATCTAATTTAAAGATTTCAGCATACTTCAATTTCTAAAGCTTTTCTGGCAGTGTTTGTATGTCAGGAAATAATACCTCTGTATCAAGTTTTAGGACCCTGACTCTGCATAGAACAAGTAACATGGCTGCATCTGCAATGCTGCAAAATAAAATGCTTACATGAAAATCAATAGCACCAATCATCATAACACAGTGGATTGGTACACTAAGGACTGTGTGATTAACTCTGATAAGAAATGACGGCAGCTTTATCACCTGTCAGATTCTGTCCTTCCACACATCTTCTTGGTTATCTCATCAGTCTGCCACAACAAAACACATGGCTGCTCAAAGATTTACTGTCAATCAGACAAGCTGCAAAATAAAACTTCTTGGCACGGCTCCATATAACATTAATTCAAACAATAAGTAATAAGTTCAAGCAATAAAGAGTGTGGCACTGAAATCCAGAACAGATTGTAAATTAAAAAAAAAATCTGTGACAAAATAAAATGTTTGTACTTTTGTAAAACCGCATAAAAAATCTGATATTTATGTTTATAATTTTAAAATGATACAATAAAATAGTTGACTGAAAAAAATCAAAGGTAACTAAACAACATAAGTATCATTTTGCAAAAAATAAGATTTGCTCACATTGGTAGAATAACTTAAGAATAAAAAATATGTATTAGCAAGAGAAATACACAGCAAGTTCAAAAACACATATACCTGTTTCATGCTTAACCATCTCTGAGTTGAAAAATGACTTGCAAGATGTTTGCAATTGCACATGAGAAGAGGTAAAGTAACTTCAACAAGTAATGCTCTCTACTTGTTTTTTTTTTTCTGAGAACAACAAAGCTTTTAAAAATAATACTATTCTTTGAACAGAAACATGTCTCTTTGTATGATATGCTTAATGGAGACTTGTTATCAATTAAAGTAATATATTAAACTGGAGCTGCTTATTTTTCACATTTTTCTTTCAGTTTTTTTACAAGGAATCTCATCTGCTTTGAATCCTGGTATATAACACAAAGGTGCATAGCCCTTACAAGTCACATGTCATTTTTCACCATGACAAGGGTATCTTGGAGCTCATACTTTAGTCAGCTTCTGCATAATATGATTGTTAGAGCCATGAATGCCAATCTGATAACCAAACATCATGAGTATTTTTATTTTACTCACATATTTTTTATGCCTGCTGTATTGCTATGTATGCAAGAAAAAGTAGCTGTGACGACCGTGCCCTGCCTCAGCAACCAAGGAGCCTCAATCCTTACCACTAACACCAGGGAGGCCATCTCCTAGAAGAGAAAAGGATAACTAATACACACAGTAAAGTACAATTTCCCTTAAGTGCACACAGAGATCACAGTCAGTCTGGGGCTGGCTGCTCCCTTGCTCACCAGGTCCCCAATAAGACTCCCCACTGGCACAGCCATAGGGTCCAGGTCTCAGCCTAACTGGGCAAGCTAAAACTTCCAGTACCCTCTCTGTCCAGCCAGTGCTTCGTGTCCCTGCCAAGTAGCTGACACAACACACAGACACTTTGAGATAATTATTTATACAACTTCACAGATACTCCTGGAAAAGGCTGACACAGATTCTCCAGCTGTGCCCCTTTACCCAGACTATACAGTAGTAATTACTGCCACCACCCATTTAATAATATCAGCTACTAAAAGGCCCTTAAAAGGGTGTCCAATTATTACTGTGCAATATTATTATCCAATGCTAATATGACTAACAGTCAAGGCTTATTTAGAGGGTTCTATTACAATAACCTCCATAAATATGCAATGTAGTCTAGAGCTTATATCTACACAAATCAGCCACAGGTAGAAGGTTTAAAAATATTTAATAATAAATAATTAAAACACAAGACAAAACTACTACACCACAGAGATATCTAAGAGTTCAGAGATCACACAGAAACGTAAAATAATACAGCAGGACAGATCTGATTTCAAATTAAAATACCTAATTAATCTTTACTAGCTTTAACTATTCCTACAAGAAATCACAGTGCTAAAACTTACATGTGAGCATAGGGAAGAGTGCTGATAAGTTAGATATCCAAGATCAAAATGCTCCCAGTCTCTTGTGAGAAAATAGTATTTAAACATTACTAACAAACATGTCTTTAAGGCCCTTCCCAAATTACATCATTTTTGACACTTAGGTTTTCCCAGGCAAACAAACTGCATTATTTAGCAATCTAACACTTGCACATAAACTTACAACAATACAAGACATGTCACATATACATTCTATCAGAAACTAGAGCAATAAAGCACCTTCCACATCTAAATTCTGGTCATAAACTTTAGCCTTAAAACAATGGGAATGAAGCCTTCATCCAGTGGCACTAGAGCCGAATTGTAAAACATTAAAGAGATTCATAAGATCTTTTCAACTTAAAAAGACACATTTGAAATACTTGGCTTGGTTTTCCTTACAGCAGATGGCAATGTTGCAACAATCTTGAAGTTCACATTTTACAGTGTTTTCTTACATTTAAAAACACAAGCCTGTATTTTATATTTATTTATACAGTTGATAGAATTATATATCAAATTCTATGTGACTAGGCTGGCAGCCTTCACCCATCTCTCCCCAATCATCACCCCCCCCCGGGGAACTCAAGCAAGTTTTTCAAGTGCCCCTTGAAAAACATCACTTGAGAGTGTCAGGTCTATCTGGGTGTACATCACCCCATTCCCTGTCTTGAGAGCCCATCTGCATTGGCATTCCTACTCCCACTGCAGTGCTGCACTGACATATCATATGCTTGCAACCCCAGACTCCATCTTAGCAACTTGGCATTTTGCTGACTGGCTCTCTTTAACCATGTTAGAGGTTTGTGATCTGTCATCACAGTGAATTTTCTTCCATACAGATAAGGCTAAAGTTTTTGTAGTGCCCACACTATGGCTAGACATTCTTTTTCTACCGCTGCATAGCATTCCTCCCTGGGTTGGAGCCTAGAGCTGAAATAAACCACTGGATGCTCTTCTCCCTCTGAAGAAATCTGGCTAAGTACAGCCCCCACCCCATAGTTTGAAGCATCCACCTGCACAACAAAGTCTTTGCTGTAGTCTGGACTGGCTAACACAGAAGGTCCTCCCAAAGCTTCCTTAAGCTTCTGAAATACCTGCTCACATGCTGGGGCCCACACTACCTTATCTGGTCTGCTCTTCCTTGTCTGGTCTGTGAGGGGAGCAGCTATAGTACTATAATTGGGAGCAAACTTTCTGTATAACCCTGCTGTCCCTAAGAATGCCCTGACCTGCTTTTTGGTAACAGGTGCAGGCCATGCCTAAATAGCTTCCACTTTGGCAGGTTCTGGTCTTATCTTACCACTCCCCACTCTATGTCCTAGGTAGGAGACCTCTGCCATACCCAGCTGACATTTGTTTGGCTTAATGGTCAACCCTGCCCTCTGTAGTCTGCCCAGCACCTCCCTGACATGCTGAAGGTGCTCTTGCCAGGAATAGCTGTAGATAGCAAAATCATCAATGTAAGTAAGGGCAAACCCTCCTGCTCCTGCTAAGATATGATCTACCAGTCTCTGGAAAGTTTCTGGGGCATTCTGCATCCCAAAGGGCATCTTTGTGAACTCATACAAGCCAAAAGGAGTCACAAAGGCTGACTTCTCTCTAGCACTGGGAGACAAGGGCACCTGCCAGTAACCCTTGGTAAGATCAGTAGTTGTAAGATACATAGCCCCACCCAGCTGCTCTAGAGCTGCATCTGTCCTAGGCGTGGGATAAGCATCTGACTCTGTGTGACTATTTAATTTCCTGTAATCCACACAGAACCTGGTGCTGCCATCCTTCTTTGGCACCAACATCACTGGTGAGGCACAGGGACTGTTGGACTCTTGAATCACCCCTAGTTCCAACATCTCCTTTACCTCTTCCCTCAGAGTCTGTTTGACTCTCTCAAGCACCCTATAAAGGGTCTGCCTGATAGGCCTTTGGGATCCTGTATCCACCTGGTGCTGCACCAGGTGGGTGCACCTTGGTTTCCCAGTGAACATGCCCCCAAACTCCTGCAACACTGCTCGGATTTCTGAAACCTGGGTAGGAGATAGCTGCTGGGACATTGCTAACCCTTCCACCGAGGTGTCAGCCCGAGCCTCACTGAGGAGATCAGTCACAAGATTTCTCTCAGACTCCTCCTGCAATCCACTGCAAATGCTCAGCACAAGGGCCTCCCTATCATGGTAAGGTTTCATCATGTTAACATGATACAATTTGTACCCCTGCCATCTGCCTAGCACTTCCACCATGTAGTTAACATGGGTCTATATCACCATTTCGAATGTTAAAATAGCCAAATATGAAAAGGCCGACACAGAAATCCTGAACTACAACATGGCCAAACAATGAAAACGCTGAAAGTAAAAATATTGAATTTCCATAGTTGGCCAACCCCACCTCCCACTCCTTAAAGCACAACAACATAAAAAAAGGTAAAGTATAAAAGACCCATGTCAGCAGTGTGTCAAATAAATGTTGCAAATGTCTCCAAAATAGAAAAGAATGTATTTCCAATAGTATGGCTGAAATGTCAACTCACTTCAAACCTTAAGTAGTAGAGCTATCATCCGAAGGAATTCATATGCAGAATGTTTTTTTCCTGCTACTCAACACTGCCTGCATACGGCGCTGCCTATCAAAACTCTTGCATTTTTTAGGGGGCGGTGGACAGCCAGACTGCAATTGTAGTCGCACTTCATTGATCCTGTTCTGTTCACACACCAGCAAATTTAAAACAGCTGGTATGTCTGAGATCCTCCTACTTAACAGACATCGCACATGGCGATGCCAGCCTTCAACATAGTTCTGGGTGCCTGGAAGTGATAACTCATTCAGACAAGAAACATTCCAGAACAAAATAGGGAAGGCTGGTGGAAATCTAACTAAATGTGCAGACCTAGTCTGCCGTTTGCGGATACGTCCTAGAACGTACACTTCTTCAAAGTATAGTAACAAATCCTTCCCTTCCACCGGAAAGGTCTCTGACACAGTATGATATGTACTAACAAACTCATCCTCATGAAGAAATGACAGTGCTACCAACTTCTTCACAGATAGTTGGAATTGTACACTCTTACCATACAGCGTGGAGAAACCAAGAGCCTGTACCTTTCGCCATATGGCTTGTGAAAAATGGAATAGACACCCCTTAGGAGTTATGTTATAGAAACTATGCTTGAAACTTTTTATGGCTGCCATTTCAAAGTCACACAACATATATTCCACTGTAGATTCTAGGTTGAGTGATGACAGTAGTTCAAACACGCACTCCCATAAATAATTATATGTTTTTGTATGACTTTTTAGACATCAGGCAATATACAAGGGGCAAACACTTGGTATTCTCACCATATGACATTAATCCATGGACACTATACAGCTGTCGGCATAGCCGACCCTTTGTCAAGAACACACCTTCCATTAACCACAATTTACATGTACACAGATCCTGCAGATTTTCCTTCGTACTAAATACAAGTACATGAATATTGCTATTTAAATCCACCTTCCGTTTCTGTATAAAACATCCTTCTCTCAACTCACAGTCTGTGACATTTACGTCCGTTAAAGGGGTTGACATAATTTTATAGGTGAGCATTTTCCTACATTGCACATGATTCATTCATTGTAACATTGACTGCCTAGATGGAAAATGTACAGTGCTCTCTACTGATGTACTAGCAATTATATCATCCACCACTAATGCTGGGGTTGTTCTAGTTACCCGAGCTGTCTCCTTTATGTCATCTGGTGCATGTGTATGACATACAGACTTTAATAACAGTTATCCTTCTACCTGCGCTATAGTAATAGCTCTACCTTTGCACTTACTTGACTGTTTCAGCTTGCAACACCAATACTTCCTATCTTTTCTTTTCTAGACTATACATATACCCGTCCACGTGTAACATAAGTTTGTTTTTCTGTGATGTGACACTCGGATAAATGTAACCTAGTGTACCCGGCGCTACTGGAGGGGTGCCGGCCATTGTTAAATGACACGTAGAATGCACACAACTACGTGTTACTCACTATATTAGGTTCATAGGTTCATACTAGGCTATCTGCCCTAGGGCATTTATAAGCCTAGCCAGAGTGTGTATGGCTTTCGCCACCCATTTTAAATTAATTTTGCTATGCCTTTTTTTGAGGTTAGTATACTGTGCCTCTGTCTAACAGTGACACAGAAGTGATAGCTGGGGTAAACCTACAATCTTCCATACACTCATCAAGATTCCTCTTAAAGAGAGTCAATGTGGGACTCTGCCTAACCTGGAATGGGATTTTATTCCAGAGTGAAGGGAGCCTCTGGGTTATGAATCTGTCCCTCCAGCATGTCCTATTTATTTCAGTGCTGAGGTTCAAGTCTCTCAAGTGCATAGCTTGATGGGATTTGGATTTTCTGAAGTGCAGCATGTCCATTAATTCCGGGTTGGACATGGCTTTATACGTCAGGCACAGATCGCCTCTGAGCAGGCGGTATGCCACTGAGTAGAGCTGGAGTTTCTTTAACCGGGCAGCATATGGCATCTGTTTGAGCCCTTTGATCCTCTTGGTGAGGTACTTTTGGGGTCTTTCCAGTTGCTGCAGGTGTCTGGTAAGGTACATGACAAAAGGGGCATTGTACTCAATTATGGGCCTGATGAGGGATGAGTAAAGAGGCACGATGACCTCCCCTGATCTAGATGTGAATCCCTTCATGATTAGGTAGGCTATATAAAATGTTTTTCTAACCACTTTGGCCACATGGTTGTCAAATGAGAGATTGCTATCAACTTTGGTCCCCAGATCCCTAATGACTTCTGTACTTAATAGATTACCACCTATGTTGTAACTTGTGCACTTTGTTTTTGCCAAAGGGGATGACTATACACTTTTTGGCGTTTAGCTTGAGGCCATGGCTCTGGCACCAGTTGTCTGTTTCTATGAGGCCCTTTTGGAGGATGCTTGTGTCGGCTGGAGAGTTGATTATGGCACCCAGTTTGCAGTCATCTGCGAACTTGGTCAGCCACAGTCCTTCCATGTTGGCCTGTACCGCCGAGAAATATATACCGAACAAGAGAGGTCCCAGGACTGAGCCTTGTGGGACGCCACTTGTAACTGGTTTGGAGTCTGACATGGCTCCAGCAATTCTAACCATATGGGTTCTGTCCTTGAGCCAGTTTACAACACATCTAGTGACATAGGGGTTTATATCTAAGCTGGTGAGCTTATCTATAATGCCCGAGTGGGGTATTGTATCGAAGGCTTTTGCGAGGTCCAGGTAGGCTGTGTGGACCACCTTCCCCTCGTCAATGGCCTTGGTGACTGTTTCAAAGAAATCGACCAGGTTTAAGAGGCAGGATCTGCCCTTAACAAAGCCAAACTGGGTAGGATCCAGTGTCTGTAGGTCCCCAATATCTTTATTTATGAGGTCCATGATGATCCTTTCCATGGCTTTGCAGACCAAGCTAGTCAGGCTTATGGGGCGATAGTTTCCAGGATCCGTTGAGGCACCACGTTTGTGGAGAGGGACCACTGTTGCTGTATGCCACTCTTTGGGTACATATCCTGTAGTAAGGGTAAGATTGAACAGTAGTTTTATGTTTGGGGTTAGCTCTTCTTGGAGTTCATGTAGGACGCAGCCCGGGACACCATCTGGTCCCATTGATGCTGTGTTTTTTGCTTTGGAGAGGACGGCTCATACCTGAGCATTTGAGATGTCAGGGGAGCAGCACTCTGTTGGGATAGATATTTGCCCTTTTGGTGGGTAGGGGGGGGGGAGAAGTTTGCACTGAACCTGTCAGCTAGGATGTTGGCAATGTCTGTGGGCTCGGTGTATTTTTTGTCATTTTGGACTAATTCTGAGCATATCTGGGAATTTCCACCCAGGTTCCTAACATAACTAAAGAAAGCCTTGTGATTATCCTTAGTGTCCTGTGCAATTTTTCTCTCGAAGCTGGCCTTAGACGATTTTATGAGTGCCCGTAGTTTTTGCTAATACTGATCAGAGATGCCTTCCCTTTTTGGGATTTTGCTCTATCATGTAGTAGCTTCCTCCTTCTATTGTATAGTTTGTTTATGGCTGGGGTCCACCAGACAGGACATCTGCCTTTGGAGGATTGGGTCTTGGTTTTATTTGGGATTGCATGATCCATGCATTCCTGAAGGTGTTCATAGAATGCGTTTATAAAGGATTCTGCGGTCTGGGCCGGATTTTCCACAGGCCCGGGGGCTTTGAAGGATTTGGCCTCGGTTTTGAGGCGTGTGAAATTTGCTTTAGAGAAGTTTTTCACTGTGGTTTTCTGGGCAGGGGGTGGGGTCAAGATGTGAATATCCAGTGAGATTAGTTTATGGTCTGATCTTACCAGTGAGGAATACACTTCTGGTCTGGAGCATAGTGTCCCCATGTTGGTGATGATCAGGTCCAGTATGTTTTCCCCTCTTGTGGGAGTAGTAACAAGTTCTTCCATAGCATTTGAGTTTATAAATTCTAGGAACCTTTGGGCTAGGGTGTTGGAGCTAGAGTAATGCTCCCAGTCTATGTTTGGGTAGTTAAAGTCGCCCAATATAATGGTGTTTGGAAAGACCTTCATATTTTCCAGTATTCTCAGGAAGGCCGAGTGGGGTTCCTGTGTTTGGCAGGGTGGTCTGTAGCAGGCTATAAACTGGAAGGCAGTTTTACCCACAGTTAGTTGCACATGGATAGTCTCTGATGCTTCGTGCTGTGCCACCAACCTGGAGGTGTGGGTATCTTTGACGAATATTGATACTCCCCCTCCTTTTGTGGTTTGGTCCAAGTTTTGGGGCCGAAAAGCATGGTATGAGGTATAACCTGGTAGTGCTGGGGTGCTCTTGGGAGCCTTGAACCAGGTTTCTGTTACTGCACAGATATCGATGTTCTCCATGCTAAGGAGAGTTTCGTGCATCTTGAGGTTTAGACTTCTGGCATTGAGTAGCATTACTCTTAGTTTCTTATCCCTTGTGATACCTATGGAGGTGGGTTTGTCTTTTGAGCCTTGCCTAAAAAAGGCACTATGGGGGTAGCAAGAGCCTTTGCCAATATCCGAAAGCCCAGGGGTGACAGGTGCAAGCCGTCCCTAGTGAAGCATCATGGCTTGTCGAGCATGTCATCCCAAGCTGACAGGCATTGGATCCCCTTTGAATGACACCAACACTTAAGCCAATTGTTGAAATTGATCATCTTGTCTTCATATTGTGGCATCATTCTTGGTGAGGGTAAGATGCTACTCAAGGTCAGGGTCATACCAGCCTGGGCTACATGCTCAGAGAGCTCCTCTATGTCTCTTTTCATGTAGTCCAGGTAGGTACATCTCAGGTCATTCACACCAGCATGGACAATGACTGAGTCATATTTGTACTTGCCTTGAAGTGACCTGAGTGCTTGTGTTATGTGGCGGATCCTAGCGCCCGACAGGCAGCTCACCGTGACCTTCTCCTTGTTCAGCCTGGTGAGCGGGACATCAGTGTGCCTGACGATAGAGTCACCTATTACAAGTGTATCAGGTGTGTTGTTTAGCCTTAAGGGCTGTGACTGTTCAGCACACTGGCTTTGTGAGCTATGTGTTGCCCGTGTTTTGTTTTGGGGTAGCGGTTGCTTGGGTGTCTGCTTTGGAGGTCTCTGCTGCTTAGGCAGGTTTTTATTTAGAGCCTCCGAGTATGTTTTTGTGTGTTTATGTGTTTGGTTTGTTGTCGTGGTAGGTCTATGTGAGACTGGAATTGTAGTGAGTGTAGTTTCCTTCTCCTCCTGACTGGTTACGCCAGTACTGAGTTGAGAGAGCTTATCCTCCAGTTTGGCTATATGGTTGCATCTCTCACATGTGTTGGAATTTGTTGGGAGGAGGAGAGGGTTGTCGGTGTACATGAGGCAGTTGTAACATTGCCTCAAAATTTCCCAGATTCACCAGCTGGACCGGAGAGGAGATTGACAACTGACCTTTGGACATGCTAGAATAGTATTGGGAATTCCTTTATAATTGAAAAAAAAGGGCCAATGGGGAGCAAGGTACTCAAGGGGAGTTTGTGAGGGTGTAGTGCTTTTAATGTTTTAGAGCTGACTTATATAATTGCTTTAGTGAGCAAGTGCCAGGTAACTTAAATGCAATGTGTTACAGGTAACTTAAATGCAAAAATGACAAACAGTAACTTTCTTTCAAGTGAAACAAGGAAATAAGTACAATAAGCAATGCAGATATCACTAGGGATCCACAGAAGTGCTAAAAGTCCGCGTTTTAGGTGGAATTAGCGTTTCAGGGAAATAAACAAACAACAAGCATACAAACAAAGCTAGATTCAGCAGGCCTGGATCTAGTCTATGCTACAGCAAACAAGGTGTACCAATTTCAGTAAGAAACAGTTAGAATATGCAGGCACTATAAGCCTTTAACCAGAAATTCCCTGATCAGAAGGGCAGAGTCCAGCCTCTCCTCCCACAAGAGTGCAGACCGCAATCCTTCTTAACGTAAAATAACTGGCCTGAAGCCCAAGTGCTTAAACCAGAACTAATACACTTTTAGAATAACAGACACTGAGCTCTCAATCAGCAGTTCCCAACTTAGAAGGATGTAAGCTACCTGTCCTGCCACCACAGTGCAGGCCACAAACCTTCCTAATGTAAAACAACTGGTCTGAAGCCCAAGTGCTTAATCCAAAAGACTTAGAAATGATAGCTACACTTTAATCAAGTTACTACCAGCAGTAATAAATACAACTGAATACTTTAAAGAATGCCTGGATTAGTGCTCAAGTTATACAAACAAAGCTAGATTCAGCAGGCTTGGATCTAGTCTATGCTACAGCAAACAAGGTGTACCAATTTCAGTAAGAAGCAGTTCAAATATGCAGGCACTATAAGCCTTTAACCAGAAATTCCCAGCTCAGAAGGACAGAGTCCAGCCTCTCCTCCCACAAGAGTGCAGAACACGAACCCTCTTAATGTAAAATAAATGGCCTCAAGCCCAAGTGCTTAAACCAGAATTAATACACTTTTAGAATAACAGACACTGAGCCCTCAATCAGCAGTTCCCAACTTAGAAGGATGTAAGCTACCTGTTCTGCCACTACAGTGCAGACCACAAACCATCTTAATGGAAAGCTGGTCTGAAGCCCAGGTGCTTAAACTAAAAGGCTTAGAATGAGTTACACCAAGCAGTAATAAATACAATTGAGTACTTTTAAGATGACGCAAAAGCAAAATAAAGTAGGAAAAAACACAAATACAGTAAAAGCAGATAATTTTTTTTTTTTTTTTTTTTGTGGAAAGAGAAAGGAGTAGCAGAAACTAAGCTGATTGGCCTTCTCAAATGCTCTCCCTGTACTGGGTAGAATGAGGTAATGACACTAGACTGGGAGGAGGGTCCCAGATCAAATTTACACTAGGGGCAGGCAACTGCAAAGCCACCAACTATAAAAACACTATACCAACAGGGCGGGAGGGTGGGAAACAAACAGCTAAAGGAGCCACTAGAAAAAAGAGTTTAACTGCAACAAGTTATCATAAACAAACAACCCAACAGATGCTTAATAAGAGTAGACAATTTCCATTTAATACCTCACACACAGTGAAACTAGCTAGAAAAAATACACAGTACACAAAGTGCTATAAACAACAAAGAAATAAAGAACAAAATAAACAAAAAACAGGATACTTAATGTTGTAATATTTATTGCCACGTAATATTTATTGCCACGTAGCAAGTTAATTATCAATAAATTTGTTATGGACTAGCACGTTCATGTTGTTGCATTTCACGTCAGAAATGTAATTGGCCAACTATAACTTTTCGGTGTATTTGCTTTAGAACATTTGCACGTTCTAACAAGTTGTAGTTTGGGATTTCTGTGTCGACCTTTTCATATTCGGCTATTTTAATGTTCAAAATGGTGATACAGACCCAGTTAACATCACATACCTTTCTTACCACCTTGTAGTGTCCCTCCCAAGCTGTTTGCAGCTTGTTGTGTCTGACAGGAATGAGAACCATTACCTGCTGCCCCACAGCATATTCTCTAGCGCAAGCATTCCTGTCATACCCCATCTTTTTCTGTTGTTGGGCTTCTGCCAGGTTCTCCTAGGCCAGGCCTATGAGTTCCCTGAGACTTGTCCTGAGGTTCAGGACATATGCCACAATAGACTCCTTGTGAGACTCACACTCATCTTCACACTCATCTCACTCTAAATCTATAGGATCCCTCACCCTATTCCCATACAGCAACTCAAAGGGTGAAAAACCTGTGGATTCCTGGGGAACCTCTCTGTAATCAACCAACAGTTGGGGCAAATATTTGTCCCACTCCCTCTTAAACTGATCTGCAAATGCCTGTAGCATGGACTTGATTGTAGAGTTTAACCTCTCAGCAAGACCATTAGTCTGGGGATGGTAGAGGTGGTCTTCATGTGCTTCATCCCACAGGACTTCCACAGACAAGCCAGCAGGTCTGACATAAAATTGGCACCTCTGTCAGTCAGTATTTCCTTTGCAAAACCTACCCTGCTGAAAAATCTCTAGCAAAGCATTTGCCACCTTCTCTGCCTCAATGGAGGACAAAGCGACTGCCTCAGGGTATTGTGTAGCATAATCTACAATCACTAGGATATACATTTTCCCTCTGGAACTTGGGGTACTCAGAGGACCCACAATATCCATAGCTACCCTCTGAAATGGCTCCTCAATCACAGGCGAAGACATCAAAGGAGCTCTCACCTTGTCTCCTGCCTTGCCTACCTTTTGGAACTGCTCACAGGTCCAGCAGTACCCTGTTATATCTCTGGAAATTCCATGCCAATTGAAGTTTTGCTTAATATGCCTCTTTGTAGGTTTTATGTCCATATGACCTGCAAAGGGAATATCATGGGCTATGGCTAGAAGCACCAGACGGTAAGCTCTAGGCACTACCAACTGCTGTACTCTCTCATCTTCTAGCCCTCCCTCAGGGGTCCACTCTCTGTACAGTAACCCTTTGTTCCATTATACAGATTCCCACTTCCCTCAAGAATCAGGTGCCTCCCTAGCTACCTGCCTCAGGCCTTGCAATGTAGGGTCTGAGAGCTGAGCCTGTCTCAAGTCTCTCCTTGTAACCCTTCCAAGCTCCCCTTCCATAGGAAGTCTGGCATCCCCTGACAGTGGTGCCTCACTGTCAGCCTGGGTACTACTACTCACTTTTACCTTTGCAGTTACCCTGTCCAAGGGAACATCAGAACCCACAAGCAGCTGTGGCTCACATTCAGTCTTACTGCTACAGTGTAGCTCACTCCCTGAAGTAACCACCTCAGCAGTCCTGGCTGCAAGTATGCAGTCTGTCTGGGTCTCCCCAGGCTACCAGACCCACATGCTTGTCTCCTAGCCTCACTACATGTAACTGTATAAGTACATAGTACTGCCTCATCCAAATCCTTCCATCTCAGGACATCTGCAGGATGGTAGTTCCATACACCTGTTGTCTCAAGACAACCCACTGTTGGCATTTTGTCTTTCCCACTTACTGGCTCCCTCACCTTTGGTTCCCCACCTTGCCACATGGCCCCACTGGTCACTTTCTAAACATTTCACCCTAGGTCCTGGACATGTACCTGGACTAGTGGCTTCCCTTGCTACTGGCGGATTCTTTTGGGGCAGTCTGTGCTGCACATCATGGGTTCTTTTAGACCCATGAGCAGTACTGGGGGTCCCTTTCCTGTGCAGGGCTGCCCTGCTTGTTAGGTATAGGTCTCCCTTCTTCCCCAACTCCGCTGAAGTAGCACACTGTTTATCAGCTAACCGGATCCTCATGTCCTCAGGCAAAGGGCTAAGGGCTTGTTCCCTTACCACAAGGTCTGACAGCCCTTCAAAAGTGGTGACCTGACATCCACTCACTCAGCTATGAAAATAAGTGCTCATTTCAACAACATATTCACATACATTTTCATCTGCCTTGCATCTATGCTCACAAAACTTTTTCCTTTACATTTCAGGTCTTAGCTTAAAACATTCTAATAAATGTCTTTTTTATAGCAGTATAATCAAAACAGTCAGTGTCATGTATTTTTGCTAAAGAAGTTACAGCTTTACCATGGAGTAAGGGGGTCAGGAACCGTACCCAGAGCCCTTGGTCAACTTCATACTGTTTACATACCCGCTCAAACATGTGAATGAAGCTATCAAAATTATCCCCCTCTTTAAACTGTGGAAGAAATCTACTGACCTTTTGCACTTCTGGGGTCCAGTTATTCCCTTCCCCATTACCTCCAGGACTCTGGTGAAGAGTCAGCATTTCCCTCTCTTGCTTTCTCTGCTGTTCTTGTTCTTCAGCTTCTAGGCTCCTCATTTTCTTGGTTGCTTCTAGTTTCATATGGCTGGCTTCCAACTCAAGTCTCTTTAGCTCCAGCTGGATTTTTAAGTCCACTGCAGAAAGGTTGAGATGTCCATTTTCTGAGGATATTGTATCTCCGCTGTCAGTCTGATTGTCCTCCAAGCTGCTGTTTTCTGATGCAGCTGTAACTAAGGCTGCAATCAGGTCTGCTTTAGTCAGGTTTCCATGCACCAGTCCCCTAGCCTGGCACATCTCTGCCAGCTGGCTCCTTGTTAGCTTTCCATACTCTTCTGCTGACATGTTGCCTGCTCACCCTGACTAACACTAAGCTAACAAAAGAAATAAAACAATTGTGATATGAACTCTGAGTATACACTGCATGGCTGTTTTGGAGTACAAAACATTTTTAGAGATCACTGTTCATAAGCTACAGGAATGCGCTCTACCCACACGACTACAAGCCAATTAGTATGTGAAGTAGATCCCACCACTGCAAAACACTTGTGACAACCGTGCCCTTGATCAGCAATCAAGGAGCCTCAATCCTCACCACTAACACCAGGGAGGTAGTCTCCCAGAAGAGGAAAGGATAACTAATACACACAGTAAAGTACAATGTCCCTTAAGTGTACACAGGGATCACAGTCAATCTGGGGCTGGTTGATCCCTTGCTCACCAAGTCCCCAATAAGACTCCCCACTGGCACAGCTATAGGGTCCAGATCTCAGCCTAACTGGGCAAGCTAAAACCTCCAGTACCCTCTCTGTCCAGCCAGTGCTTCATGTCCATGCCAAGTAGCTGAAACAACACACACACACACTTTGAGATAAGTATTTATACAACTTCACATACACTCCTGGGAAGGGCTGACACAGATTCCCCAGATGTGTCCCTTTACCCAGATTATACAGGAGTAATTACTGCCACCACCCAGTTAATAATATCAGCTACTAAAAGGCCCTTAAAAGGGTGTCCAGTTATTACTGTGCAATATTATTCTCCAATGGTAGTATGACTAACAGTCAAGGCTTACTTTACAGTGGCCTATTACAATAACCTCCATAAATATGCAATGTACTCTAGAGCTTACCTCTACACAAATCAGCAACAGGTAGAAGGTTTTAAAAATATTTAATAATAAATAATTAAAACACAAGACAAAACTACAGAGATATCTAAGAGTTCAGAGATCACATAGAAACTTAAAATAATATAGTAGGGCAGGTCTGATTTCAAAGTAAAATACCTAATTAATTTTTACTAGCTTTAACTATTCCTACAAGAAATCACAGTGCTAAAACTTACATGTGAGCATAAGGCAGAGTGCTGATAAGTTAGATATCCAAGATCAAAATGCTCCCAGTCTCTTGTGAGAAATAGTATTTAAACATTACTAACAAACATGTCTCTAAGGCCCTTCCCAAATTACATCATTTTTGACACTTAGGTTTTCCCAGGCAAACAAACTGCATTATTTACAATCTAACACCTGCACAGAAACTTACAACAATACAAAGCATTTCAGATATACATTCTAGCAGAAACTAGAGCAATAAAGCACCCTCCACATCTAAATTCTGTTCATAAACTTTAGCCTTAAAACAATGGACATGAAACCTTCATCCAGCCGCACTGGAGCCGAATTGTAAAACATTAAAGAGATTCATAAGATCTTTTCAACTTAAAAAGACACATTTGAAATACTTGGCTTGGTTTTCCTTACAGCAGATGGCAATGTTGCAACAATCTTGAAGTTCTCATTTTAAAGTGTTTTTTTACATTTAAAAACACAAGCCTATATTTGTTTATACAGTTGATAGAATTATATATCAAATTCTATGTGACTAGGCTGGCAGCCTTCACCCATCTCTCCCCAATCATCACAGTACCTATTAGTGCTAAGCAAATCTTTCTAAGTTATCAAGATAACAGTCGCAATTACCACTTAAATTCCAGTACAGAAAAAAGAAGTGCACTATTGGCGACTTAATAAATGTACTACAGTACTAGTTGCATATTTTTAATTTAACTGGATTAGCTCTATTAGGCACAAATTATTCTTTTCATTGGTGATGCAATGACTTAAACCTTCACACAATATACAAATGTAATGAAGGGAATCAAATCCTAGACTTTAGAAGAAAGCTTGTTAACCGGTCATAATTTTAACACTCAGTCCTGCAAACTGTGCATTCTAGATAGCCTGTTAGTGGGATAGCATCATAATAAAATCAAAAACTGCAAACTTGCTCATGGATTTTATGTTTATTAAATGATACAAAACAGCTAACACTGGACCAGCATAACAACAGCAAAACACATTGCCGTACTGTGTTGCTAAGCAGCCAAGTGCTCCGGATTATGCAGAATGCTCCACATTCGACCATAAGTGAACCCACTGTTCAGCTGTTCCATACTGAACAGCTTTGGCTCCACTACACAGCTTTTGATTGGTTTGTATACCACAATTAAGTGTCAATCAGCAATGTGGTATACAAACCAGCCAAATAGGTACTCCGCTGTTCCCCATTGAACAGCATTGGCTTTGCTACACAGTTTTTGATTGGCTCGCATTTTGCAATTACAGCCAATCACCACTGCAGTATACAAACTAATCAAACAACTGTACCTGAGGAAGTGAGCCAATGAGAGCACCCAAATACTCATTCGTGCAGAAACAGTACAACTCAGTCCATTTTGATAAGTTATTATTGTTCTATAATACCACCACCAGCTTTTTGACATCAGGTCTAATATCTATTCAGGTTGGCTGGACAGGTGATGGCATGAGAGAGCACAGTTGTCCAAGACCTACTTAACTGGGGAAGTTTTGGAATGGTAATGGTTTGGGTACAGATGTTAATTTGTATTTGTTATGTAAGAATAAGCTGCAAAAAATGGGATCATTTTGTGTGAGTTTGCTTTGTAAGAAGAATTTTGGCTTACTTCTTTTGGTAGCTGAAAGGATGTCATATACGTATTTTATTTTTTGTAAAGCTATCAGCAGTGCCCCACTTTTAGTTGAATTTTGACCTCCTGCTTGCTTAGCCACCATGGCTAAAAGTCTGTTTTTTTTGTAAACCCTACGTAAATATACTCAAGGCTTATGGGCAATGCAAAACTATGGACCTGGCAGACACCTCCAACCACACACACGCATGTATATATATCTATATAGATTTATTTTATTTATCATTTACTTACTGGGAAAGTCTGACTTGGAACAAAGCCAATTTTCAGGGGAGGCCTGAGGAGAAATGCTCCAGATGCATGTCTTTGTATCATGGGAGGAAACCGGAGCACCCAGAGGAAACCCACATGAATGCAGTCAGGACATACAGACTCCACACAGAAGGCACCCCAGCTGAGAATCAAACTGGAGAACCTCTTGCTGTGAGATGATAATGCTACTGCTGCACCACTGCGTCATCCAGAAATGTGTCAACTGAGCTAGGCTGGAAATAAACCTACAGTTTTCTGATCCATAGACATACACATTATCCATTGCACCAATGGCCCCAGTGAGTCGTGTGTGTGTGTGTGTGTGTGTGTGTGTGTGTGTGTGTATATTATATATATATATATATATATATATATATATATATATATATAGATATATATATATATATATATATATATATATATATATATATATATATGTAGATACATAGATAGATATAGATACACACACACACACACACACACACACAAACACACACACAGGCACACCTACACTTAAAGTAATAAATGGATGGTTACAGCAAAAGAAAAAATAGTTACCCACTGTAACATAATCTCCAAAAACAGAACTGGACCCCCACTTTGTTGAATCGTTTGTACATCCACTAAACAAACAGCAAAATAACTACTAGATCTAAAGAACTAAATTTTGCTTGCAACACAAATAGGACATGTTGGAGAGACAGATATGTATCTCTAAAATTCCAGTTCTTTGGAATAGGCTGTCCATCTATGTGAAACAATGTCCCTTTTCTGTCATTATCTTATTATTTAATTCCGCTGTGATTTGCTAGAAAATTACATGTTTTATGAAAAACACGTCAAAAATTATGAGACAAAAATTTGGGCATGCTGCAAAATTCTGGACAGCTGAGAGGTATGACAAGGGTGAATATGTGTGTGTGTGTGTGTGTGTCAAAATTCAACTAAAAGTGGGGCACTGCTGATAGCTTTACAAAAAATAAAATACGTATATGACATCCTTTCAGCTACCAAAAGAAGTAAGCCAAAATTCTTCTTACAAAGCAAACTCACACAAAATGATCCCATGTGTGTGTGTGTGTGTCCATGTGTATATTTTGGTTGAAAGGCCGTGGCCATAGTCAAGGTACACTTTTCGCGCAGTATGAAAATAAGGTGTTCCACATTTTGACTGTCACACATTGCTATGGTCTGTGTACACATGAGCCTCTTAGCAGGTTAATACCTATGCTGTGTTGATGAAATTTAGAGAATACAGGTGTGTGGTATTAAATGCTCATATATTCAAATAAGTATTACAATATGTCACCAGATACTGAGTGTTTCTCCAGCACTAATGAAGAATAGTCAGTGTTCTCAACCTCAGGAATTGCCACGGCTGATTTTTTAGGGGAAAATGTCAACTCATTGACTGCAGTTTTGACAAAAGTAAAAACTTGAGTTAAGTTCACCAAAACTACTTTTAGCAATAGTGGAGTTTTCATCTTTCTCCACTGTTGTGTGGCCCTGGAGTTGGCATATATAAGTTCAGTGGTGTAGGGGGGGTGTCCCTCCAATCAAGAGTGAAGGATGCATGCCCTGCACAGAAACAACCTCCTTTGAGGTTTGTAGAAAGTAGTTTTAGTGAACTTTTTTGAGGCTTTTTGGTCCTTACCACAATCTTTGTCACTTGATCAATGTATCTGTACATGAAGTAGTAGGAAGTCTGCCCATTTCTTTGTCTGGATTACCTGTCATTCATTAGAAGTAGGGTACTAAGTAAAAGCATCCATGCTTTATAAGATCATAACACCATAGATTGTTAAGAACAGATAAGGACATTGAACAGCCATGTATTCCAATGGACCCTACTTTTTGGATAAAGTGTAGATTCTAGGTAAAATCAAACCTTGCTTTGCCTGCTCATAATTTTTCACTTCAGTGCTATCCCTCAAAAACACTTTGAGTCTGCTCCATTCATTCTTCTACTCTTTAGGTCAGAAGATACACTTACATCTATATCTCCTGTGTTATTCTTCCACTTTTATCAGGCTCTATCATATTAGTCTTCTTATCATGCATTTGCTCTGAAATACACTTCTTGGATTCTTTTGAAATCTTTGAGGTATTTAAAAGTTTCAGTCATACTTCAAACTTTCTTTAAGGTATACAAAGTACACTTAACTTCTCTTTTAATAGGACCTTTTGCATCAAATAAAACTGCAAAGGATAAGACTAGAATGTTACCAGTTATGTGTGATGCACTTAGGTTTTGTAAAACCTGCGGCAATTAAACTTAAAATATCATACAATCATAGGAACTAAAGGATAAGTAAGTCAAGACTTTATACACCTAGCTAATACTCACCATTAGGAAGCAGTGCATGTTTTCAGAAAGTCAAAGATGGTCAGGCCACAAATGTATTTGCAGATGCCCATCCAGTTGTCAAGGCTGGTGTTGATAAATGCAAGAGTGTCACTGTGTTTTGTATGCAAAGGCAGTCTGTTCCAGAAGTGGGCTTAATGTTGAGTAATATACCTGTCCATCCAGCATGTTTATGTCCTGGTAGATATATAAATCCTTAGTTTGAGAGAGAGTGGAGCTGTATGACATGTAGTGGTGCAAGAGGTGTAGAAGGGTTGGGTTCTTTATGGCATGAAATGTGAAACGTATATCTCCACGTAGGAGTCTATAGGAGAAGGCTGTTTATAAACCAGTAGAGCTTTTAGTTTGGATCCCCTGGGCCTTTCAAGCTGCATGATGTGTTTTGACAGATACATTCTAAATGGGGCATTGCACTCCGAGGGATGATAACTTGTTTTGACCAAGATGTGATGCCTTTTGATATCAGATGGACTACAGAGAAGAATTTCCTGACTACTAATGCAAAATTATGATAAAAAGAGAGGGAGGAGTGGTGAAATCCCTAATTACAGTGACAGTTGTATGTGGGGTACCAGCTCTACGGTGAATAGCAGACAAGGGCTGTTTACCAAATGTGACAATAGTATACTTTCTTGCATTTAATTGTAGACATTCCGGTGTACATCACTGGCCGTAATGTTTGGGTCTTGCTATAGTTCTTTCTGTGTGAATGGACTGATCAAGTAATTACACTCAGCTTATAGTCATCAGCAATTTTAGTTACACAAAGGTCTGGGTTTATGGTTTGAATGTCAGACAAATAAAAGCCACACAGGAAGAGTCACAGTACTGAACCCCGAAGTACATTGCTAGTTACCTTTTTGCTTTCTGAAGTGGCATTTGCTGCCTTAGCTATAATAGTTTCTGTCTTTCAGCTAGGTTGCATCATACCACGTACTGGTTTATATTCACGTCTATTAGCTTATTAAAAATATTAGCATGAGGGATGGTATCAAATGCTTTTGCTAGATCCAGATACATTGTATGGATTGTGTGGCCATTATTGACCACCACTGTGAATATTTAGAAGAAATACACTAGGTTAAGTAGACATGACATCCCCATGACAACACCAAACTGGTGAGGGCCTAGTATTGTGAGGTACTTTGCAGATTAGGCTAGTAAGCCTACTGGATCTATGGTTTCTAGGGTTTGTAATAGCCTCCCCCATTACAGTACATGTTTCAAGGCACATTCCCTGTGGTTAAGCACACATTTATTTATCTATTTTACATTTGTTAACTGGATAAATAAGTAATATGGCTTTTGGCCAGCATCATACCTCTCAACCTCTTAGTACAAGAAATATGGTCGAAGCAAAAAATGAAGAGGGAGCAAAGACCAAAGAAGGGCAGAATTTAAATCTGAAACTCAAATACCCGGAATTATTTAATTAGTTCAATCCTGAGTGATTTCTCAGAAAACCATAGATTTTATGAGGAACAAACAAACAATATGAGGCAAAAATTTGGACAGTCTGTGAAAATCTGGACAGTTGAGAGGTATGACCAACATGTGCTAAGGCGGTAAGAAAATCATTCTATGTCTCTCAATTTATACACAAGGGCATGTCATCTAGGACCAGGGAAGTCATTGTGCCACTGTACTCAGCCATCATCAGACCCATCATTTAGTATAACGCCCCCTTTAGTATGTACCTGACTAGACAAATGCAACAAGAGGAATATCATCAGAGGTTCTTCACAAAAATAATGCAGGGTGTAATCACAATGTCCTCTGCAGATTGCCTCAAAGCCCTATCTCTATACTCTGTTTCCTACAGATTGCTGAGAAGCGATTTATGTCTTGGAGACAAGGCATTCTTGGATACCGCTGTGATGGACCTTTTGTATATGTACAAAATGAGCAGCAGCAGAACTACTAGATCTAAGGATTTCAACTTTGCTTATGACTTAAATAAAATATGTTGGAGGAACAGGTATATATCTTAGAGAACCCCATTATTCTCTGGAATAGGCTTCCTACCCATTTAAAGCAGAGCACTTCCCTAGCTCTATTCAAGAGCAGCCTGGGCCAGTGAATGGGAAATAATAAAACTTCATATGCATACATTCACAAAAATACTTGCATCACAAACAAATAAAATCCAATAATGTTCATAGGTATGCACATAAATTAGTACAATACTCTTTCAGAATTTAACAGATAGACAAGCATTACAAATTGTGAAAGCTAGTGCTTCTTGTTAAATAGGCAAATAATAGTAGATTTTCTGCATAAAGAGTAAGGCCAATTTAGATAGTTAATATTGGATAGTTTGTGATCAGAAATATATAATTAAGAGTTGCTGAGTAATAAGGGTAAAAAAAATTGGAGGAGGCTGAGTTATGTCAAACTGTACAGAAGATGAAGAGGATATCTCATCAGAGCAGTGTGAAGTTAAAGAGGGTGAGATTGGATTGGGATGGAGAGTAAGAGTGGTACAAATGTGAAAATAGTTTAAAGTAGTATGAAAAAAGGGAAATGCAGGTGAGAGAGACGTGAAATAATGTTGGAGGAAATGAAGAATGTCAAATAATATAAGAGAAACTGAATTAAGGTAGAAATGGGGGAGGGAGATAAGCTAGGTGTAGAGGGGATTAGGTGTAAGGCATTTTGGGAAAAGGAGATATTTATGAGGAAAAGGTAGGGAAGAAATAGAGATGTTTGTGAAAGAAAAGGTAGTGGGTAGGGATGCAGATATGGTAAGATTTAGTGAGACCATAACAGATTTAAAACATTTATCATGGGTGAGAACAGAAATATAGCTAGGAATTATTTAGGTGTTTCTTCAGGGCCTGCTTAAAACTGTTTGGTTTGACAATTTTGTTTACAGGTGAGAGGGACTGAGTTTCAGAGTTTTGCAACATAAGTGGGACTGGAGGTAATTGTTTAGAGTGGAGCAGTTCACTGGTTTGTATAAAAGTGTGTGAGCTGTGAGTAATTGTTTGTACATTAGACAGTTAGGTAGTTGTAGACAATCCAGATGTTGCAGTGCCTGGCAGTGGTGGGATCTAAGTCGAAGGTTTGCAGCAAATTTTGCAATTTTGTTGTAGCAAGAGTCGAGTTTATTTTAAAGGGTAGTATGCAGATTTGTAAGAATGGTGGATACATAAAGAAGAGTTGGGAAAAGGTATGCTGATGCTGTGGCTCTCCTAGAAGAGTCATACGAATATAGTATACAGAACCCTATTTAAGCATGACTTGCACCACTGGATGGAAAATCAAAAAATTACCCCTGGTCTGGTGCCCACATCTCTGATGGAAAGAGGCAGTCAGTAAATCATGTTATAAATGAACAATCATCCCCTATATAAATGCCTAAAACATAAAACTTGGGAGGCACATTTGGGTTGCACTGCTAAACTTATAAAGGCCTAGTGGTCATTATCCTAGTATGCAACTATGAACCTATGAATACATTTTGTAGTTCTGTAATTTTGGTTCATTTTTTTATGTTATTTGCTTTCAGGGATCAGTTTCTACTCCTGTTATGTGCATCTGGTGAAAGTTAGCGTTTCTGTTTTATGCGGTCATGCCTTCTCTTTCCCTCTCTCGCTCGTGCCATAGTCATGTCATACTAATGCTGCTCCATCTCTTTCTATTCTTGCTCCATTTACACTTCCAGCCATTTCATTTTTCACATAGTTTGAAATATTTTACCTCCATTTCCAGCTGTACTATTTGTGGTTCAGTCTGTATTTTGAGATCATCTGGTGACATACAGACAGATACTTTGGCTGCATATTTCACACCCCTACAATTCCTGTAAAACTGTCTCCACATCCTGTGGACTGAATATTGACTATAAACAGAGCAGATATTAGTTTATTCTTGCTCAAAACATTATGATGAGATCATTTTGATTCGCACGCTTAATGATCTGTGTCACTGAGAATACTGAATATTCTTCAGAGCTTATCCGGCCTACATCCTAATTAATTTAACAGAAAACAAATAAAATAATTGTTGTGTGCTGCATGTTGTAAGGGTACACTCACCTTTTGGTGACTGAATTGTTTTGTGGACTATAAATCCAGTTTAAAATATAGCCACGCTGGTGCAAATCAATAAGTATGTGAGGGGGAAAGTGGTCTTAAAAGGATTCAACAAATGCACAGTACTATCTCAGGTAAAATCACTGCATGTCATAGCTAAATTATCTGTTTGTTTGTTTGTTTTAATTTGTTTACTGGGGTAAAGCTTGGATCAATTCTAACCAATTTCATTCTCATCCCATATATTCTTTGAAGAATAAAAAAGATTCATGTATCATGTATTTTAAATGGCAGCATAAATAAGGAGCACATTATATAAATCATATTTATAGTATATGCATATATATGATAAGCAAGAAGATTGTTAGGATGTACAAAAAAAAAGTGTTAGAGAACTGCTGATGAAGTAAGAGACAGGACAGAGGAGGAAGAAGAATTATGTTATGTGTGCGGCAAAGTTAAAACTCTATGGATGCAGAACAGACACAGTCACAAGCTCGCCAGTATTTCATTGACCTCAAAGCCTAGTGCCTTATAGTACAATCTTACCAACAGCAACTGAGGCTAAGCCAAAGCTATTTTTGTACAGGCTCGGACAATGCTTCCCATGAAAAGCTGCTGGTACCTCTCTGGTTCCAGTACCCCTTTCTTGGTTTATCAGGACATGGTGCTAACCCGCCACTATGACTTCCATTACTAAACACTCATACAGAGAGCCCATCAGTATGTTTAAATCATGGCATCTTATAGCCAAAAAGTCTCTCTGTTCAAATAGGTGGATGCCAACAGTCATGCTAATGTGAGGTTATATTTACAAAATAATAAATCAAACATCAGTGAATCATTTTGTAATGAAATAAATAAAACACTTTACTCAGTAGAAAGCTGGCAAAAAAAAGCGAATAGAACAATTAAATCATGAGCAAATAACTGATTGCAGAGTATTAATAAAGGAAAATAATAACTGACAGAAAAAGTGCATCTAAATAATCATATCAATACCTCCTTCTATTGAATACTGTGGTCTTACTTGCACTAAGTGCCTATAAACATCTAATACCTGTAGTTGATGTATCAGTACATGCTGCTATCCTGACACCATGATCTCCATTACTAAACACTCATGCAGTGAGCCAACTACTGTGTTTAAATTATGGTATCTTCCAGACAGTCTCTCTTTAAATAAGTGGATGTCAACAGTCATATTACTGTTGTGAGATTATGCTTATTAAATAATAAATAAAACTTCAATTACAATCAATTTGTAATAACACTTTATTCAGTGGAAATCAGGAAAAAAAATTAATAGAACAATTAAAGCAAGTAAATGCACAGAATATTAATAAAAGAAAAAATGTTAACTGCAAAATAACTCAATCTAAACAATCCTATTCCTATCTCGTCCTGTGGAATACTGTGGTTTCTCTAGTCCTTGTGAAAATACTTTACTGCATTCAGGTTCGATTATTGTCTATCAAGTGTATAATTCAAAATAAAAACAAAAATATATTAATCTTGATTCAGCTTTTATTGCAAGTTAGCAACTTCCCAAATAGAATCAGCAATCCAAACAATGAGGAAAATATCCCCCTATATGTGACTGACACATGGCCATTGTAAACCAGCTTGTTCATTACAGCAGATTGACAATATGGCTTAACTAATAATCACCTACAATATTTAAAAAGCCATTTTGCAGGAAGCAGCATCCATACACCTCCATATGCTACTTCCATGGTTGTATAACAATGGTGAAAATAAAAATTCATCAGTATAGTGTACAGTAGTCTTATATAAGAAGTGATCTAGTAAGTGATTCCTTGCAATGCTATGGTCTATGAGCAAGTGAAGTTCAAGCAGTTGTGACTGAATAGTTATAACCCAATGACAATCAATCATTGTTAGGGAAGATGATGAAGCTATCTTCTATATTGTGCAATACAACCAACCTTGGGATTCATAAAGGTTACCACTAAGTGTACACTTTCTGTATTCAAGAACATCCCTACCACATCGCTTGTGATGTCTATTCGCTTAGAAAGGTTAGACTAGGTGTGCACTGAATGGACATTTAATGATAACCTCTATGAATCCCAGATCAAACCTGAGCACTTCTTTTTCAAATGTCAGTTAATATTAGAGGATCACCTGCTCAAACTTAAGCTTCTAAGATTAAGCTTACTCATGTCATAATGCAGGTGGAAAAAGATAATTCTCCATTTAAACCCAGGAGATAACAGATCCGAAAACAAAACAAGCATTCTTCTTTTCTTATTATTTTAAAAGAACTTCAGTTTCCTGTTTGCTTGCACTGACCCATGTTATATGTGGTATATAATTAATGCTAGCCCTTGTCAGGAATACTGAGCACTTTCAAATTGATTGAATATTGGTCTTTATATTTTTTCTTCATGTCACAGAGTTAAAACACTTAATTTTCTTTGCCAGTTTTATATACTCTACCATATATTGAACTGTGTGTTTGTAGTAATTACTAAATGGACTTTCTTAAAATTTAAAACAGTGTTTGAAATTTAAGCTTGCATCTATATTTTTCTAGTCAACTGGCAGATATTAGTTAAGTAGAAACCTAAGTGATAACTTTACATTTGTTACCCAGTCTCCAGACAAAATACAGACGCAAACTGAAATACAACCATTTACTGAATAAAAGTCCAGTGATACCAGAAATGCATGACCGACACAATTAATAATAGATTAAAGAAGTGAACATCAATAACCACTTAAAACTAAGCAATCACTTTATTTACATTGAATACAAGAAAGGTGTGTTAGTTTGGACACCTGTCAGCACCATCAGCATCACGACAATCATCTGCTCACTTGCATATCTTCCAACCAGTACAATGTATTACTGCTCACCTTTACCAACATTGAAAAAGGGGAAAGGTGCTGCTTCTGAGCAGACAATGTCTAACCTTACTGCTTAATTTCTTAACTGTCAATTTACATGACCATTAAAGTTAACTTATATACCTTGTATATGCTATATTTAAAACTAAAAAAGATCATAAAAACAATGAAATTTACATAGGCAGTCTCATCTCTAACCTATGTTTCTGTAACAAGTGAGAATATTACCTTCTTTAAAGAAAAGCCCTACCTGAAACATACTTTTCATTTTATCTTGTTATTCTATGCTATTCTAATGAATGAAAATCACTCTAAATGCTTCTTATTATATTTTAATATGTTTCTTCACAAAATATCTACAATGTCATCTTGTTTAAAGCTTTTCCATTTAGTTCTCAGAATCTATTTCATGTCTCTTAATATGAGTCATGATAAAAATGCAAAAGTTAGATGTTTAAGCTCCCATCTAGATAGAATGGCAGTAGTTTTCGTCTAAGGCATATTAAATAGCATTTTGAACCTGACCGCTTTCCTATTTAGCCCTGAATTCCATTTATTTATAATGATAAATCAGAAGCTACAGGACTTTCTGCAACAGTTTCAACAAAACTAAAAGTTGCTGAATTTCATGGTCTTCTAAGGGTGACACTTGTAATTCTGATAGTACTGATAGACCATGCACACATCATTCAGTGTCAGTTATCAGTCAATTGAAGGAATCTTAGTCAATCATGTGCAACTAAAACTACTACTTAAAAGAGCTAGTGAGGAGCATGCTAACCCGTATGCTACTCATCAATGCCTATACAAGAAAGGTGTGTGTTTTTAATTCTGAATATTGTACATATAGAAAAGTGCTGCGTTTTTACATACATTTTTTTATTACTAGAATCATATTATGTTTGCCCTTACAATGCAGTACTTTACTATCAGATTGCTGCTTAGAACTGACACCCTTGAATTTAAGCTGCTATGACATTGTTTTCATTTACTGAGCAGAAATGACTTCTTGATCTTTTATTTTTATCTCCTTGATTAGTAATATACTAATGACACTCCTTGAACTTATGTGTGATGAAGTATGGCTTTTTCCCCTGTAAAGTGAATAAGAATAAAACATTGCTGCCATTAATTTTAGAGAGAACCACACTTTGGAGTTTTTAGGGCTATTTGTGAAATGTTGGTAGACACATTTCACAGTTAGTTTCACCAAAATGAAGGTGCGGTGTGTTCTTATCCTTTTATTCTTACTATTTAGTCTCAGCTCTACAGCAACAAATAGGTATTGTCTACATACAAACATAGTATCTCTTGCTAAAATGTTACTATAATGTTACAATGTGATTCATCCTTCAGATGAGATATTAAATTGAGATCCCATCTGCTTGAGTTGGTGGTAGCTCAGGGGGATGCAAAAGATCCCCTGGCACCTATTGAAAAGAGAAGTTCCCAGATGCTGTGGGCAAATTTCCTCTAGTAGTAGAAATACCACCTTGGGTCTCTCCTGAAATGAGACCACTAGCCTCGTGGGACTAACCCTCAATCAATCAATCAATACAATGTTAACAATGAAACAAGCGTCTTTCATATACTGGAACAAAGCCAAGACCTATTAACTCCTTGGTACAGTTCTCACATACTGCTTTTCATTTGAACAGATGATGATGCAATCACAGCTGCGTAAATGTTTGTTCAGAATACTTTTATGTTAAGGGACTGATCATCAGTTCTTCTTGAAAAGCTCTAATCATGTCCCGTAACAGCTTGCGCTGCCCCACCCTTGTTTTGAGTTTTGCATAACTTCATCTATTTTTGTCTTAAATCTTCATAGCCACCCCTCCGATGCACACACACTTGCAAGCTGTGAAGGTATTCAGCTTTGCTTTATCTTGACTGAGTGAAACTTGTCATTTCAAAAAGCTACTAAATGCAAAACACAAGGGCTTCCTTTAGCTTTGTTGCTGTGCTTAATGGTGTAGTTAAATAAATAAAAGCAATATCTCACTTTCTAAAAATGTGGATCCCATATCCTTGCCAGTTAGTTTTTGTAGCTTTGCTGTAAACCTCAACAGTGTTCTTCATTTAAAAATATCTCCAATGATTAACACTTTGAAAAATATGTATTTATATGTTTATTTATTTAAATGTGCTACCTGTGTGGAGCACTGATCCATCATGACCATATTCAAATTCTACTGTGGAATGTAAAATGAAGCAATAACACACAAATAATTTCACTTTAGTTATTGTAGACCTTTGCTGTTCCCAGCAAAACAATCTCATGCTGGAAAATTGTAGGTGGCAACCAACAGTAGAAACTGAAGAATTTCTACTGAATATTCTGCCCCATGCAGTCTGAAATTAATTTCTTTCTGAAACAATATGAGGTTTAAATAGGGAAAATAATGGAAACATCATGATCTGTAATAGGGAAGCAGGCAGAAAATGAAAAAAAAAAACAGCTGAATGCTTTTTAAGCGCAAAACAGCATCTAGGTGAAATTATACAGAAAAAAAAATAACTTAGAAATAATACATTGAAAGGTACAGTTTCCTTTAAGAATCACTTAGTAACTAAACAAACAAGTCTGTTGTTAAGTTACTGGATGGAGGGCACCTTAGCCACAGTCCCAACAAACAAGCAGGTCATAAACTGAACTATATGACTATCAATAGATGCTCAGTGGACTACAGGGTGAAATGTACAGCTCAGTGAGCAGCCCGTACTCTGAGCACCTAATCAAAGGTATAGTTCTCAGGCAGATAAGATCCTCTAAGTCCATATCAAAAACACAACAAGGAGGAACCATGCACACTACATTTTACATTGGCAAGACACTACTCTGTTTGAATAAGAGAAAGAGAAAAACAAAGTATTGCAAAGGGAGGACTCTAACGCAATGCATCATAGGACTGAAGACAAATTTGTTGAGCTGGATGGGGAGGCAAAGTTAATTAAAGGCACATAATATAACACAAATGATGCTCTGCATTCAAAAGGGGTGACTAGTGCTGGGGGACATGACACAGATGAGTAGGGGTGCACAGCATAGGATACTATGAATTCTGCACTGAAGTACTATAGTTTGCCATATAAGGGTGTTAATTAAATAAGAAGGGCACATGACAAATGTATAGCTCAGCATATGATTTACCACATAGATGTAGAAATAAACACACACACACACACACACACACACACACACACACACACACACACACACACACACACACACACACACACACACACACACACACACACACACACACACACACAGTCTCACATTCATGCTCACTTCCTGTGAACAGTTGAGAGGATTACTAGTTAATTTACAGGACATCTTTATGATGTGGGAAGAATCTGGATCACCTCACAAAAGCACATGCTCACACAGGAAGAGTGTGCAGAGTTTCTACAGAAAACACTCCAACTGAGTGTCTTTTGTATATCTAATTTTGTAAATAAAATATTTAATCAGATTAGTAGTCTGAAATGGTACAGTTTGTAATCATTAATATCATATGTTAAAAATGGTGCAATTTGTAAGCATTAAATTAAAATATTATAAAAGGAGGTGGGGTTATATTTGAAAGCAAGCTACAATATTTAATTATACCTTTCATATACTAATAATACATAAAGAACTGACCTCTATCTTAATGTAAATGGCACAAATATGTAGACACAAGCTTTAGTGACTGACAGTGAGGGCAACATTGTTCTTGTCTTTCTTACCAAATAAAAGACTTGAATACCTCATTATCTTCTTGCCAGTCGAAGACAGCTAATATAAATTTTAGAACTGTATCCCCTTGGTGTTAAGTCTAGAGAAGCTGAAAAGGACACTACATAATAAAGTTATTATAGCGTCAGTCTAGAAGATGTAGTTTGAAAGAGCACAGCTTGATGTTCCTTAAAAGCAAAACACTTTAAATACTTTATAATATAATCCAGCTGCTGACAAACTAAAACTAAAAAATCAATTAGGATTAAGTATTCCTGCAGAATCCCTTTGTGGTTTAAAGAAATTACACAGTATGAAACTATCACAGCTGCTGCCAGAAAGCTATAAATAAAAGCTCAAAATAAGACCCAAGCAAGAAAATTTCTGTAAAAGTGCTGCAGGAAAACACTACAATCACACCATTCATTGTACTGCAGCAAAAGGCACCATTGTGACATATATTTGATCTCAACACAAGTACAGATTTTATGTCTTTGTACTCCAAGTACTAGTGGCCCAACAGGTCACACACAGTTGTGATTCTGGAAGATGAGAAAACTACAGGTTCTATGTCCACACCAAGTGCTTAAATATATTTTTCAATACTGACACTACAGTGCATTATAAATGGGGTACTGCACTCCTGAATGTGCTGTCCTTTGGGTGAGAAGTTAAACATTAGTCCCATCTGCCTGAGTTCGTGATAGCTCAGGTGGATATAGAAAATTCCACATTATCATAAAGAGTAGGATAATTTCCTCTAGTCTGGTCACAAGTCTCTTGAAATGCAGACACTGGGTCTAGTCAACAAAGCATAAATAATATGGGTAATGTCAAGTGTGAAACACAGTAGATGGCACAAACAGCACAAATGGTTTGTAATGTTAAACAGTACCCACTGTGACAATATGAGTTATTGCCAGCCATGTCAGAAGGAGTAGGGCAGTGGATGTGTAACATATGCCAGCATAGCTAGCTGGAGTTTTGTAAAGAATTATATGTCATTTGTGTATCAAACTGATTTGCACAGGTGCTTGTGTTGAAAGTTGCATTTGTAAAGCTGCTTGTGTTAAAAAAATGTACCAACAGTGGGTCCTGCTGGACAGAAAAAAGAAATATGCCTGTATGTCAGACTGTATTATAATGGTTGACATTAATATTGTAACACAGGATACAGGAAGGGAAGAGGTACAGTTCAGCCCAGCCAACTTTTAGAAAAAATACCTGAAATTAAATTACTTAATGTAGGCCATAAAGATTGCATCTCACGAGTCTCAATGAAGCCAAAACAACAAGTCTGTATTAGGAAGCGTTCTGTATTGTTCTTGGGGATGAACTAATTACTACTCTGGAAGGGTAGAAGCTGGAAATTGTTTTATGACTTCCAGAAGCTGCAACACATCTTAACAAAGCTCTGTCTGTGTGAGTGGTAACACATATGTGCAACATTCTGGTTCAGTTTCTAGAGGGGGGGGGGTAGTATGGGAACCAAAAGTCAGATGACCAGATGTATGTGACGTATTTCTGTAATCCAACACAAAAATTAAGTTTTAATATTAGATGAGACTGAAGTCTTACAGCAGTCTGTTTTTAAAACTTGACCAAGGAAGACCACTCACCCACTTCATCTTGCCTTGCTCTAGTAAGTAACCAGGAAATAGTAATTCTTTAGATCAGCCAGCAAAAATATAGTGATATTAGTTAAGTACTGTTTTTCTGTATCTGGGCAAATCTATTCATCTGTGTTATTTTAATATTTCCTGTGACTGAAACTCTGGTGTTTATATAAATAGATATTTTTTATTTTCATGTTCTTTTATTATTTATTATTAGATATATTTAAACTTCTCATTGTGGCTGGTCCTTTAGAGAATATTTTAACCTCTGAGAGTACTTACATTTATTTGGTGACACTGTGACCGCTCCTGAAAGCCTTGATGTTTGGCCAACATTTGTATAAGTATTAATTTCACTCAGTATAATTGGGTACCCTTGTAAATGCCTTAGAGTAGCTGGCTTTGGAGTGTCTGGTGGAAGCATCTACCATATAGTCTGGGCAAAGGGTAGCAGATCAGGTAAATCTGTGCCAGATTTTCCCAGGTGTGTGTCTATGTGTGTGTGTGTGTGTGTGTGTGTGTGTGTGTGTGTGTGTGTGTGTGTGTGTGTAAATCAAATCTCAAAGAGTATGTGTGTGTCAGCTGCTTGGAGCAGGGACTCAGAGCACTAGTTTCACAGAGAGGGTGGTGGAAGACTTGGTTTGAGCACTCGCCTAAGGACTCGACTCTACAACTGTGCTGGTGGGGAGTCTTATTGGAGGCCTGGAGAGAGAGAGAGAGAGACCCAGACCCTGGACTGAGTGTGTTCACTGTGTACTCTAAAGGGAAATTGTACTTGTTGCAAAGAACTGCATCTGACAATACTGTGTGTATCTATTTTTGTTCCAAATGAAAGTCCCTCACCAGTGTCAGTGGTGAGGATTCATGCTTCTAGATTACTAGCGCAGAGGAGAGATGTCACATATCAGTGGCAGTGGTGGGATATTAAATGAACTTTTGTAACCTGTAGGCAGTTGTCACTGAAGATGTTTGTACTCTCAGCAGTCACAAGGTAAACATACAGAGTTTGATTTTCACAACAGTTTTAGTTATTTATTTATTTATTTATTTATTTATTTATTTATTTATTTTGTTAGCTTAGTTTAGTCAGAAAAAGCAGACAAAGATATCAGCAGAGAACCGGTTGGTGAAGAAATCAGAAGCCAAAGGACTGCTGCATGCCAAAAGGACTGGTGCAACCAACCTGACTAAAGACTAAATTATTTCATCCTTAGTCGGAGATGTAGCACAGACGAGCAACCAGGAGGAAAACTAGACTGGTGATGGATGGGGATGTGCAGCCCTCAGAAACAGAACAGTTCACTTTTCCTCAATTGACTTAAAAATCAGTTTGGAGTTAAACAGACTTAAACTGGAGGCCAAATGTTTGGAATTAGAATCAGCAGAGAGACTGCAGCATTTGGAGGCCAAAGAAAATGAGAGACTGTGATGTTTGGAGGCTGAAGAAAATGAAAAGTAGTGTCAACATGAGAGGGAGATACTGATTCCTCACCAGGGTCATGTAGGTAATGGGGAATGGAATAATCAAACCCCAGAAGCAATAAAGATCAGTAAATGTCTTCCATTCCATTCATCTACCTTCTGGAAGGTTCTGCTTTCACTTGCTGTTTGGACCAGCTACATAGCAGCTGTGCATCTTCAATTATGACTGCAGATTGCAGCAACGCCATATCAGTTTTCATTCTCTTCTACGTCATATTTGTGCATATGTGTAAGTGTATAGGTCTGTACAACTATGCCCACCACTTTGTGCAGTACAATAAAATGACAAGTCTATTTGTGCATATGCGCAGGTAGGACTGTGTGTGCTTCATATTTGCCTAGCATTTTGTGTAGTTAAACTGAGAAACTGGTACCCATGATAGATTTTCCAGTGTCCTGGACAACCAATCATGTGGCCTCTTAGTAGCTAACTTTCACTATAATAGGCTTCTTTTTGAATGACATAATTTGCATTCTGTGCATATGCATGTAAATTGCATCAGCAGTGTTGTCCATGTATCTCTCAAGTGGACTACTCTGTTTTTGAATCAAATGTTGCCATTTTTAAGCATTTGTTGGTACAGTAACTTTCCACACTGCATACTGTATCTATAAATTCTATCCACAAGTTTTATTTATTCATTTTATTTTTATTTATTGACATTTGTTAACTGGGTTAGTCCAACTGAAACCAAACACTATGCTATGCACGTAGGTACTGCACGGCCAGAATGAACCATAGAAAACACTGTTGACCAGCAGACACGTGAAATGGAGCAAAAATAATAAAACACTCAGAAAATTACTGATAGTACATAACTTTTAATAATCAGACCGGTTTCAGCAAAAAAATGCCTTCTTCAGTGATACACAGCAAAAAAGCCAGAGACAATACTTCATGAATATTTATAAGAATGCCCAACCAATGAAAATCCTAAACCTGCCACTGTGAAAAGTGGTAGGTTCCCACACCCAAAATTGAGTTCAAGAGTAGAAAAATGTGATAAACATATATCACTGGAAATATTGTGGTGTCACCATGAGTTCATAAAAAACAATGACAACTTGCATCATTAATATAAAGATGGTAATATATACAAAACAAATAATAAATATGAATAAATATATATCCAAAAGAAAGAATGGTAATATCAAAACAAATAATAAATATGAATAAATATATATCCAAAAGAAAGAATGGTAATATCATAATTCACTAAACTAACCATATGCACATGATTGGGACAAAAATCATACAAAAATTGATACACCTGATTAATTACCCAAATATAGGTTAACCAATTTGTAACTAAACATGATGAACCATAGAAAATGAACCTCGTAAGCATGTATGTTCACAATAAAATTGTGGTTAATATTAATAAACATGTAGTTCTGATATAACGACATTGAATAAGGTATCCACTGGAACCTGAAATACATAAGTATAAGAATAGATTGTTATAACAAATCAAATAACAACAGCAATAATTCATAGCAAATAGTATAACTGTTTATAAATGATCATTCAAACCTGGTGGAAAGAGTGCTCCCAATGTAGTAATCCAATACTTTTCTTTATGATTTAGGATGCTGTGCCATCCTTGAGGATTGTTTTGATCACCTATGATCCTGTCGATAATCATGAATGTAAATTGAGCCTGTGGATGCTTCAAAGTATGGCGAAAAAGGGCATTGTGATCTTTTTTATTCTTGATGTCACTTCTACGTTCATTGATGCGTGTTCTAAGTGGTCTAGAAGTTTGACCCACATAGAAGGCAGAGCAATGGCAAGTGGCTAAATATATCACCCAGCTGCTGCTGCAGTTACCAAATATTTTGCAATCATACACTTTACTTGTATTCTGACTAGTGAATTGTTTAAATCTACGAATTTGTTTACAAGACCCACAGTGACCACAGGGAAAAGTTCCCAACAGTTTATTCCCAGACATAGTTAATTGTTTATATATTGCCCCCCCACTTTCCTTATGTTTAAAGTGACTGAACAATGAACCTAATGTTTTTCCTCTTCTATAGCTAAACTGACACTGAGATCCCAAAAGTTGTCTCAGCTGGTCATTGGCCAATAAGATGTTCCAATGTTTATTTATAATGCTCCTGATTGCATTATGGTTTCTACCATAGGTTGTCACGAACCTTATAGAAGATGAAGTTAAATCCCTAGGTTGTGTCTTATATTGTAATAAAGTTTCTCTATCCATATTGGTAGACCAATCCCAAGCCTTAACAATATCTAGTTATTTGTAGCCTCTGTTGACAAATCTCTAGAACAGATCCAGACTGGCTTTCTCATATTCCATGTTAGTGGAATTAATGCATTTCATCCGCATGAATTGAGACTTGGGTATGTTGCGGATGGTGTGGCGTGGATGCATACTAGAGGCATGCAGTAAAGTATTGTATTGGGGATATTTGCGGAAGGTCCTGGTGTTCAAAGTATGATCAATGTTCCTAGTGACAGTAACATCCAAGAAGTTGATGGATTGTAAATCATATGTGACCGTAAATTCATTTCCCCAAACATTGCCATTGAGATATTCAACAAATTCCTGCAAATATGTAGCATCCGCCTGCCACACCATCCAGCAATCATCTAAATATCTACGCCAAATATCAATTTCCACCAAATATATGTTGTGTAATGGTTCATAAATCATGCATTCTTCAAAAAAGGACATGAAAAGATTGGCATAGATAGGAGCAAAAGAAGCTCCCATAGTCGTACCTTGGAGCTGCCAATAACATTCCCCTTGAAAATAAAAGATGTTTTTGTTTAATACATATTCGATCATAAAAATGAGTAATGTATTAAATCCTGGAGAATATAGGGCAGAACGGTCTAACCAATATTGTAGTGCCTGTAATCCCGCCCAATGTGGAATACTTGTATATAAGGCCTTGACATCTAATGAACACATAAGCCATGTAGGTTCCAACTGGGTGTCCTGTATGATCTGTAGAAATTGTGTTGTATCTTGTAATCTGGACCTGACCAAACTCAATAGAGGTTTAAGATGTTGAGTAAGAAACATGGATAGTGGTTCAGTCAAGGAACCAATGCCTGAAACAATAGGTCTACCTGGTGGATTGGAAAGTGATCTGTGAATCTTGGGGAGAAGATATAAAATTTGTTTCTGTGGTTCCTGAACAGTAAGATGCAAAACACTGGTCTTGCTAATGATGCCTTCCTCCTCAGATAAATGCAGAAAGGAATCAATCTCCTTTTTGAAAACAGGAGTTGGGTCCATGTCCATATGCATATAGCATTTAGTATCGGAAAGTTGTGATCTGCCCTCACTAAGATAATGACTCATGTTCAAAACCACCACTGCTCCACCCTTATCAGCTGGTAAAATTACAATATTGTGATTATGACGTAATTGTTGTAGGGCTGTTATTTCTGGAGGTGATAGATTATGACCAAGTATGGAATATTCCTTGTGTTCAAAATGTAAATCTCTAAGTACAGATTGCATAAAAATGGAAACATGCTTGTTCATGGGTGGCTGAAAATCAGATTTGAGAAATCTGAATTCAGTAGATCTTTGAGGCTCTCTATCATGAAAAAACAGTTTAAGGTTGAGATTATGACAGAAACTGGTAATGTCATTAACAATGTGATATTCATCTGAAAAAAACCCAGGTACATATCCAAGTCCTTTATTCAATAGTTGTTCCTGTTCATCAGACAATGCAACATCAGACAGATTTAAAACATTTCGATATTCAAAACTTGTTACGTTATGAAATTCTGTATTAATCCCTCTAGGGAGTTGTGTTTTGTGACTGTGTTTGTGCTTGCGTCCACCTCGATGACTGGTACCATTTCTAAAGGGACAGTAATGTTGGGTCTTTTGCGATTAGGTGATTCCCTGTGTCCAGTACTGTCATTATCAGTAAATGAGGAATCTTCCCCTGATGTGCTGGTATTAGGTCTATTTCTAGTTTTTAAAATCGACCTTGGTCATTTCCTCGTCCTAGCTGGTGTGGGTCCCTGATCAGTATCCACAAATCTAACAGTCCTTTGTACCTCAAATGGGCATCCTCTTTGATAGTCTAAGCTACCCCTATTAAATTTTCTAATTTTCCTTTGTTTGGTTATTGTCTCATGGTTCCTCAATTCCTTGGATAATTTGTTAATAGATTGTTGGAATGTAGGAAGCGACTCAAACTTTTTACATTCCTGACACATTATTTTGACCTCATTGACATTAGTATCTACCATCCTGCCATAATATTGGGCCAATATATTAACAAATAACATGGATGCCTTTTGGAGAGTTTCTTTCCATTCCTGATTGAGTCTGTCTTCTGGTCTTCCTACTAAAGGTTGTAACCGGACCCTAAGGCCCCTGGGAGCGATATTTTTACGCAAATATGCACAAAACAATTTGAGGTGCCAAATGCTTGATCTAAGATTTTTTAATCCCTTCGTTAAGGAATGAAAAGCCAAATCACTGTCTTGGGGTAGTTGTTGTCCAGACTCAGACGGATTACTGCCTGGCGAGGACCCAATACCAAAGACACCGATGTCCTCAATGATGGATAAAACGACAAGGTTTGCATTAGTATGCATTTTCTAAGGACATGAAGTCTAAAACTCAAACCTCTGTCATTATTTTCTGACTTCAGTCCTCAGTGATTTGCCAGAAAAAAAAAAAAAATTTATGAGAAACAAACCGAAAATATGAGGCAAAAATCTGGATAATTGTGAGGTATGACCCCACCCTTACACTCACTCCTACCTCCATCTTACTTACACTTAAACACACACACACACACACACACACACACACACACACACACACACACACACACACACACACACACACACACACACATACAGACCTACCTACTTCTTACACACACACACACACACACACACACACACACACACACACACACACACACACATACACACACCCCTACCTTTACCCCATACACACCCCTATCTACCTACTTCTTACATCCACACATACAAACCTCTTAACACTTAAAAACACACATGCACACACCTACCTCTCACTTGTACCTTCGTCCGCAGTCCAAATTTTGCACGGGCGTGGAAGACAAAGACGTAAACCATTGGTCGCACAGAAGCAGAAGCATTTATGCGACTGGACGGAAAGGCTGTTCTTAAAGAAGAATGCCCTTAAAGAAAAATAAAACATTTTTTTTTAATTAAAAGAAAATTAATCTCCCAACCAGCTGGTTCTAGGGGGTGCAAGTACACCCCATTGCACCTGCCTCCTGGCACTCTTGGACAAGCATTAGTAGAGCTGATGGCAGAAATGTCTACTATCCTGTCTAGCTAGGTTAATGTACACCAGTTTGTGCAGATTGTGCATGAACAACTGCCTGTCTGGGTATTACCAGCAGATTTGCACTCCTTACACTCATCTACTCTTTTTCTCACCTACAAAATCATTCTGAAATTAAAGATGCTTCCTAAAGTTCACACTGTGTTGGGAGAACATTCTCCAATTAATAAATCTGATGTAACATTCTCATTCATAGCACTATTTCATGTTTTATTTCAAACAACAGAAGCTGTTATTTACTGTTGTTGTTTCAAATTTAAATAAAGTATGTTCTAAATTATGGCAATAAATGCCACACGATGTGTACATGCAAGGGTGTGCATGCACATACACATATCACAAATGCAAATACAAACACACACACACACACACACACACACACACACACACACACACACACACACACACACACACACACACACACACACACATACTCCTTGGACATTTGCAATAAAGTGTCAGTGTTTTGTTGTTGATGTTAATGCATTGACATTAAAGATGTAAAGGGGTTCTAGGTTTGATATATTTTATATCTTGCACTGTAGACCTATAGGTCTACAAAATGAATTTTCAACAAAATTCTTTTTGCTTACAGTAGCAGAGTAGACAGCTATGACTTCTTTACAATCCATTTATACATTTTTTTCCTTTTTTAAGTTAGGATTTCAATTTCCCATTAACTTAAGTAGAATACATCAACTGTGCAACTTGTCAGTTGAGCAGGCTTCGTGTAAGTTTCAAAGGTTTTATGACCAAGTTGCCTTATAAATGATTTTGTTGTCTATCACTGAAATAAACTTTAATCTGTTTTTAAGTGTCAGTTTATACTGAGGCGTTTTTGGTAGTGCTATAAGTGTTATATAGAAATATCTGTGTTTAAGTTAAATTGATCAATGTAGGCTTTTAACTTCACTTACATGTTGCTACAACTGCCACCTGTTCCTTTAATTTGGCTCATTTTATTATTTTAATTGTTTATTTCTTTATTTTCAATATTCAGTTTAATAAAGTAAAATTTTATTCCTAGACATAACATTTATGTTGGGATTCAGAAAATCTTATTACTACTGGGAAGTCTTAACATGGCTGGCTTCTGTCTCATGGTAAGACTTTCTGATTGCCCTACCACTGAGGTTTTCCATTAGTGAGAACCTCATTTAAGAGGATGGTCCTACTGGACATTGCTATGTGCTAATGCAGAAACCCGGAGTGGGGGAATGGGAGGGGGTTACTAATGATAATTAACAATGTGTGTGAGAGTGTGAGAGTGTGAGTGTGTGTGTGTGTGTGTGTGTGTGTGTGTGTGTGTGTGTGTGTGTGTGTGTGTGTGTGTGTGTGTGTGTGTGTGTGTGTGTATATATATATGTATATATACGTGTGTGTTTTTGCATGTGCACAAGTGTGCATATGTATCTGCCTCATTGGCTGACTAAAAGGGCTTAGGTAGGGAATCAAGATTCTGGAAGTGTATGTATACATTTCAGTATACCTGTGAGGGAACAGATGAGTGTCCCCATGGGTGTGCATAAATGGTGGGGGCCTTGTTTGCTGTTGGGTGGATGCATAGATGCGTGTGTTTGCGTGTGTGTGTGTGTGTGTGTGTGTGTGTGTGTGTGTGTGTGTGTGTGTGTGTGTGTGTGTGTGTGTGTGTATGTATGTAGGAGGTCGCTAGGAAAATACTACTGCTATTAGATTTGATAGTGCTAGTGTTAAACAAGGACAATTCAGAGATATATTTTTTCTCACTATGGTCATAACTGTCTTTGAATTGCATTTTCCTCAATATTATGTAAATTGGCCTACCAGTTTTAGGTCAATTTACATGCGCAGTGATGATATTATTAGAGTTGCATGCATAGTCTGTGATGGATATATATATATATATATATATATATATATATATACGTGTGTGTGTGTGTGTGTGTGTGTGTACAGTGAGGTGCAGTCGTTTTTCTGCCTTAGGAGGCAAATTATCCCCCACCCTTAAGAAACAACATTAAAGCACAGGGAAAACTGGCACACTGTAAGCAATGAAGCTGCTGGTGAGACTCCTTTGAATCAGGAAAAGGAAAAAAGAACCATGGTGTATAAAAATAAATAAATAAAACATGAACTTAAAACCGGCTCTGCTGAAACTGCTAAGTAAATCAAGCAGCTATAATGTGTTTAAAAAAAAATCAATACCTCTTTATTTAAAAACAAACGGTATTAAATAGATGAGCGCTCTTGCCCTTAATTGGGCTTCATTAGATCTAACTCTATTTAGACATGTATGCAAGTCTATATTAAAACATAAACTACACTTTTAAAAAGCAAAACAAGTTGTTTTTGCATACCTTTAAATCAATATTTCCTGAGCAGCTGTTGATGTTATGATTAGTGTAGTGCGACATACAATATAGGCACTTAAAATTCTAGTAGGAAAGGAAGCAGTGAAAAAATCAATGAAAATTGGTCAAAAAAAAAAAAAAGTCTAGCTTCAAGGAGAGGAAGTTTTTAATTAATAGCCAGGAAAGCCACCTAATTTCTAAAAGGAAATTCGAATAACGCTGAGCTAAAAATACATCAAACAAGATTGTTTTTGAAATAAGTGGTTGATCTAACTTGTTGTGTCTCCACTTCTATATAACATTATAGTATTTTAATAAATCTAGAATTAGTGTGAAAGATTCACGCTTATATTATGATGATTGGGGAGAGATAGGTGAAGGCTGCCAGCCTAGTCAAATAGAATTTGATATATAATTCTGGCATTTGTAAATACATGTAAAATGCAGGCATGTTTCTTGAGTGTAAAAGAATACAGTGAAATGTGGAACTGCAAAATATGTGACAACATTGCACTCTACTGGCCCAGTGAAGCATGTTGTGACTCTTTCATGTTAGAATTCGGCTCCACTGCGTCTGGATGAAGGTTTCATGCCCATTGTTTTAAGGCTAAAGTTTATGACCAGAATTTATTTGTGGAATGTGCTTTATTGCTCTGGGTTCTGTTAGAGTATACATGTGAAATGACTTATATTGTTGTAAGTTTCTGAGCAGGTGTTAGATTGTTAAATAATGCAGTTTGTGGCCTGAGAACTCAGACCAGGTGTTAAGATGATGTAATATGAATACTGGGAAAACCTAAGTGTCAAAAATGATGCTTTTTGTGGGGCCTTAGAGACATGTTTGTGAGTAATGCTTAAATACTATTTCTCACAAGAGACTGGGAGCATTTAGATCTTGGATATCTAACTCAGCCCTCTGTCTAAGCTCACGTGTAAGTTTCTAGCACTCTGATTTCTTGTAGGAATAGTAAAAGCTAGTAAAGATTAATTAGGTATTTTTCTTTGAAATCAGACCTGTCCTACTGTATTATTTTAAGTTTCTGTGTGATCTCTGGACTCTTAGATATCTCTGTGGTGTAATAGTTTTGTCTTGTATTTTAATTATTTATTATTAAATATTTTTAAAACCTTCTACCTGTGGCTGGTTTAAGAATCTGTGTCAGCCCTTCCCAGGAGTGTCTGTGAAGTTGTATAAATACTTATCTCAAAGTGTGTTTGTCAGCTACTTGGCAGGGACACGAAGCACTGGTTGGACAGGGAGGGTTCTGGAGGTTTTAGCTTGCCCAGCTAAGCTGAGATCTGGACCCTATAGCTGTGCCAGAGGGGAGTCTTACTGGGGACCTGGTGAGCAAGGGAGCAACCAGCCCCAGACTGACTGTGATCTCTGTGTGCACTTAAGGGAAATTGTACTTTACTGTGTGTATTAGACATACTTTCCTCTCTTCTAGGAGACGACCTCCCTGATGTTAGTGGTGAGGATTGAGGCTCCTTGATTGCTGGACCAGAGCACAGTTGTCACAAGTGTTTGGCAGTGGTGGGATCTACTTCAGATACTAATTGGCCTGTAGTGGTGTGGGTAGAGCGAATTCCTGTAGCTTATGTACCGTGATCTCTAAAAGTGTTTTGTACGCTAAAACAGCCTTGCAGTGTATACTCAGAGTTCAGATCACAGTTGTTTTATTTCTTTTGTTAGCTTAGTGTTAATCAGGGTGAGCAGGCAGCATGTCAGCAGAAGAGTATGGAAAGCTGACAAGGAGCCAGCTGGTGGAGATGCCGCAGGCTAGGGGACTGGTGCATGGAAACCTGAATAAAGCAGACCTGAATGCAGCCTTGGTTATAGCTGCATCAGAAAACAGCAGCCTGGAGGACAATCAGACTGACAGTGGAGATACAATATCCTTGGAGAATGGACAGTTCAACCTTTCTGCAGTGGACTTAAAAATCCAGCTGGAGCTAAAGAGACTTGAGTTTAGGGGCAGCTCGTGGCATCGGACTGCCGGACTGCAGCCCCCTCAGCCAAAAAGAATAAAGTGTGATGTGTGAGAAAAAAATGTAAAAAAGAAAAATACCTTTTTTTTTTGTTTAAAACAAACTTCGAGTCCGCAACTCGGAAGTACGCGCATGCGCACTTTAACCGCCTCGGGCTGCGGCGGTTTTAAACAGCTTTTCTTTTTTTGTTTTGATTGCAGCCTGGAGGAGTAATGAAGGCATCAATTTGATGCCCAGAAGTCTATGCGGTTACAAACCACATAGAATTGGAAGGGGCTCGGACTGCGACGTCCACAGGCACGTCATGACGTGCTTGCTGGGCTAAATGCTGCTGATTGGTTGTCGCTCTCTTCCCAGGCTTTATGTGCTTGGAAAAGAGCGAGAATCAATCCGATAGTCAGTTGTGGGCTTGTGGATTGATTCGTGATTGTCTGATGGAAGGAACGATTATTTTATTAATAATTTGCCATTGGATTTTAATTTTTTTTTATTTGGGCGCTATAATATTTTGTCAGCTGTGCAGCCTGTGCTGAAGGAAGAACATACATATGAAGAATTGAAGAAAGAAGATGAAGAAGAAAGAAAAGAAGTTAGAAGAAGAACAGAGTGAAGGTGCAGAACTAAAGTAAGTATACTCTTTAATTAAGGAAATGATTTTATAGAGGCCAGGATAAATTAGTGATTTTATATAGCTAGCCTAGTTCATGTTATTATTTTGTATTCAAGCATAGTTGCTCATTGGGGATGTTAAAACTGTTACAGCATTTTTGTACCTGTTGTTTTCCCATAATGTACTGCAATCTCGAAAGTGGTATATTTAACTTGCAGGGGATGTGGGAGGGTGCAGGGGTGGAGCACCCCCCCCCTGCAAAATGTAAAAAAAGAAGTTGTTTTGGGTTATGCTTGTATGTTTGTACTTTTTGATATTCTGATCTTCGACATTGTAACATTTCAGTGTTATGCATGCATTTGGGATTTTGACATATGAAAGCAGGTGTGTGTGCGCGTGTGAGTGTGCGCATGTGTGCGCGTGACTGTGTGTGCGTGTGTGTGTGTGTGCGCGTGACTGTGTGTGCGTGCGTGTGTGTGTGTGTGTGTGTGTGTGTGTGTGTGTGTGTGTGTGTGTGTGTGTGTGTGTGTATGGTAGGCTTTATGAAAGATCTGGCAAAGTCGACTTGGAACTTGTTAAGTTGACTCAGGTCAAACAAAATGCAGGTAGAAGTAGTTCAACTACTGGAGAATGCTGTCCCTGTCTCTCAGGAGACTTACATATGATACTACCTTCCTCATAGGTACTATTCAGAGTAATAAAAATACACACTAATGGCTGCTCAGGTTGATCATGGCATAACATTAGTGACAGATGTATGGAACTGGGACAAATGCACTCTGCTGACCATGGAAGAATATAAATGCATATTTAATTTTCCCCCCATTTGATGTTAATACCTCCAGTAGTGCAACAATATACTTTTTTAACTGAAAGGAACTTAAAACACCTTTGCAGCTGAACTGGTGAGTAAATATTGTTCTTAGACTAGCCCATCGATTGTGGAAGACTGCAGTAACATGTTCAATCATCTCATCGACTCTCAGTAGCCTCAGTTGGTTTTGGAAGAATAAAACAATGCTTAAAGGTTCTGATGAGGCTTTGAGAAGAAAAGGATAACAGATTTTTGCTGAAATTCCAAAGAGTATAATTCTGATCTTTGGAATAACAAGACCAAAGGTGCCTGTCTGGGGAATATATGTAAACCTGCATACTTTTCAATTGTCATGTCCAGAACTTTGCCTCATATTTTTGGTCTGTGTCTCATAAATTTTGTGGGTTATTTATTTATTTATTTTTTTTTTGGAAAGTCATTGAAGATTGAAGTCACTAAATAATGTCAGATATTTTACTTTCAGACTTCATATCCTTTAGAAAATGCATGCAAATGATAAACATATCATTCTAGCAACTTTTTAAGTTTATAAGAGCAGTACTAAAATCTGTCCCTGATTTTGGCCCTTTGCCTCCCTCCCATTATTTTTGGCTTTGACCATGATTCTTGCACTAAGAGCTTGTGTAGTCCCATTAATCTGATGTACAGCCATCTCAAAGATAGTGAAATGTAATTAGATGGGTTGTGGAGCACTGCTTCTGACAACTGTAGGTGTGCTGGAGGGTTCATGGCCACTGGTGTAAATTTACTGGTTCTTTTTGCAGACTTTACTAAGTGACCTGTGTCCTGTTCTTGATCTGTACCTAGTTATGTGACCATTAACAACACTGCCAACGTATGTGTGTTTCCTTATTATCTTTATGTTGATGGTAAATACTTGGTTATATAATAGATCTGGTAAAGAAGCTATATTGAAAATGCTTGTAAGTTGTTAATAAAATATATATATTAAAAAAAGATTGGCACTGCATGTAAAGCCACATGCATCACCACCATACAACTTAAATAACCACTCTTTCAGCAATATGTCTGAATGGTTTTAAACAAGCCAAATGTTTTCTTTTGTATGTCTCTACAATCACCACTGTCTAGTCTGTGAAGTATATAATGCATTTGATTTATTAAATGCATAACCTGTATGTCATTTTTTGTTATATACACTTTGATAGTATCAGTTGATTAGCTAGTTGCATGCTCATCTTTGATACTGGAAAATCAGACATTTATAGGGTTTATCCCTGACACTAGGCACTTGGGTTACAGTTATGATGCTCTCATGTAGTAAGCTGTATAGAATAAAGAAGGTGTGTGTGTGTGTGTGTGTGTGTGTGTGTGTGTGTGTGTGTGTGTGTGTGTGTGTGTGTGTGTGTGTGTGTGTGTGTGTGTGTGTGTGTGTGTGTGTGTGTGTGTGAAATGCCCCACTTGGTTTATACTGGTGGCTAGAGAGAACTCAGGATATCTGCTGGTGGGCTTGAACTCTGTACCTTAGGTGCAGGTAACAAGAGCCTGAATTCCCTACCCACCACCATTTATGAAATGCTTGCATATTTTTCCTCATATTCTGTTCTGTTCTGTTCATCATAAAATCTGTGGTTTCTGAGTTTTTACTTCCTTAAATAGTTGATGGTGCAGTAGTAGCATTGTTGCCTCACAGCTAGAGGTTCCCTGGTTTGATTCTTGGCTGGGGTGCCTTCTGTGTGGAGTACGCATGTCCTCCCTGTGTTTGTGTGGGTTTGTTCTGATGTCCTCCCATGTTACGAAGACATGTGTCTGCAGTATTTCTCCCTGGGCCTCTGCTGAAAATTGGCTTTTGTTCCAAGTCAGACTTTTCTGGTTAACAAATGTTAAATAAAATTGACAGGCATTTGACTTTAAGACTTCATATTCTTCAGAAAGTACATAGTAACACAACCCTTTTTTTCTAGCAATTTTCTAAGTTTATAAGATGAATATTTGAAATTTGTCCCTATTTTTGAGAATGTATTCTCCCATTATTGGCTTTGTCCAGGTTTTTTGTGCTAAGGTTGAGAGCTATGGTGAGAACTGAATTCACCGAATATGTTTGAGGGCTGTATTCTCCCATTACTGGCTTTGTCCAGGTGTTTTGTGCTAAGAGGTTGACAGCTATGGTGAGAAATGAATTCACTAAATGCTAGCCATTTACGTTTCAGTCTTTCTCTCTTTCACAAAACAGCTGATTTAGCATAGTGGTATGTTGCTCTGACTGTTTTGCACAAGGTCCTGGGTTGAAGACTTGGCAGTGAAATGCATGGTGGTAACACAGCATTTTATACTAGCAACTTTCTTTAAAATGTGTCCCTGGTTTTTGGGCTTTTGTCCCTCACCAATATATTGTGGCTTTTTCCAGATTTCTTGTGCTGCAAAGTTGAGGGATACAGCTGAGTGCCGAGTAGATTTTACAAGGAGCTGAGAGCTGCAGGGGAAGAGAAGGTTAGTGCTGCTTATGCTAAGACTGCTTGCATTGTTAATAGCACAACAGGTAGTGTACTTGCTTTTGATGTAGAAGGCTGTGTGTTGTACTCCCACAGTATGTAGATGCATTGCTGATATTGTACTGTACTGTAAACGAGGTGGATGCTGCCGTCTTAAGAATGTCCTCTTTCACAAAGATACCTAGTAGCTATGAACCCGTCCATTATTTGCCATCCATTCCCTATTGCAATATTACTAGCTTATCATTTTTTTAATGTAATATAGGCAATTTATTCCACTAGGGCAACAAGCATTTATTTGTAGATGAAACAATGGAATATAATTTTTTTTGCTAGCAGCAACCTCTACATTAGTTATAGATCTTTTTAATGTGGAATTATTTAGATGACTTTTACTTATGCAGAGAGTGTGCATATTTACTGATACTGGTGGATTGTAGAAGTTTGAGTAGACTTTGATGATGGAAATGTTCTCAATTGGGCAGTTTAGACATTATTGGTGCATGCATTTTGTTTCATTTTTTACTGGAAAACTGTTCAAAACAATATGTTTAAAACAACCTCTAACAACTGTACTGTATTATACAAGGAATATAATTTAATGCAGTCAGGAATGTGCATCACAGAACACACATATGGTTTGTCTGCAAGGGGCCTATCATTTGAAAATAGCCCAAAGTTAATCTTTATCTGCCATTAGCCAAATGTATTTTCTTTGAATGTGGTTTCAGTGCTGTTTCAATGAATGTGAGTTTCAAGGGCAGAGAAGTTTTAATGCTAAGTCTGTTTTCATCGTGAAACTGCATTGCTTTGTTTAGCAGATATTTATTAGTGTTTGTGCTGTAAAATGCAAAATAAAACTTTCAAATGAAATTGAAATCATTGCAGAAGTAAAGTAGTATGCACATTACAGAGTTTATGGTAAATGGGTGAAATAACCAAGTAATGGTTCATTGGAATGTCTGCAGGGGGGAGGCTCCATTCGATCATGATTTTGTGAGTGGGAGGGGTGGCAAACTCAAAGACAGCTCCGGCTGAACTATACCTCTCAACTGTCTAGATTTTCACAGAATGAATAGATTGTTGCTTCTTATTTTTGGTTTGTTCATCATGAAATTTGTGGTTTTCTGGCAAATCATTTAGGAATTAAGTCACTAAATAATGACAAACACTGAGTTTCAAACTTTATAACCTTCAGAAAAATGCATGTTAAAGCAAGACCTGTTGTTCTATCAACTGTCTCAGTTTATACAAGAGCAATTTTTTAGTATTATTTATATGTTCCCCCAATATATTTGACCTTGTCCAGATTTCCTGCATTAACAGGTTGAGAGGTACTTGCAAATAAATTGCTTTATAGAATTAGGCATATCCAAACCTCTGAACTCTCTGCAATTTTGGCTCAAAATGTTGCTCTTCCCCTAATAACCCCTCCGCAAAATGGCAATTTTGGAAGAAAAACAATTAGATTACTTTTATTTCAGAAATCCATGTAGATTCTTTTATTGTGTCAGCTGCTCAAGTTAGCAGTACTAATATTAAAAAGTGTCCCTCCTTTGGCAGGTTCCCAGCTATATTATGTGGCTATTTTATATTTTTGCATCATATTTTTGGTCCATTTTTCATAAAATTGTGTTTTTTGGCAAATTTGTGGCAAATCATTAAAGACTGAAGTTAGAAAATAATGACATACATTTGAGTTTCAGATTTTATACCCTTCAAAAAATTCATACTAATGCAAGACCTACCATTCTATTATCTTTCTAAGTTTATAAGAGCAATATTTAAAAAATGTCCTTATTTTTGGGCCTTTGTCCCACTTCTATGTATGGCTTTGTCCAGATTTCTTGCTGTGAAGTATTGAGTGTCAGAGCCATCACTGTCAGTCAGAGACATTTCAAATTGTGACATACGTGTTGCACCCCACTCCCCATTGTAGTGGCTCTGGATGTGTCCAAGCAAGGCAAGGAGCAGTTATGCAGCGTAAGTGTGCAGAGTATTCCCCTATCCAAGGTAAACCACAAGTAGGACCGTGGCCTTTCATCTGTCATTGATTTTACAGAATGTTCTGGTTTTCTGTCATATTTTTATACTGTTGATTTATACTTCTTATTATTCAGAAAATACATGCTGTCGCAGTGCCCTGCTGCTCTATGTTTAAGTAGCAATGCTTTAATGACCATCAGGTAAGCTTGTCGGAGATTGTAAAATGCAAGTAAGCTTTAAAAAGCATACTGTTAAAGAATTAGCAACATTGAAAGCCTTTTCATTGTTGCCATGCAGAGAATATTTACATAACTAGATATCGTATAAGCCTTAGGTATTGAAATGCGTATGACAGTATTTGTAATACAGGACAGGATTACAGTATTTTCAGAAGCTCATTACATTTGTTAGAGACTTGCAGTCATCTTTGCAGGCTTTACCCGTAAACTAAACAGAATGCCAATCTATCATGTGTGATCCATAACTTGTGCAGTAATCCTTTAAGCAGTTTATCTTGAGCTTGTTTCTTGTTTGCTGTTCATTTTTTACATTGATCATGTCTTCTCCATGAAGCAAGTAGATAGTTGTTGTCAGGCAGTAGGTCTTTTTTGGATAAGAAACATTTTTACAAGTGGGGGTATCACACAGAGATTGCTACTTTCAGCATGTTACTTGGTAATTTTATAAAGCTGAATATAAATTATAATTAGATTTGCAGTGCAAGGAGAAGTGGTTTGAGTTGAGTGCTGCTTGTTTTTTTTTATACTTGATTCTGACTGGCATTCCAGTAATGTATTTGAAAAGTAATTTATTTTTTCATGCCTCACAACCTTTGTGTTTCCATCTAGATATTAAGTAAGTTGTCATGTAGCCAATGCATTGAAATATTTTTTTCTTCTACACTTCATTTTGTCTTGATTGGACTTTTGTAATGATGGTTTGGCACCTAGGGCAGCATATTTAATTAAAGTTCCAGTTGTTGTGGTTTTGAGCATAGCCCCACCCCTTTCTGGTTGGCCACACCCCTTCATATTGGCCCCACCCATTCAGCTGTCTCCTGCAGCCCCCCTTTAATTTGAAGTCACCAGCTACCACTGCTTGAGTTGGAGGTCAGGCATATGGAACTAGAAGCAGCAAAGAAAAGGAGGAGTCTACAAGCTGAGGAAAATGAACGGCAGAGGAGGCATGAGAGAGAAATGCTGACTCTTCGCCAGAGTCACGGAGGTAATGGGGAATGGAGTAACCGGACCCCAGAAGCACAAAAGGTCAGTAAATTTCTTCCACAGTTTAAAGAGGGATATAATTTTGATAGCTTCATTCATATGTTTGAGCGGTTATGTAAACAGTATGAAGTTGACCAAGGGCTCTGGGTACGTTTCCTGACCCCCTTACTCCATGGTAAAACTGTAACTTCTTTAGCAAAAATGCATGACACTGACTGTTTTGATTATACTGCTGTAAAAAGACACTTGTTGGAATGTTTTAAGCTAACACCTGAAATGTATAGGAAAAAGTTTTGTGAGCATAGATGCAAGGCAGATGAAAATGTATGTGAATATGTTGCTGAATTGAGCACTTATTTTCATAGCTGGGTGAGTGGCAGGTCACCACTTTTGAAGGGCTGGCAGACCTTGTGGTAAGGGAACAAGCCCTTAACACTTTGCCTGAGTACATGAGGATCTGGAGAGCTGATAGACAGTGTACTACTTCAGAGGAGATGGGGAAGAAGGGAGACCTATACCTAGCAAGCAGGGCAGCCCTGCACAGGAAAAGGACCCCCAGTACTGCTCATGGGTCTAAAGGAATCCATGATGGGCAGCACAGACTGCCCCAACAGAATCTGCCAGTAGCAGGCCAAGCCACTTGTCCAGGGACATGTCCAGGACCTAGGGTGAAATGTTTTGAATGCAACCAGTGGGGCCATGTGTCATGCAGGTGTCCACAGAGGCAAGATGGGGAACCAAAGGTGAGGGAGCCAGTAAGTGAGAAAGACAAAATGCCAACAGTGGGTTGTCTTGAGACAACAGGGGTAAGGAACTACCATCCTGCAGATGTCCTTAGAGGGAAGGATTTGGATGAGGCAATACTATGTACTTATGCAGTTATATGCAGTGAGGATAGGAGACAAGTATGTGGGACTGGTAGCCTGGGGGAGATCCAGACAGACTGCAGACTTGCAGCTAGGACTGCTGAGGTGGTTACTTCAGGGAGTGAGCTATGCTGTAGCAGTGAGACTGAATGTGAGGCACAGCTGCTTGTGGGTACTGATGTTCCCTTGGACAGGGTAACTGCAAAGGTAGAGGTGAGTAGTAGTACCCAGGCTGACAGTGAGGCACCGCTGTCAGAGGATGCCAGACTTCCTGTGGAAGGAGAGCTGGAAAGGGTTACAAGGACAGACTTGATACAGGCTCAGCTCTCAGATCCTACATTGCAAGGCCTGAGGCAGGTAGCAAGGGAGGCACCTGATTCTCAAGGGAAGGTGGAATCTGTATACTGGAACAAAGGGTTACTGTACAGAGAGTGGACCCCTGAGGGAGGGCCAGAAGGTGAGAGAGTATAGCACTTGGTAGTGCCTACAGCTTACCATCTGGCACTTCTAGCCATAGCCCAAGATATTCCCTTTGCAGGTCATATGGGCATAAAATGTTCCAAGACACGTATTATGCAAAACTTCTATTGGCCTGGAATTTCCAGAGATGTAACAGGGTACTGCAGGACCTGTGAGCAGTGCCAAAAGGTAGGCAAGGCAGGATACAAGGTGAGAGCTCCTTTGATGCCTTTGCCATTTCAGAGGGTAGCTATGGATATTGTGGGTCCTCAGAGTACCCCAAGTTCCACAAGGAAAAAGTATATCCTAGTGATTGTAGATTATGCTACACGATACCCTGAGGCAGTGGCTTTGTCCTCCATTGAGGCCAAGAAGGTGGCAAATGCTTTGCTAGAGATTTTCAGCAGGGTAGGTTTCCCAAAGGAAATACTGTCTGACAGAGGTGCCAATTGTATGTCAGACCTGCTGACTTGTCTGTAAAAGTCCTGTGGGGTGAAGCACATGAAGACCACCCCCTACCATCCCCAGACTAATGGTCTTGTTGAGAGGTTAAACTCTACAATCAATTCCATGCTACGGGCATTTGCAGATCAGTTTAAGAGGGAGAGGGACAAATATTTGCCCTGTCTTTTGTTTGCCTACAGACAGGTTACCCAGGAATCCACATGTTTTTCACCCTTTGAGTTGCTATATGGGCATAGGGTGAGGGGACCTCTAGATTTAATTCAAGATGAGTGGGAAGGTGAGTGTGAGTCTCACAAGGAGTCTGTTGTGGCATATGTCCTGAACCTCAGGGAACTCATGGGCCTGGCCCAGGAGAACCTGGCAAAAGCCCAACAACAGAAAAAGGTGTAGTATGACAGGAATGCTCGAGCTAGAGAGTATGCTGTAGGGCAGCAGGTGATGGTTCTCAGACCTGTCAAACACAACAAGTTGCAGGCAGCTTGAGAGGGTCCCCACAAGGTGGTAAGAAAGGTAAGTGATGTTAACTTCATGGTGGAAGTGCTAGGTAGATGGCAGGGGCACAAATTGTACCATGTTAACATGATGAAACCTTACCATGATAGGGAGGCCCTTGTGCTGAGCATTTGCAGTGGATTGCAGGAGGAGTCTGAGAGAGATCTTGTGACTGATCTCCTCAGTGAGCCTTGGGCTGACACCTCAGTGGAAGGGGTAGCAATGTCCCAGCAGCTATCTCCTACCCAGGTTCGAGAAATCCGAGCAGTGTTGCAGGAGTTTGGGGGTATGTTCACTGGGTAACCTGGGAGCACCCACCTGGTGCAGCACCAGGTGGATACAGGACCCCCAAAGGCCTATCAGGCAGGCCCCTTTATAGGGTGCCTCAGAGAGAGTCAAAAAAACTCTGAGGGAGGAGGTACAGGAGATGTTGGAACTAGGGGTGATTCAAGAGTTTAACAGTCCCTGTGCCTCATCAGTGGTGTTGGTGCCAAAGAAGGATGGCAGCAACATGTTCTGTGTGGATTACAGGAAATTAAATAGTCACACAGTGTCAGATGCTTACGCCATGCCTAGGACAGAGATGAAGCCCTAGAGCAGCTGGCTGGGGCTAAGTATCTTACAACCATTGATCTTACCAAGGGTTACTGGCAGGTGCCCTTGACTCCCAGTGCTAGAGAGAAGTCAGCGTTTGTGACTCCTTTTGGCTTGTATGAGTTCACAAAGTTGCCCTTTGGGATGAAGAATGCCCCAGTGACTTTCCAGAGGCTGGTAATCATATCTTAGCAGGAGCAGGAGGGTTTGCTCTTGCTTACATGGATGATATTGCTATCTACAGCCATTCCTGGCAAGAGCACCTTCAGCATGTCAGGGAGGTGCTGTACAAACTACAGAGGGCAGGGTTGACCATTAAGCTGAGCAAATGTCAGGTGGGAATGGCAGAGGTCTCCTAAGTAGGACATAGAGTGGGGAGTGGTAAGATAAGGCCAGAACCTGCCAAAGTGGAAACTATTCAGGTATGGCCTGCACCTGTTGCCAAAAAGCAAGTGAGGGCATTCTTAGGGACAGCAGGGTACTACAGAAAGTGTGTTCCCAATTGTAGTACCATAGCTGCTCCCCTCACAGACCGGACAAGGAAAAACAGGCCAGATAAGGTAGTGTGGACCCCAGCATGTGAGCAGGCATTTCAGAAGCTTATGGAAGCTTTGGGAGGACGCCCTGTGTTAGCCATTCCAGATTATAGCAAAGAATTTGTTGTGCAGGTGAATGCTTCAAACTATGGGGTGTGGGCTGTATTTAGCCAGATTGCTTCAGAGGGAGAAGAGCACCCAGTGGTTTGTCTCAGTCATAGGCTTCAACCCAGGGAGGAATGCTATGCAGCGGTAGAAAAGGAATGTCTAGCCATAGCATGGGCACTACAAAAACTTCAGCCTTATCTGTCTGGAAGAAAATGCAATGTGATGACAGATCACAACCCTCTAAAATGGTTCAACAGAGCCAGTCAGCAAAATGCCAAGTTGCTAATATGGAGTCTATGGTTGCAAGCATATGATATGCCACCGCAGTGGGAGTAGCAGTGCCAATGCAGATGGGCTCTCAAGACAGGGAATGGGGTGAGGAACACCCAGATAGACCTGACTCTCTCAAGAGATGTTTCTCAAGGAGCACTTGAAAAACTTGCTTGAGTTCCCTGGGGGGGAAGAGATGTGACGATTGGGGAGAGATGGGCAAAGGCTGCCAGCCTAGTCAAATAGAGATTGATATATAATTCTGACATTTGTAAATAAATATAAAATATAGGCATGTTTCTTGAGTGTAAAAGAATACAGTGAAATGTGGAACTGCAAAATATGTGACAACATTGCACTCTGCTGGCCCAATGAAGCATGTTGTGACCCTTTCATGTTAGAATTCAGCTCCAGTGCATCTGGATGAAGATTTCATGCCCATTGTTTTAAGGCTAAAGTTTATGACCAGAATTTAGATGTGGAATGTGCTTTATTGCTCTGGGTTCTGTTAGAGTATACATGTGAAATGACTTATATTGTTGTAAGTTTCTGAGCAGTTGTTAGTTTGCTAAATAATGCAGTTTGTGGCCTAAGAACTCAGACCAAGTGTTAAGATGATGCAATATGAATATTGGAAAAACCTATGTGTCAAAAATGATGTAATTTGGGAGGGCTTTAGAGACATGTTTGTGAGTAATGTTTAAATACTATCTCTCATAAGAGACTGACAGCATTTTGATCTTGGATATCTATCTCAGCACTCTGCTTAAGCTCACATGTAAGTTTCTAGTACTGTGATTTCTTGTAGGAATAGTTAAAGCTAGTAAAGATTAATTAGGTATTTTTCTTTGAAGTCAGACCTGTCCTACTGCATTATTTTAGGTTTCTGTGTGATCTCTGAACTCTTACATATCTCTGTGATGTAGTAGTTTTGTCTTGTGTTTTAATTATTTATTATTAAATATTTTTAAAACCTTCTACCTGTGGCTGGTTTATGTGGAGTTAAAGTATGTTTTAGAGTGCATTATATATTTATAGGGTTTACTGTCTAAGCTCTTCCAATAAGCCTTAGACTGTATAGTCACATTACCAATTGGATAATAATATTGCACATTAATAATTGGACACCCTTTTAAGGGCCTTTTAGTAGCTGATATTATTAGCTGGGTGGTGGCAGGGATTACTACTGTATGGTCTGGGTAAAGGGGCACAGCTGGAGAATCTGTGTCTGCCTTTCCCAGGAGTGTCTGTGAAGTTGTATAAATACTTATCTCAAAGTGTGTGTGTGGTGTGTCAGCTACTTGGCAGGGACACGAAGCACTGGTTGGACAGAGAGGGTACTGGAAGTTTTAGCTTGCCCAGCTAGGCTGAGATCTGGACCCTTTAGCTGTGCCATTGGGGAGTTTTATTGGGGACCTGGTGACCAAGGGAGCAACCAGACCCAGACTGACTTTGATCTCTGTGTGCACTTAAGGGAAATTGTACTTTACTGTGTGTATTAGATATCCTTTCCTCTCTTCTAGGAGACAACCTCCCTGGTGTTAGTGGTGAGGATTGAGGCTCCTTGATTGCTGGGCCAGGGCACGGTCATCACATATATCATCATTTCATTTTTCCAAGAGAGACCAGAGAAAGACAGGTTCTTTCAATTACGTAAGACACTGAAAATGGTTCTAAAACAATGCAGTATCAGAAGTCATGTTCCTGTATGGCTCCTGCATATTTATCAAAACCACATTATACTACATATACTTAATAAACTCAAGGAACTGGTGTTGCTGAACATGCAGCCTTTACTTACTGCTTCTGGATTTGAGATGCCATGTCCATATGAATGCAAATGTATACATATTTATATGCACTGTGTGTATTCACCACCTATAATCTGTATTCACATTAAAGTATGCTATAAGCAGTAGGTCTATTACACAATACTGAACATTTTATTTATTTATTGATCAATAATTCTGACTAGGCACAGGTGCTCTTTTTCAATGAAGGTCTCGGGAGGAAAGCCCCAAGGTAACAAATTTAATGCAATCAATATTTTCAATAACAAACTGTATGTGCCCTAGACTTCTCAGACATTAATTACAGTAAATACTGTTGCGTTCTCAGGTCACAGTCATACTTGCCCTGTATTTTATTCCTGTTAATTGACTCTGTCACAAGCTATGCATTGTGACATTTATTTGTTCTAGAGTAATAAAAACACTTAAACATTACAATGTTAAGCTACAGTAATAGAAAGCTTCACATGTTAATTCCTATTCTATGAAGTTGTTGAAGAAACAAAAATCAAACAGGCTTAGTCACTGGAATAACTCAGCTTTAGTTTATGATAAGCACTTTCATCCACCAAATGGACTTCATCAGATCAACCTTTCAGTAACAGCTTTAACCCATAGAAAACCAATATACACATAAAAAGCACAAAATATCATAAATCATGATTGCCAACCTCATACAAAGTAATGAGCCTAGTCCACAACTAAAAGGAAGCCTAATATAATACAAGTCATTTTTTACAATCCAAACTAATTTAAGAAACAGAAAGAGTACTGATGAAACAATGTGCAAATAAACTGAAGTCAGAGCTGGTTAATTAATCTCTAGTCTGTCTCCAGAGAGGAAAAAGGTGCCATAAAACTCCATTTTTAAGGCTATTTAGCACTAGCTAATGAGATCCTTCCAGAAAGAGTGATAAACTTAAAAGCTAAAAAGAAAAAAAAATTAGAGAGCTGAAGGGAAGAAATTAATGTGTGTGTGTGTGTGTGTGTGTGTGTGTGTGTGTGTGTGTGTGTGTGTGTGTGTGTCTGTGCGCATGTACATGCATGTATGACAACAGACAGCACCCACTATTGTAACCTTGGTAAAGATGTGATATAAAGAAACATCACAGAAAAAATACATTAAAATAAAAACTGTAAACATAAGTGTACTAAAAAACAAACATAAAAATAAAAAAGACAAGTGCTTTCACCCATAGGATTTCATCGGATCACTGTTAAAACTGAGCTTCCATAAAATCAATCATATACTAAAAATAGGGAAAAAATAAAAAAATGTGTATATGTTGTAACAGAACAGAAAACAAGCAGAAACCATCAAAAATATAGCCACGGTGGAGCTTAGATGGCCAAGAGAAAGCAATAACATTTTAGAGCTCTGCAGTAATATCTAAGTAAACAAGAAAATATTTACTTTTAACGAAAATTACTTCACATGTTATTTTATAAAAGTGCAAGCTTCCTTACCTCTGAAATTTATGAAATTTCATCAAATTTTTCCTGTCAGAATCTTTTGGAGACATTGGCTGGAAGAGAAATGAACAACTGTAAGTGTTCCCACTGTGACTCTTCTCTGAAGAGGGATATGGAGCTGGTGAGAACTGCACTCTCTGAGTTATCTCTGAAAAATAGATGTTTTTATGGGAACTTAGGAAATTTGAAACAGAACTGTTCAAAGCAAACTGACATTTTTTAAAGAAATGTTCGAACAGCACCAAACTAAATATGTGACATTGAGAATACTCTAAATGACATGGAGAAAATATTAAAAGAGGAAGAAACTCAAACACAATATTTATTAAAGCAAAACACCTGGTTATTAAACAAATTAGACAACCTCGAAAACAGAGAAAGGAGATGTAATTTAATAATATTCATTTCACCAGAAAAAAAAAACAGAAGGAGATGACTTAGTAATTTTTTATATCCTTGGATTAAAAAATTATTAAATCTGCTGGAAGGAATTATCTACGGCATTAGAAGAGCACCTAGAGCTATAGGTAAACCATGCTTTCTACTTCGACAACTCCACAAGTTCTATAGTAATAAAATTCCTTTCTTTCATTGATAAAGACTTGATTCTTAAAACAGCTTGGGCAAAAGCTCCAATAAAATATGGTCAGAACAACATAAGATCTGATAAGAGATTATTCAGCAAACACTTTAGAAATGAAGAAAAAATGATGGCCTCGTGTGAAAACACTCAAACCTCAACTAATTTCCCTGCTAAAATAAAAATTCATTTATCAAATGGCTTCAGAATTTTCAACAATTTAGTGGAAGCTTCTTCCTTCATAAAGACAAATAATCTTTTACCAACAATTGAAGACATGGACTGGATACCCAGTACCTTCAAAAGATCTCCTGAGAAGAACTTGTCTGACAGAAAAAAAAAGAGACAATAAACAGATATAACCTCATGACTATGAAGAACTCCATCTTTTAGTATAATGACTTTTTTATTCCTTAATATTGTCCTATCAGATATTCTGCATTGACTCCATTCACTTTTAAGCAGTAAGTAAAGGGAATATTGGAAGGAAATGAAGGGGAAAGTTGATATATATATATATATATATATATATATATATATATATATATATATATATATATATATATATATATATATTCTCATTGGAGAAATAAGACAATACCCATTCTCATCATGCAGGTTTGTTTGGGTCTTTTGGCTCTTCCCAGCTAGGGGTCGCCACAGCGGAACTCCAGTCCGCTAATGATTGGCAGTAGATTTTTACGTACTGGCTTGCCGGGCCTAACGCACAACCTTCAACAAAGGAACACCCATTCATGCATGTCGCTACACAGAAGACGCTCTAACTGAGAATTGAATGGGCAACATCTAACTGTGAGGCGACAACGCTACCGCAGCACCACCGCCGCAGCTATTCTCATCATATAGGTAATTGTTTTAAATATAACATATATCTTGTGACTCTCCTGATTTATGTTTTTTTTTACTTCTTCATAATTGAATTCTCTTAAGTACTAAGTGTTCAAATACATTTAACTCAAGTGTAATTTTGGAGGCATGCTCTTTAAATGTGCGATACATATTTAATTATGATGCCTTAGACAACTTGACCATCACAACAGCTTAAACTATCCTTTCATCTCCTCTCCTGTTTAAATTGTTTAACTATATATTCAGATATGCATGTACAATTTTCTGATAATAGACCTCTTAGTTGTGTAGGGAAGGGGAAATGGGCTTGGAGGTTGGTGTTAGTTGTTGCATTGGTTAATGTTTCCTTTGAGGATGATGAAATGCACTGCTTTGTCTTCCCTTAGGGAATTGCACCGCTAACTTATTTTCCCCTCTGTCCTGGTGTTCTGTATTTGCTGCGCTTGACACAAACTGATCTATTCAGTACTCTTATAATTGTAAGCTTACCTAATTCATTCTCATCTTATAGCAAGAGTGACTCAAATTTTATTTACCTCATCACTTCCTGTACATCTTTGTGAAAGCTGTTACCATCTTTGTCACTCCGGTATGTCACATAGCAGATTACTTCTAACATTAACACAACCATTTCCTGCCTTATACTGACAGTTAATAGCTCCATAGGCTCTGTTGCGCCACTTGTTTTATCATGTCTGGTAGCACTAGGTGAAGTGTGTAAAACTTGTGGAATTGGTTTTCTCACATTCACTTTTTGCCTGGCTGGCAATACATAGGTTATTTTCATGCGGTGATCTTTGCTGCGGATTTGCTGAACCAAAGGTGAAATGTTAAATCATTTTTTTTTTAAATTGAAGCTTGGGTTTTTCTGGCAAAAAGGTGATTGTCTGTTTACTTTAGTCTTAATCTCATTTCTGTTTGCTTGCTTCTAGTTTTGGTGTCAAAGGAGATTTCACTCATTTGTTTGCAGTACGTGTGCTTCCCTTTCATGTTGTGTTGCCTTGGTGAATACTGAGAAGAGCTCTACTTGGTGGTGGAAGGTTTATGTTTCTCTCGTCATCTTGGGCTGAGAAGGCTGCACAGGATGGAGATTACTTTCTTTAACCTAATTATTTACATCCTCTGATCATAGAGAATCTTGTTTTAAGTCATAACATTGTTTCAAGGCAGGAGGATCCGAACAGTGGAAGAGTTACATGCTGGGTATATGTTCTAATTCATGGTAATTTATTGTGGTGCTGAGTGGGAGGAGTTTACATGATTTAAAGTAAAGGATCAGGGGGAAAAGAAGGGGGTAAGAGATAAAGGAAAATAAACATGGACAGTGAAATAGCTGAAGGAAGAGGAGATTAAGAGGGGGACTATATATATATATATATATATATATATATATATATATATATATATATATATATATATATATATATATATATATATATATATATATATATATATATATAAAATTAAAAGTGATTGGTACTTCTTCATTCATCTGGACTTCCAAATTTAATATAAGAGAACACGCATATATTTATCTGCTCTCTCTTTCTCATACCCAAATTGATTCAGTTGTGTCACCTATTTCTACTCTCACCATTTTCTCATTGGAAAAACAAATCCTTATAATTCACAGGTCTCCATATTATTAGACTTTCACTGCAGAGTTGTATTAATCCTACTAATTTTCTATTCGTTGATAAGTTTAAGGCTAGTTAGACAGTGAAGGATAGTCTAGTGGATCTTACATTTACTATGATAGGAGTTTTGTAAATTCCATGCATTTAGTAGAATTATTCTCTTTTATTTGTTAGTATTTTTTATTTTTACTTTTTATCATACCTGAAATATTGGTTTTAACTCTACAAAAATTTACAGGTGGTATAATTATACAATATTTAGTTAGATCAACGTATGCTAATGATTATACTGTTATAGATGGCCTTAACTATGTTATCTTTGAATGTCAATGGCTTAAATGATCCAAGATCTAATCTGCTAAATTATTTAAAATGAAATAAGGGAACTTTATATTCCTTCAAGAAACACACTTTGAGTATGCAGATAATAATGTAAGGAATCCCACAAATTATTCAATTTTGTCACAGTCCTCGGTTAAAAGCAAAAGAAGATGTGTGATGATTTTATGAAATAAAAAATAAAAAGCTATCCCATCGCAGATCATACATAAATATAAGGACCAACGTGGCCTCTTAACTCTCATTGTTACAGTAAATATAAAACAAACAAGTCTATAGTAAAAGTAATAGAAAATCTAGGTAAGAGATAAATGGACATAACATAACATAAAAGACACAGCTTTGGAAAAAAATAAAAGTAGCCTTTTATGCTAAGTCTCCCAAATATATGCACAAACTAACTAAAAGAGTCAACATACAATCAGAAATCAATAACATCTTAGAAATAAAAGATATTAATAACAGCAAGTGGTACACAAACATTGGGAACATACTTGATGTTTTCAGATGTCATCACATATCTATAAATCAAAAATCCAAAAATGAAGACATTGTTCCAAATCTAGATCTTGATTTGTCCTTTTTTTTTAAAAATATGCCATCTGAACTAAAAGAAAATTTACACAGGGAGATTACATTCAAAGAGATCTCAGACAAAATCAAACTATTTAAACCTAATAAAGCCCCAGGTATAGATAGCTAAATATAGTTTGCAGAGCAGATGTATTTGTAAGTGAACTCCTGCTTGAGTGTGGGTAGGGATAGAAGGTTAGGTTGACATGGATAGGGGAAGGGCAAGGGGAGGAGCAATGTTAGGAGGTACGGCATTGGTAAAGGAGGTCATGGTTAGCAACTGAGGTAGGCAGCAGTTGTATAGTAGATATAGGGTCAGCCTAAAGGGTTGTCAACCTCTTTGGCACTGATTTGGAGTGCTTTTTAAATGCTCGTCAGCATCCATAGTTTGGTAGCGCACAATTAGTGGCTCATATTGTGCTTTGACAGCCATGCTCGTGAAATGCTGCTGACGGCAGTATAGTGGAGTACTGGGTAAGAGTTGGTTGCATAGCAACCTGTTTAAACCATGTAATGTTTTCTGAATGTGTTTCTGTTGTTGTTTTTTTTTGTTTGTTTGTTTTTTTAGCATGGGAGACCTTTGCAGGCAACTGTTTGCTACTGAGCAGTGGGGGGAAGTGAAAAAGGTTGTGAGGGACCTTTAAGCTCAGTGCTAACACAACCAGTATTTCAAGAAGCAACTCCACAGCTATGGCAGTGTGGCTGACAAGATCAGGGAGTACAGGAAGTAGCTGTATGTCATATAAGTGGCGTGCATTCCAAGACAAAGAAGCAAAGCAAAGAGATAAGTGGTACATGGAGAACCCGATATTCTTTAACGTATGGTGGGATCAGTTACATGGCAGCCAGCAAGCTTGACCTTTGGGTCTTGCAGATCGTGTTAGAGTAGCACAGCCTGCTGTTCATACCTTTCAACTGTACAGATTTTCACAGAATGTCCACAATTTTTTCAAGTGTTTGGTCCATTTCTCATGTGGTTGTGTTTCGCTGGCAAATCATTGGGGTTTGGAGGATTTGTGAGGAAAGCAAAATTTAGTCATCTTTAGGAGGTTGGGGTTAAGACAACCTGCCATTACATGTTGTGTTAATGGAATGTCATGATGGTTGCATCATAAATGGATTGGTTCCTTATAGAAGTTGCAGCAGTTTTGATAGGTCATTGAGGATTGGAGTCCTGGGATGGTGTTTGACATGGATTTGTAAACTTCATCATCCTTAGTAGTCTCATTTTGGAGTGGATGCTGTTGTGATAGGAATTTTCTGGAGTTATAAGGCAGTGTTTTTTTTTTCTTCCCAGAATCCTTGCGGGGTCTTTAGTTTTATTTTCCTAAATGCTATTAGTTATTCATCTTCTCACTTCTGTTAGCTTAAGGGGGCCTGTGTGTAGGTTGGATCTGTGGGCACTCTCAAGTATATGTATGATCAGAGTAAAAAAAAAATATATATAATATATATATATATATATATATATATATATATATATATATATATATAGCAAGAAGTTCTCTGGTTTGACTCTTGGCTGGGGTGCCTTCTGTGTGGAGACTGTATCTCCTCCCTGCAATGGTGCGGGTTTCCTTTGCATGCTCCAGTTTTCTCCCACATTACAAAAGCATGCATCTGGAGTGTTTCTCCCTGGGCCTCTGCTACAAATTGGCTTTATTCCAAGTCAGACTTTCCCAGTACGTGAATGTTAAAATAAATATACTGTTTGGATACATATATACTGATAACGTGTGGGTGTTGAGTCAATATAGGTTGGGGAGTGGTTATATATGTAGCATATATATGGGGATAATTAGGTATAGGTCATGATGTGGGTAAATATGAAAGCATGCGAGTTAAGGTGTTTTTTTTTTTTGGAAAGGTAGCTGGTATTCACAGTTGCACTGGAATATAGTCAGACTGGTTCACCTTCCTACAATGGAGAGAATGAACACAAAGGAGGCGGTGAAGAGGGAATTGGGGCAGGTATATGTATATAACAGGAAAAAAAAATTGGTGAGCATTGTAATACTACTATTTTTTTTTTGTTTGTGCAGGATGGCTGTCAACAAGAGGATTGAATGGAAAAGGGTGAACACTGAAGCTTAAGGAGATGTACGTTCCAGTAGTGGGTATGCAGGAGCAGTAGGTGACAAGAATGTAGACTGTAGAAGAGCAACTATGGAGAGGTTTGGCATTGGCTGAAGTTACAGACAAGCGAGAAGACCCCAGCAGATGCCAGGTTATGTTTTGTTTTCGTGATGGACATAGCAGGGTTTGATCCCAGGCTTGTATGCAGCGTACATGGGTCTTCACATGACTGAGTATTATGCATGAGAACAAACCATTTAGTGCAAGAGAGGGGCATGTCTGTTGTGCCATGTAATCACTCATCTCTGATGGGAGAGATTAGGTAGGGAATTTGGGCAGGTATTTTATTCATAAAGATGCAGATGATGGTTAAGCCATTGCTTCCTGTTGGTAAGGACTGCAGGGCAAGCTTAGGAATAACAATATTACAGTGATGCTAGAATAGAGTAAGTTATTATTGCAGGACCCTCAATAGGTAGTTTTTTTTTCTTTGATGGTGGGAGGTAGTCTGTTGTGTTTTATGACATAAGGGATGAATCAGTACAAGTTAAGTCTATATATGTACGCAGAGGATGGGAGTGCTTGGACTATGATGTGGGGTTGTAGGTGATGAAGGAAGTCAGGGAAGTAGAAGAGGGTCAGTGGAGTCTTGTAGAGTCTTGTATGATGCAGATAATTGTTGACAGCTTTAGGGTCTTGGGGTATTGAAACTATAAAGGGAGATTCATCTGGCTACAGCTGGCACCTGGATGGGCCTTTGCTGGGAAACTTTAATAAACAAATTTGCCCAACCAGGAGATACATTAGGTTTTCAAGTTTAGCATAGACAGACAATGGTCTTAACTGAATTGGGGTTCACAAGTCACACAGCAGGGCTTTATTACATGATTTTAGGATATAAAGAGAGAGTCATAATGAAGCAACTAATTGAAACAAGAGTTTGCCAGGTAGGTGTGGTGTTGAAGATATATAATGGATAGCAATTACTGTACAGGGTCATTCAAGGTGTTAGGCAGTTACTCCACCAGCAATATTATTATAGGTGGATTGTACTATAGTGCCCAAGGCATGGTCTGCTCTGCGGGGAAGGGACAGCATCTTGTTTCTACAAATGCCTGTGGGCTGCTGCTTTGGCTGACAATTAGAGCTAAGGTATGATAAAGTGGTTGGGTATGTTGGGCAGTCTGGCTAAGTTAAAGTTAGTTTAGAGCTGGTGGGGACATTTGCCTATCATAATTTGGGATTAATGAAGTCACACAACAGCATGGACTTTGGGTGTGGGAGAATGTCAGTTGCAGTGCACAGTCTTTCTTCATGATTTGGAGCCATGACTTTATGGACAGTGTTGGGACTGGTCCTGACAAGGCAGATTGTGAACACTGACTGTTTTTTTTTTCTTGAAGGAGTTTTCCCATTTTTTTCTTGAAGAAGTTTTCCCATCTGGTAAGTCAAAGGTTGGCAGGTGAGTGCCCTGGTAACTGTATGCTTGGGGTATGGAAATTTTGCACTTTCAATACCGTGGTTAGAGAATAGGCAGTAGTTTGCTTTGGGGGCAACAGGGGTAAAAGATGGTCTTATAGCATGTAACAGGCTAATGAAGGAGATACTTGCCATGCTGGTGTTGATGTTTTCAGTACCATATTTTAGCAGTGGCCCTCACTAATCCACATAATATGGGGGAATTCTTTCAGCCTGCTAAGTTAATGGGAAATTACAGGAGTGTTACATATTTTGAGACATTAATGTTGTTAAGCATGTTTATATGACAAGTAACACTGAGATATGCTTAGTCAAAGGGATGCAGATTGGTTAGAATGTTGAATAAGGAGGAATTAATTTGCATTAAGGTGCTGTTTGGGTGGTCATGTGGAGGACAGGTTTCAAAGGCTCTTAGACCATAGAGTGTTTGAGGGAAATATTGCATGTGCAAAGAGTGTGTAGGTCAGTTGATAAGTTTGCAGAAGGAATCAATCTAGATACAAAGAGGGCAAGCAAGTGGTTGTATTGAGTTTGCATCAGAGAAAATGTGGGGTTGGTTGGGTCAGCATTTAGGAGTGTGGTTAGTTGATGTGGTTTTCTCCTACAATGAGGGAGTAGTTCAACCAGGTAACATGCATTACACTGCTGACTCATTTCGGTCTTGATTCTTGGGCATGACCAGGTGTTGCAGGGATGCAGGAATATACAGGGGAGTAGCTAGTTTTAAGGTTTTAGTTATTGGCCATGTGGACTTGGGACAGAGAGGGGGGGGGTCCTTGGATGACCTCCTAGAATTAAAAGAACTGCATAGGTAGCATAGAACTGATGCCACTACTTTCCCAGGTCTGAATGACACATTTCCCAGGATTTACTATTTCTCTGTACAGGACTAGCTTAGTCCTGCATAGAGGTGGCTGCTTAGGAGCAGGATGGCAGCACGCCATGCATAATAATGAGGCGTGCTGCCTGAGCTCCTAGGCTTACACGGAGCATGTAAGAGTGCAGGGGGCATGTCTGAGAGCAGAGCTCTTAGAATATACACTTCCCCGCAATGAAGAACAGCAGAAAGAGGTCAGAAATGAGTGAGACCACTCATAGGTGTCCCCATATCCCCACCAACAGTCCCCATGTTTACAACAGCAACAAAAGCACACATAAATAGAATGAACAAACCGTTTTATTATTTTTTACAAATCCCATTAAAGCTAACTGTAGGTGCACAGGTGTGCCCACTGCTTAGCTAAGGTTAATGCAGCTTAAATGGCTGAAGAGGATAACAAGGAAGATATATGCAAATGCAACAGCATAGTAATAGTGCAGTGAGCACAGCATTCACCTTACGAGCAGGCATTCCCGGTTCAAGTCCCACTGCAGCAGATTCTATTTTCCATGGCAAAGTACATTATGAGTAATATTTATGTTGCATAACCCACTAAATAACATATTTTTATGAACTGGAGTACTGCAGTAAATGCACATGTGAGGTGTCAGTGTCATAATGAATAAGGCACTAGTAAGCAGGTTTAAGCAGCAATTAGCAGCAGTAAGCATACTTAAGCACTAGTAAGCGAGTGTAACCCCGTTTGTGCAGGGGTAAGCAATGCCTACACTGGTTAAGCAATTCTATAGCTAACTCTCTGTAAGCAGATGCAATGGCAGGTTAGCAGTGCTTACTATCAAACCTGCTTAAAAATGCTCAAAAGTGCCTTAATCGCTCTGTATCCAATGGCTCTTCTTCTGCCCATCAACAAAATAAACAGCCATGCAGGTCTCATACTCAGGACCCTATACACCACAGTCACAGTAGTTAACCACCAAGCCATCACAGCAGTACAGAAAAATGAGGTATTAGCAAACAAGTCCTCATCATAGTAAAACAAAACTGAACCTGTGAAAGGAATCAGTATGCAGTCATATGTTCCATAACCCATTACATAACATAAATATGTGAACTGGAGTACAGCAGTAAGCCCAGAAGTGAGGTGTAATTATAATAGAGTGTTGAAGTCACCAATAAAACACAAGGACCCCAAAGAGTGTACATACACATTAATCGTGGATACCAGGCAGATACATAAGATGCAATGAATAAGAAGTCAATGCCAAAAAGGAAATATAATGCTAAACGTAATGTAAGCAACTTTAAGCATTGCACAGGCCAGCTTAGGAGGTGTACGCAATGTGTAGACCAGCTAAGTCATTGTGCCCAGTGGTATACCCCTTTAAACAATGCCAAATTTAAGTAAGCAGGTTTGCCCATAACTTAGCCTTTTCAAAACTGGTCAATCACAGAAAAGTGTGGGAAATTGGCCCTACTTAAACCCAGAGGTGGGAATACATCTCATAACTGGTTGTAGCTCCCCCTTGCAAGCACTATGGCAGTAAGGGGAGAAGGTGTGTGGTTTAGGGTGCAGCGCTGGTGCATCCAGGAGTCCAAGGTCATGGCAGGACACCTAGGTAAAGACCATGCTCAGAGACTGCTGCAGGGCCAGTACCAGGGCTCCCAATATAAGGCGGAGGCCTGGGACCATCTCGCCCGTGACCTTACCAGTGCCACTGGCATACCCCGAGCTGGTGAGTGGGTCAGGCACCACTATGCTGACCTGAAGCAGTGTAAGGGGGACCTCTTGGAGGAGTGACTCCAAAAGGCTAGAGTGGCAGGGGATGTCGCAGTCATGTGTAAGTATCACCCCAGTCTGTGTGTAATAATTGCCAGCTCAGGTATATCATGGATAGGCATGGCTAAATATTCCTCTTATGTCCCCCACAGCTGCAATGGAGCAGGCCATAAACCAGGAGGCCCACATCAGTCACCTGGCGAGGTTGCGATGTGAGGCAGGTCAATAATACTCATGCATTTACTGTCATAGGAAATACAACTAAAAGTAGTAGTAAATTCATTGCCTGTATAAGACCTGTATTGTTCAAGGCAAGTACTGCATACACTACAGAATATGGCAGGAAGAGTCACATATTGTTTGTATATCAATAAAAGTGTAATAGCATGGCAAAACAGGTCTAACTGCAGGACTGCATGTGTATATTCTGGTAACATATGGTAATGTAGAATTGCAATCAAGTAATAGTACTGTTGTAGTAAGCACTCTGTTACCCATACCGTGCACCATAAATTGAATGTGTAGGAATGCCTGTATATGACAGGTGTAATCCCCAGAGGCCATTTAGTACAACTGAGAGACACATAGACAGTAAACAGGGAAAATGCAAACAACAATGTGAATTGTTTTTTTTTTAGTACACACAGCCACAGTTTGAATCCTGCCAGTGGTAGTAGATATGTCCTGAATGTCCAGTAAAGTAGCCCATATCTGTTGCCTATCAACCTGTCCCCCTGGGAATTCAGTGGGATGATCCCAGACATATAGGCACCAAACAGGAAATACAACTGATTGACACACATCTATGAGAACAAAGCTGGCACACTAGTAACTCCCCAATACCTTATGTGAGTAAGAGGCCACGTATGTCCCATTTACACCACAACTTGTCAAGCTGTGGTCAAAGTGTGTACAGTAACAGACTGAGATGTATGTGCATAATAGTAATGTGGAATCTGGTATTGTGTGTGGGAACATTCAGGTATTGCTAATAAACATTCCTCCCACAGGTCTGTCAGATACCAACACTGTGCCCAGAAATACAAGAATGATATGCAGTTGCTCTAAATAATGAGGTATTACACATCACTGTCGCCCACACTGTCCTACAACATATAACTGTCTAGGAAATCTGTATAAGAGTGTTGTAATACAAGGTCAAAATGCAAAAGCACAGGGGATTAATAAGACAGAAAGCAGATAGGAGATATACAGCAATATCTATATAGCAGAAACAACTGTGATGGACAGTGTTTAAGTTGTAGCAGATACAGCTATGGTCTGAATCCTGGGAGTGAAATTATGCTGCATACAAATTCATACCCCACAACTGTACGGATGTGGCCAGAATGTCCAGTATATGTGCCCATATCTGCTGCCTCTCCCCTGTCCCCCTGGTAAATCTGTGGGATGATCCCAGATGTTTAGCCAGCAAACAGGGAATACAAGTGATTGTCAAACATCTATGGGGACACACCTGTCATTGTAGCAACCCCTGAAACTGTTAGGAGAGTAATAATTCAAGTATTTCCTATCTACCCTCTCATGCTGTCAAGCTGTGACCAGAGTGTATACAGTAACAAAGTGAGATGTATGTGCATAATACTAATGTGTAATCCAGAACTTTTTTTGGCAACAGTTAGGTAGTGCTAACAAACATTGCTCCCACATGTACGTTGGATATGAACACTGTGCTGAGAAATACAGACCACTATAACCTGTACTGGTACTGTTCACTCTGGTATTGTAGGGAATTGTGAGTGTTGCAGTTTCTCTGAATAATAAAGTATCACTGGTCACTGTCACCCACACTGTGCTACATAATATAACTGTGTAGGAAAGCATGTATATGTGTGTGTCAGGTCACTAAAGGTGGAAGAGGGCAATATTCTAGATATGTCCCAGCACACCAGCATGTGGTCAACACATGGCCAGAGTCTGTACAGAAAGAGTTGGATAGCTATGTGCAAAACATCAATCCAGAATCTGGAAGTATGTGTAGAAACAGTTAGTTAGTGTTAACAAACATTCCCTCCACAGGTATACCAGGCAAGAGGTGCATACTGCAGGTAAAACCAGTTCTTGTGTAATGATGACAACGAAATCACTGTCCAAACTAAGGCAATAGGGTAGTGTAGTAAGACTTGTAAGGTACAGATAACAGCAATGACTAGGATAGTAATGTGGACTGCAGGAGTATACTAGTTGTTAATTAACATCTTTCTCCCCCCACACCATATCTCCAACAATAATCAACATACCCACCCCAACTGGTACGTAATGACTCTGATAATGTCCAATTGATTGATACATATATTAATGGTTCCCATGCATGTGCTATATTGAATTATTCCAACATTGGTGGCATGGTGCCATCAGTGTACCTGCATGCTGTTCTTATTACGACTGTGGTCCCATATATGCATGTGTTCTGTTTGCTATGCAACTGTTCCATATCTGGTGTCTGGGTTAATGGTAATATCTACACATGCTGTTATACCTAACCCACCTGTCCCACCTCAGCTGGCCATAGCACTGGGCACCAGCATGTCTGGGGCCCAACCTGGGACCTCCCTGTCTGTTGGTCTTGCACCACCTTCAGGCGGAAGAACCTCAGGGGATGGGGCTTGCACCCCCTTGGGAGTGGGCACAGATAGGCACTTATCACCCATCGCCAGGTCGGGGCCGTGGTGTGGAGAGAGCTCGACCAGCAGTTTGGTGAGCTCCTATGCCAGCTCGAGGGTCACATATCCCAATTAGAGAGTCAGCCTGGCTCTGCAACTCAGCCCCAGCACAGCCACCTTCAGGGCTGTGAAGGTGCAGTGGTGACTGCTCATGGGTGGGGACCTCAGTCCCACTGTTACCACTAGGGGGCTTGTGGGTTTCCAATATCCCAACAACCCTCCCCATCAAGGTGTTTACCCCCACGTGTCATATAGCTCAATGTATGCGTCTTGTTTGTCTTGTCTGTTAACCTACCCAACCTACCTCCCCAAATATACCTACTACCCTTCCCCAACATCCCACTCTCACCTGAAAAAAAAAAGTGCAATCTGTTCCCACAAAAACATCATGCCCCATACATGGCAGTCCATTTCGCACATGTGTCCACTGGACACATGTAATCCAGTCTAACTGGCATCACAACTTATTATTGTTGTCATCACCCCTCTCCCATGGGTTTGAGTGTCCCAAATCTACCTCCAAATTCAGTGTATATGCACAGCTGTTGCTGTAGAAGAAGTGGGCAGATATGGACCTTCCCTACACCCTTCCTGCACATCCCTGGCTATTTTCCCTACTTTCCCTCTTTGTGCCCCCTTTTTCACCACTTTCCTATCAACCCCTTTTCTTTTCTTTTCTTTTAAAGAAATTAGCGTAGGGGTAAGCAGGAGTAAGCACTTTTAAGCAGCAGTAATTGGGTTTAAGCCTGTTTGATATTGGTCATTATATGTGGACATTCTAACACACTCTGGACAGTCCAGAGGTATACACAGAACACCTTAGTGCAAAACTTGTGGACCAAGCCTGACAATGTGGATGTTAACAGCCATGTAGATAGGTATAACACATAATGACTGGTATACATTTGCCCCCATTGGTTATGCATTCACACACCCCGTCTGTCCTGACATATAATAACCATTGGTACAGAGGTGCCATGGCCACATACTACCCACTACTTATTGACATACATATGTACAGCATCCCACTGCTCTGTCTGACATACATGACTGTTAAGGGAGGCATGGGAGCAGTACATCTAGCAAGTATCTGGACATGACATCTCACTGGGTAAGTACACTAAGCTGCTAGGCATGTAACAAAGCACTGTGCAGGCTACAGGCAGACTGACTCAACACTGGCCTACATCTCTTATGCAGGAATGTACATGTACCTGCATCTATAGCAGGCTCTACAGGCATATCACAGCACAGGGTAAGATACACCTGTGTGAAGTGCATAAACACAACCAACATGAACACAGCCATAGCCACATATGGTAAACTAGCATAATATTACAGTATATGGACTATCTGTTCAACACCATCCTCATATGTGCCACTCACACACTAACCATACATATACTGGGCCGCTATACAGTGTGGCCTGATGCCTGTCTGTGGTATGGGACATGTGTGTATATGGCCCTACAAACATGTAAGCCAATATGGTAACATACAGTGGAGCAGCATGTGACATCAGATAGGATGGGACCAAGAACAATGACATCTACCACAGTCTGTACACAGGCCAAAGTACATACTAACAATACACACACTGTTGACATTCACCATAAGTACACAGACCTCAGTACTGTACACACAACCACAGAATGTCCAGGTTATGTCATCAAATATAACCCCTACTGTACATAACATGTGTAGCAGTCTGATATCACACTGACTTGTTATCAGATATGATGTCACTAATATGGTGTACAGCACATATGCACCTTTTAATACATGACATATGTACAAAGGTTGATAGAGTTGTGGCTGGAAGCACATACGCAGGGCCAGTATTGACATGTTGCTGTGATAACCTCATACATTTTCTGTTGTAACAGGGTTTGTTGCAACATATGTCCTATGAGGGATATGAAGTCAGTAACTGTCACGGCTTTGACCACGTACAGACTGCAATCCTCACACTACCTTTTGCAGTTCACAGACAGATGCTCTGTGGGTAACACATGAAAACAAAGGCACCACACACTGCCCAGTCTGCAGATGACCCTACAGATGGAGAGTCCTCATAAACATAGCACTGACGTGGCAGGTATTAAAACATGTAGGGCAGCCATACCCACACACACCTTTTTAAACCAACATCCAAATACAGTATAGCAGCACTTGCAGTCTGTAGTCCGGTCAGGCACATCCCCCTCCTGTGTGTTACCCTGTTTCCACAGTGTATGTTGTTAGAGGTAATTCCCCAAGCCATCTGAGATGCTGTTTGCCAAACAACAGATCGAGTTCCTGCTCACAGTGAATGAAAAGATCCAACACAAACAAGATGTTCCTAGATACTGGAGTGTGTTTCCATGCAATTGGCTATGGGAATGTTACCACAGCTGTTCTACATGCAATCAGCTAGAGGAGGGCTGCAAGTCATGCAGAGGCCATCAGTTGATCATGAGCATCACTTACAATACACATGCTGCTGCCTAAGCAAAGCAGGTGTAAGTCTCCACATCTATCAGAGAGGGAGTGAGGGAGGCAGACAGAGGCAAAGACATGTCAGGGAGGGGTGGGAGAGTAAAATTTACGGATGTTTGTGTCACACACCTACCAACACAGGGCATCAAACCCCTGACAGTTATGCAGTGCTATCACATTTCTTTGCAGTTATTGGATGTGCCACATAGGTTACATGTTGTGGAGCCCTCAGTACGTATATGTGATCATACACATCATACAACACACACACACACACACACACACACACACACACACACACACACACACACACACACACACACACACACACACACACAGTGCCAGTACAGACATGCATGGGTACATTGATTCATGGGTGTGTAGTAGACGGCTATACAAGGCTTGGTGATGTGTATACCTTGGCATCATATATAATACCATCCTCCATGCATCTAGTTTCCATCCTCCACACATAGCCCGTAACATCCCCAAGTCACAATTTATCAGAATAAAGTGCATTTGCTCTGATGACTCTTCATTCCAGAGGCAGAGGAAAGATCTTACAAATAGATTTAAATCTAGGGGTTATGGCATGGGTTATGTGTTGCAGGCCAGTAATCTGGTCAACTCAACAGATAGACAAGAATTCTTAAGTTACAAAGACCATAACATTTCGGCCACACAACCCATTAGGTTTTTAACAACCTATGCTAGGAATTCTGAAAACTTAATTCAAAGTGTACACAAACATTGGAATATCCTACAATGTGATTATGAGCTAGCACAAATTATATCGGATAGATGTCAATTTTCATTTCGCAAAGGCAAAAATGTTGGCTCTTGCTTCAATCATTATAAGCATGGGACACTGAATCAATCCTTCCAATATATACAATCTACATTAACAGGAGACCCTTTGGTTGGCTGCTATCCATGCAGCCATTGTACCAACTGTGACAAAGCCACGAAATCTAAACAATTTTCTAGCCGTAATAGTGCCATTGTTTATGATCTGAATTTTTTTGCTAACTGTAGTACTGATTGGTTAGTATATCAGGCTACATGTACTTGTGGTTCCTTTTATATTGGTCAGACCTCTCGCTCATTCAGAATTAGAATTTCTGAACACATTAGCAACATCAAAAACAAAAAAGCAACCAATGCACTTTATAAACACCATTTAGTACACACTACTGCCAGATTTTCCTTCATGGTTATTGAAATCATTAAGGGCAATAAAACTGGGTGGCACTCTATTTTAAACAATAAAGAAAAAAAGTGGATTGTCAAACTAGGTGGATTGTTCCCACCTGGTTTAAATGAACAATTCTAATATGGACCAATGATCTTTGTGATGGGTGTATTTAATTTACAACAAAAGCTGTATTTGGTTCACACTGAAGAAGGCTGTGATACTTTCCGGCTGAAACCGGTCTGATTTTTTGTTGTTTTTTATGGATTCATATTAATAAAGATACTTTGGAACACTGTATGCTGGCTCTACTCTTTTTCGGCTTTTCCCATTTGTCATTGAGCCATGCATTTGCCTCTCATGCAGGAGTTCTTTTTTGACTGTTATACCTTGGCATCAGGCCACATGACAATGGTCTGCATTGTGGCTAAGGGGTGTAGTTTCTGGAGTTGCCTACACAGGTGGCTATTGTAATCACCATCCAGTCACCTGGGTGACTACTGTGTGTGGCCAATGCTGTGCATTGCTTGTCATGTATGTGTTCTTTCATCCATGACATGGGCGGTGTCTGTGATGTGCACACCTCCCACATGCATGTACAGTGACATATGGAACTATACGTAGGGTGTCAAGCCCATGTTATGTACACAGATTATCATCAGATGTGCCAGTACTGATCTCATGTGATGGGAAGTGTTAATGGACAGCAGGTTTACCCTGCACCAACAATGATAGCATGCTAACAGCATTCCCTGGTGTCAGTGGCATCTGTCCATTCAGGGCATGTTTTCAGGCATGGTATGTCCTTTGTGGTTCACATTTGATGGCATCACAGGTGTTGCAGGTGTCCAGTGGGGAACATGGGGAAGGTGCACTGTCTGCATGTATGTGCCTATTGGACAGATGGACATGGTGCCATGCCCTCTGTAGCCCACTGCAATCACTCCATAGTTACTTTCAGTGGGCAATATGCAGTGTACTACCAGCATAGTGGCTGTTGCCTAGGCATGTTTGAGTGTGTATGAAACATGGGTTTAGAGTGTTCTCTGGGTAATGCTAAGGTTGCTACCTTTGTTTGCCTGGCTTTGATGTCACATGTATGGCTATGGATCTGCACCCCAGCCTCTCGGCTATTTCACATCTGTTATCCCTGTATGATGGAGTTTGTGATATGTACTAGGGCCACCATATAAGAAATTAGCAAAACCTGCTCCACATTGGGCCCAAATGTTCACAATCACAACCACCTCCACACAGGATACAAGTTACAAACACAGACACACACAGACACACCTGTCATGTGTGGGATTAGAACTCCTACCTAACTAGCTTATTACACTACAGCACTACGCAGTTATAGGACATGCCACAGAAATTACTGGAGTACTCCTTCCCCAAAGGTGTATTTCAAATTGGATGACATCAGCAGGATTGCCAAAAATAGGGCATTGGAATTGTAGTGAGTGTGGCTAGGCTAAAATGCACTGCTCCCTGCACAGACATTGAAACACACACAAAACATCCACAACCGACATGTGTGGGTATAGAACCCCTAACAGAGGTCTATATCACACTACAGCATGAAGCTGTTATAGGACGTACCACAGAGATTACTGAAGAACTCCTTCCCCAAAGGTTTATTTCACAATGAATGACATCAGCAGGATTGCCAAAGTAGAGCATTGGAATTGTAGTGAGTGTGGCTAGGCTAAAATGCATTGCTCCATACAGAGACATTGAAACACACACAAAACATCCAAAACCGACATGTGTGGGTATAGAACCCCTAACAGAGGTCTATATCACACTACAGTATGAAGCTGTTATAGGACACACCAAGGGGATTACTGGAGAATTCCTTCCCCAAAGGTGTATTTCACAATGAATGACATCAGCAGGATTGCCAAAGTAGGGCATTGGAATTATAGTGAGTGTGGCTAGGCTAAAATGCATTGCTCCCTACACAAACATTGAAAAACACACAAAACATCCACAACCAATATAGAACCCCTAACAACAGAGATCTATACCACACTACAGCATGAAGCTGTTATAGGACGCACCACATGGATTACTGGAGAACTCCTTCCCCAAAGGTGTATTTCACAATAAATGACATCAGCAGGATTGCAAAAGTAGGGCAGTGGAATTGTAGTGAGTGTGGCTAGGCTGAAATGCATTGCTCCCTACACAGACATTGAAACACACACAAAACATCCACAACTGACATGTGTGGGTATAGAACCCCTAACAGAGGTCTATATCACACTACAGCAGTACACAGTTATGGCACATGCTATAGAGATTAGTGGGCTAATCCTTCCCAGAGGTGTATTTCTAGGTGGATGACATCAGCAGCCTTACCGATGTAGCACATTCGAATTGTAGGGAGTGTGACTACCCTAAAAAGCATTGCTCTCTACACAGACAGAGTCAAACAGATACAATTACACATGCCAAGTCTGGGATTAGAACTCCTACCTAACTAATTTATCATAAAACAGCAGTACACAGTTATAGGACATGCTGCGGAAATTACTGGGCTACAACCTTCCCAGAGGTGTATTTCTAGGTTGATGACATCAGCAGCCTTGCCAAAGTAAAGCATTTGAATTGTAGGGAGTGTGACTACCCTAAAATGTATTGATCTCTACACATACAGAGTCAGACAGACGCGCGCAGACACACACACACACACACACACACACACACACACACACACACACACACACACACTTGCCAAGTCTAGGAGTAGAATTCCTACCTAATTTATCACACTACAGCAGTATGCAGTTATGGCATACACTGGATGACATCAGCAACCTTGCCAAAGTAGAGCATTTGAATTGTAGGAAGTGTGCCTACCCCAAAAAGCATTGCTCTCTACACAGACAGACACACACACACTTGCCAAGTCTGGGAGTAGAACTCCTACCTAATTTATCACACTACAGCAGCACGCAGTTATGGCACGCGGTATGGAGATTACTTGGCGACAACCTTCCCAGAGTTGTATTTCTAGGTGGATGACATCAGCAGTCTTGCCAAAGTAGAGCATTTGAATTGTAGGGAATGTGACTACCCTAAAAAGCATTGCTCTCTACACAGACAGACACACACACAAACACACACACACATGCACAGTTGCCATGTCTGTGATTGGTACTCCTACCTGAATAATTTATCACACTACAGCAGTACACAGTTATGGGATACACCACAGAGATTACTGGGCTACAAGCCTCCCAAAGGTGTATTTCACAGTGGATGACCTCAGCAGGCTTGTCATAGTAGGGCTATGGGGAGAGCAGTGTGTGTGCATGGGCCATAGCCCATGCATCTAGTGGTTGACACGCCACATGCGGCAACTAACAGGGTCATATTTCACAGGTACGTGTATACAGCTGCTAGATGACTACTTCCTTGTACAATCATGTTGCACAGCTGGCACATGCACCACATAGTCTGTAATGCTGACAGATACCAGTGGCTAGTATCTGCAGTGAGTGATATCTGAACCTCATGTGGTTGTGGCCCTTTATCTGTGTGCTGGGTGGGACAGGCCTGGATGGCTCCTTGTCACAGTCACCCTCTTTCACACATCTATGTATGTCTACCTTTGGCTTATTGTAGTGTGTTGTCCTTACGTATATGTCTGAATTCCTATCCACTGTGTGTGCAAAGCATGAGTGGTGCATACTGAGGAGTATCTGCACTAACATCTGCTACTGCCAGATATGTCTGGTCCACTGGTGTTTGCAGACATGGCCTTCATGTGTTTAAGTGTGTGAGCATGCCCAGTATGACCTTTCAGTATGTTGTTGACTGACATTGCCTTGATTTCTCTAAGTGTGTGAGCATACCCAGTATGCCCATCTGTATTGAATGTGTGGATCGAGACCAGATAGTTTGTACTGCAGTGCTGACCTTGGTGTTGTACACCTGCATGTAGCATACTATTTCTGCAGGATATCCGTCGATCATTTGCCATTGACAGTTACTACATTTCTGCATAGGATGGATGGGCACACCTGACTGTTTCTACATTTCTATATAGGATTGGGGGGGGTCACACCTGACTGTTACTACATTTCTATGTAGGATGGGGAGCACACCTGACTATTGCTACATTTCTACACAGGATTGGAGGGGGGCACACCTGACTGTTATTACATTACTGCATAGGATGGGGGGGCACACCTGACACTTGTACACATTTGCTATGATTGTACTGATATGTCAGGTACTCCAGTTCATTCTGTAGTCTAACCTATCATGCCGAGTAGAGACATACCTATGTACTACAGATCTTAGCTTTTATTTACCTACATATTAATTTCTGACTTCCTACCCTTCAGAACTGACATCCCACTTCCTGACCTTCTGTAGTCTGTCTGTGTAGGCCTGTGGAGGAGGTTACCCATAGGCCTCATTCAGAGGCCATAGCACAGCCTTTGTTTGTGTTTGTCTACACCTGTCCTGCTGGCTGTGCCTGTTGTTGGGTGTGTAAACCCCCCTAACTGGCATGTGTGAGTCACTTACCTTGTGGGTGTCCCAGTATTGAGGGTGATGCTGTAGGGCTGCCTATGTCGATTGCACATAGTACACTCTCTACACATGGTTGAGCATGCTCGTAGTGTAATGTGTGGCATCCCTTTTGTATGTGAGAGTCAAAGAGAGGTGTTATTCCCTGGGTCCCTCCTGTATCAGTGTATGTGCTATGCGTTGCCTCTTTGCCAAGGCCAGGGCATACTGGGCTTGCCTCCTTCTGCCTACTGGGGCAGGCTCAGTTTGTTCATCCTCCGAGTCACTCTGTGCCTGTTCAGGCTTTTACAATTATATAGTAATATGAAACTCAGAACCTGCTTCACCTCATTAATCAATTAGAAGTGTTTAAAGGACAAGTACAATAAAAACAATGTAAATAATATGTAAAAGGTAATTATAAAAGTGGTACACCCAATACACACACTTTTATGTTAACATATTACCATTAATACATAAACAAATGTTAAAAGTTGTTATAATATAACCTAATACTATTCATCTCTGAAGGCTTTTCAATTTCAACAAACTAGAAATTGAACAAGCATCATTGATGCCCGGATGACAGTAAGCATACAGCCTTACCTCCCATAATAATTCAGCTTCTTCTAACTGTAAGGGTCTCGGCCCCCCCCTCTGATTTATTAGAATATGGTCTATAGCAGTAAATTTAAAACTATGGTTGGGGTTGATGGCAATGTGTTTAGCTAGAGCATTTTCCATTTTTAAGTTCTTAATTGCATATAAGTACTCGTATATGCGATCTCTCAGCCTTCTAACGGTTTTCCCAATATAGAAGGCCGGGCACTGTTTGCATCTAGCTAAATAAATCACAAATGACGAATTGCAATTTAATTTAAAATCTATTTTGTATGTATAGTTGTTAATACAAAAATGTGTGCCTTCATCAATGTGCTTACAATAATTGCAATTCTGACATTTATGCATTCCCACATTCAGCACAGGTCGCATTTTCCTAAATTCCAAAATGTTCTTCATGTTCCTCCCTTTCTTATATGCAATCCTAGGATAAGGACCTATTTTGTTGTAAATGTTTGGGTATGCTTTAAACAATTCCCAATTCTTAAAGATGATATTTGTACACAGTCCACTATCTTTACTGAAAGTTGTAATAAAAGTTGATTTAGATGTCTCGTCAACTGGTGGTACAGATGTTGTCACAGTGAGAACTGACATCTCCAATCCATCAGTCCCACCCCAAGGGACTCTGGAGTGTTGATTCAATTCATACAATGGCTGAAAGTCACGAACCACAACAGTCGGCGTACTGACATTAGGGCCCATAGGGGAGTTACTAACGTTGTCGGTAATAACCGGTAACAACGGTAAGTAAACATGTTGACATGTTTTGTCAACAACTTCCTGTGTAAGTTTATCTAACAAGTCACTAGGATATCCACGTGCCAAAAACATGTTCCTTAGTGTCAAGCATTCATCATGAAAATCACTGTCCAACGAAACCATTCTAGCAGCACGGACCAGCTGCCCCTTAACAACAGATCTTTTTTGAAAAAATGGGTGGCAGCTGGTAAAGTGCAAAAAGGTGTTGGAATATGTTTTTTTTCCGATGGATTTTAGCAATGTAACAATTGAGTGTTAAATCCTTACTTAACCATACATCCAAGTAAGCAATATTCTCAGTAGAGAATGTGTGTGTGAATTGTAAAAAAGTAGTACTTTGATTGAAATACTGTACCATCATATCTACTTCACACTCGCTTAAATTCACGAGGATAAAAATGTCATCAAGGAACCTAGTATATAATAGGAATTGTTCATAATGAGGATTATGCTGTGAAAAAACATAGTGGGACTCCCAATAAGCCATAACCAAATTGGCTATGCTACCGCCACATGGGGATCCCATAGCAACCCCCACTTTTTGTTTGTAAAACTCATCACCAAAAGTGAAAAAGTTATAAGACAAAACAAGATCACCTAGTAGGGTCACTAAGTAAATCTCCCTGTCTGATGCGTTATGTTTTCTCATCATATGACTAACCCATTCCAACGCAATATCTTGAGGTATACTACTGTATAGGTCCTTCACATCTATTGTTGTAAAGTTGGTATCCTTATTGAACTCAATAGTTCTAACTGTATTCAAAAATGACCAAGAGTCCTTACAGATGTGATGTTCCATAAGGACATATTTCTGAAGTATACCATCAATTATCTTTGCACATGAGTACGTGGGAGATCCTCTGCTGTCAACTAGTAATCTAAGTGGTGGATTATCTATACTTTTATGTATTTTCGGAATACCAAAAACACATGCATATTTGGGGTAAGATGTAGTTAAGTATGCATGTGTCTTTGAATCAATTCTACTCTCAATAAGTAGATCCTCAATACTGTCCCTTATTAATTTATAGGCACTATTAACCTCTGATCTAGAGCTGTGGTCATATCTGTCAGAATGCAATACTTCATGCATGCGTTTCTCATAATCATCCATAGTAAAAACCACCAAGCCTCCCCCCTTATCCGGTTTGCAAAACCTTAAATTTTGGGTACTGAGAAATTGTATAAACTCCATATCTGCTTTGGAAATGTTGTCACCACCATACTTATAAGGTTTTTCCAAAACCAAGTGTCTCATGTCAAGTTCACAGCACTTTTCAAAGGATTCAAAAAACAATGGCTTATTGGGAGTCCCACTATGTTTTTTTCACAGCAGAATCCTCATTATGAACAATTCCTATTATATACTAGGTTCCTTGATGACATTTTTATCCTCGTGAATTTAAGCAAGTGTGAAGTAGACATGATAGCACAGTATTTCAATCAAAGTACTACTTTTTTACAATTCACACACACATTCTCTACTGAGAATATTGCTTACTTGGATGTATGGTTAAGTAAGGATTTAACACTCAATTGTTACATTGCTAAAATCCATCGGAAAAAAACATATTCCAACACCTTTTTGCACTTTACCAGCTGCCACCCATTTTTTCAAAAAAGATCTGTTGTTAAGGGGCAGCTGGTCCGTGCTGCTAGAATGGTTTCGTTGGACAGTGATTTTTATGACAAATGCTTGACACTAAGGAACATGTTTTTGGCACGTGGATATCCTAGTGACTTGTTAGATAAACTTACACAGGAAGTTGTTGACAAAAGATGTCAACATGTTTACTTACCGTTGTTACCGGTTATTACCGACAACGTTAGTAACTTCCCTATGGGCCCTAATGTCAGTACGCCGACTGTTGTGGTTCGTGACTTTCAGCCGTTGTATGAATTGAATCAACACTCCAGAGTCCCTTGGGGTGGGACTGATGGATTGGAGATGTCAGTTCTCACTGTGACAACATCTGTACCACCAGTTGACGAGACATCTAAATCAACTTTTATTACAACTTTCAGTAAAGATAGTGGACTGTGTACAAATATCATCTTTAAGAATTGGGAATTGTTTAAAGCATACCCAAACATTTACAACAAAATAGGTCCCTATCCTAGGATTGTATATAAGAAAGGGAGGAACATGAAGAACATTTTGGAATTTAGGAAAATGCGACCTGTGCTGAATGTGGGAATGCATAAATGTCAGAATTGCAATTATTGTAAGCACATTGATGAAGGCACACATTTTTGTATTAACAACTATACATACAAAATAGATTTTAAATTAAATTGCAATTCGTCATTTGTGATTTATTTAGCTAGATGCAAACAGTGCCCGGCCTTCTATATTGGGAAAACCGTTAGAAGGCTGAGAGATCGCATATACAAGCACTTATATGCAATTAAGAACTTAAAAATGGAAAATTCTCTAGCTAAACACATTGCCATCAACCCCAACCATAGTTTTAAATTTACTGCTATAGACCATATTCTAATAAATCAGAGGGGGGCCCCGAGACCCTTACAGTTAGAAGAAGCTGAATTATTATGGCAGGTAAGGCTGTATGCTTACTGTCATCCGGGCATCAATGATGCTTGTTCAATTTCTAGTTTGTTGAAATTGAAAAGCCTTCAGAGATGAATAGTATTAGGTTATATTATAACAACTTTTAACATTTGTTTATGTATTAATGGTAATACGTTAACATAAAAGTGTGTGTATTGGGTGTACCACTTTTATAATTACCTTTTACATATTCTTTACATTGTTTTTATTGTACTTGTCCTTTAAACACTTCTAATTGATTAATGAGGTGAAGCAGGTTCTGAGTTTCATATTACTATATAATTGTAAATGCTTGTTGGTAGTGTGATTACTCTGAAGAAGTCAGGCATTTGGGCTTGACAAAAAGTGCTTAAGTAATTTTATTATTCAGTAAAGTTTTTATTTTTATATTACTGTGTCCCTGGTTTACGGTTTTGTTTGTTTCTTGGTGTGGTTTGCCGTTCTGTTTTCCCTGTTCAGGCTTTGACAATGGTGGGGGGCTGTATGGCCCTGCCTTGTGCTGTTCCTGCTGCAGCTGTTTCCGCAGGATCATATTGTGTAGCGTGGCACATATGAAGACATTTTGGGTACATGTAGCTGGTGAGTACTGCAAGGTTCCACCGGATGTATCCAGGCACCGGAGCCATGACTTGAGCATCCCAAACACATGCTCTACTATAATTCTTATGTGTGCGTGTGCCTCATTATGGAGTTCTTGTTCGGGTATGCGTGAATTTCTGATGGTTGTCATCAGCCATGGCTCTAGAGCGTATTCAGCATCCCCCACTAGGTGACCGTGAGGGATGTCTTCATTGGCAATTCTCTGGTACAGATGCTTCAGATGCCAGATGTGGGAATTGTGATAGCTTCCTGGGCAGCCAGCACACACATTCATTATTATGTCCTGGGCATCACACATGACCTGGCAGTTGATGGAGGGGAAGTCCTTGTGGTTGATGTAGACCCTACCCCGCTCACTGGGTGGTGCCTTGATGCATATGTGCGTGCAGTCCATAGCACCCACTACCTCAGGGTATTCTCTTATTTGGTGGAACAGTTGCATATTGCTGGCCATCGCCTCATGGGTGCTGGGGAAATATATGTGCTCACCGACATGTGCTGACATGGCATCCAGGAACTGGTGGCATACCCTGGATGCTGATGTCTGTGAAATCCCCATCATATCCCCAGTTGGCCTTTGGAAGGTACCTGTAGCTAGTATTCTTAGGCCTACACGTACCTTGGTATCCACTGAGATGGGTTCCCCTCTGTGTCTGAGGTGTGGCCTGCAAAGCTCAACAATTTGCTGTAAGAGGTCCCTGTCCACCCTAAATAGCTCCACTATCTCCAGCTCATGTAGCCCCTGGTAGGTTAGCCTGGGTCTGTACACTCTTCTCTACCTCATCACTGTGGGTTGGTTGACAGCATTCACATCCTCACAACCCACAGCCTCTTCCACAAGTTGTTGTATGATAGCTATTGCAGCCTCTATCATTTTGCTGTTGTGTGTGTGTTAAAAGTTCCCCGCTATGTACTCCGGTGGTGTAGAGTGTAGGAAAAAACAGAGGGGAAGGTGTTTGCATAGTTTATAGTAGTGTTCTAGGCTGGGCTGGTCTGCTGCATGTGTAATTGGCTGATTCTGATACATTTTACTTGCCAGCTATGCTAGTTCACCTTGGTTACCTTCCTACTGCTGTTTTCACTTCTCATTGCCTTCCTGTTTAAGCCCAGGGGTACGCTACACAAACAGATTGCTCAAATGTGCACAGTGTTGCTATTTCCTGGTTTAACATTTTTCTTCTTCCTTTAAAACCCAGTGCGCGGCGCACACACCCGCTTAGGCAATGTAAAGAGTGTTAGGCAGATTTAGACACACCCCCTAGCTTAGCTGTGCTAAGCTAGGAGCAAACCTGAGCCACAGGGCTCCAATCTGCCTACAGTATGCCTGACACCCCCCATGATGCCAGTTAACTCCTAAGCTTGCACCAAGCTATTCCTACTCTTACACTGTTGGGACCCGACTAGCATGCTGGGGAATGATAATGAATCTCATCACTATCATTCCCCTCATTTGTATAGGATTGCCTGCTAATGCATAGTTACATGTCTCACACTGAGCCTCCCCCCTTAGCAACCAATACTCATTGGCCATGTTGTCTTCTACCTGCCACTGACTTGCATGGCAGAATATTGATTTTAGTTAGAATGCTTAATTTGGTTTTATTTTGTTATTTTCCACCCGATCCAGTTCGTGCGCCACTGCCCTACGCTTAAACAGCCGAGATCGGCTAAAAAAAAATAAAAGTTGATTTTTTTTGTCTGTCTGCAATGTCAATGGCCTTATACTTGGCCATTGGCATGCTTAATAACTGATATGAAACTTTTATTTGGAGCTGTCACAGCTCCATTTTAGAGTTTGCAGAAATGTACTCGGTTACTAACCGAGTACATTTCTGCAGATTGCACTAGTCCTGCAAGGCTGGTTGCAAGCTTCCTGGATCACAAAATCACCTCATGTGCATGGATTTCTCTTGCAAATGGGGTGATTTGCATACAGGGGCTTAGTCTGTGCAGGACTAGTGCAGGAGCGCTCGTGCATGCCCATGCAGGCTGTTCCGGGATCGCACAGCAGACATATTGCCTGCTAGAGCTCCTGCACCGATCTTGCACGCCATGAAAGGCATAGAGAATCCGGGGGATTGTCTATTAGTAGTTTTCTTAGGTTAAGGGCTGCTTTTTCCATTTAAATTTTAGTGGTTGAAAGCATAAGATTTGTTTGAGGGGAAGGAATAGGTGAAAAGGTCTTGAATGGAATATTGATTTGGTTATTTATGCATTTATTTAAATGCTTGAGTAATAGTGTATTTTTGGTAAAGTCTGGTATAGATGTCATTCTGCATATACCTGTACATAACACTTCAATATTTTCTGGTGGAGTTTTATGATACCAATTTCTTGATTTTATGACTTTTGTCTTTTGATCTAAAAATATATATATTTGTATCGTATGTTTGTGTGTATACAAATGTTTAAAAAGTATAGTGCATTTCTTTCAGTGGTTAAAGAGGTTAATTTATAGCTAGCAGAAATTAGGAGGGCTGATGTCATTTTTTTAACCAATTAGAGACTGTGCTGTAACTATTTAAACTATTTATGTAATGAAGCCTTTTATTCTGAGGACGTCTCTCTGCACTCGAGATGAAAGCGCTTAATAAACTATACATTTGTAGTCGTTGGCTTGGCTTTTTTCTGTTTTTTATTTAAATATACCAACTCCAATATTGCACTACCACGAAGGTAAGGGGAAAAGGTCAACATGCTGGCCAAGTGGTTACTTACTGTTAGTGATTTGTCAGTGTTCCAGACAGTCGGTCTTCCTGGATGTTGGGATTTCCATCTCGGTCTTTTGGGTTTCGGGTAAGTGGGATTTTGGTTTTCTAAAGGGGACCCATATATATATATATATATATATATATATATATATATATATATATATCTATGGGAACACTTCACATAATCGAATTACTGAAATCTCGAATTTCATATGGTCGAGACCATATGATCGAGATTTCAGTAAATCGAATATGTGTAAGAGTTTACTTACCTTAATACATTGCATGCACACAGAGGCAAGGATTCTTGTACGCTCTGTGTATGTAATGTTTTATTTCTTTTGCGGTGTTGACAGGAAATGAGAAATCTCCTGTCTTGCGCTTCCGCATACAGCGCAAGACAGGAGATTTCCCATGTCACCAATGTAGCACGATCTTGGAGTTGGTATATTTAAGTAGGGGGGGTGTGGGGGACAAAGTTTTTTTTTTTTTTTTTTTTGGTTTCGCTTCAGAAGTTCGAGTTTACGAAACTCGATCTTTTGGTTTCAGTTATTTGCAGTTCGAGATTTTGTAAATTCGAGCTTCTGAAGTGAATCCATATATATATATATATATATATATATATATATATATATATATATATATATATATAGTTATATTTCACCTTGAAAAACAATATTTTTTTTACAATTTTATTGTTGCTATTTACAACTGTATTAAATGTACTTCTGCTTATATGTTAAAAAATATAAAAAAAAATACAGCCATAAAATATGCCCAAAAAAGGTGAAGAAAGGAGCAAACATGTCATGTCAAAACCAATAATAAAATAATTTGTGGTCCAATTTCATAAGGTGAAGAATGCATTTAACCTGTTAAGGGGAATTAAGTACAGTCTGGTTGTATGCATTAAGGTAAATTTGCTATTCCAGCTCCTTCAAGAATGGCTGTAGTCACCTTGGTGCTAAATAGCCTTTAGTAAAGGGAATATTGTAACTTGCTACATGAAAACTAAAAAAACTATAATTGTAATTGTAAATGCTTTAAAACTCACCATTAAATATTTTAAAGTTCAAGATGTTAGCAATATTTTTAGAGAGACTTTTTATCTCATGCAACTCTTGAGTTTCAATAAACAGGCTATATTAAAATTGTCATTAAGTCCAGGATGAGAAAATACATTTAATGCCAATAAAATATTTACTGGTGAGTTTTAAAGCATTTACAATTACAATTATAGTTTTTTTTTAGTTTTCATGTAGCAAGTTACAATTAAACAGTCCGTGGATAACTGTATAATTCTTTATGCACAGGTATTTGTGTTTTCAAAAACCGGATCTTTTCAAATGAATGGAATTTGGTTGACATTGTGTTTTTATTTAGTAATATACATGTTTATGTAATTAAGTATCTAAAATACCTAAACTAGTTACTAAATCTCTTATGCCTCTTAGAACTTGTGTTTTTCCACCAAATGTTGAACACTGGTTGGCCAGCGCTATCACATGTACTTTAAGGCGGCCTCTTTTAAAATTAATTGCAACATTGTAGTTGTTTTATTTCTGAAGAAGTTACTCTAGCAGAGTGACGAAAACGTGTACAGTTGTAATAAACTCTTCATACGTTAAGTGTTTCTTGCGTGTGGCTGTTTGAAACCTTTTTGTTTTTTACTACGAATGGCAGAGAAGCTGGATATGTTGAATAACGAATGAGGTGAAGTGGAGTGAGGAGAATGGAGATGGGAGGAATGAATGAACAGGAGAGCCTGTTAAAATGCAAGGAGGAGCAGTTGGAGTAAGCATCAGGAATTCAGAGGAACCATTCCAACAAAATTTGTTGCAACAGATCCTACAACACCTGAATGTGTAGATACAACCTTCCAATTGTGGGGTTTCATGATCTGTATTTTAAAGAACTAACTGATCGGAGTGAACCAGAAAGTGAAAAGGTGGTATTGGGTGAAATAATGGACAGGATACAAGAAGAGGAAGTTTAAGAAATTAGGGCAAAAAAAAAGAAATCATATGCACAAGCTGCAAAAGAAGGTGAGAGAAGAGAAGAAAAGAAAATGGAAGTAAGAAGAAAACATTACGTAAGGATAAGTAGTAAATCAGAAAAAGAACTTGACTGGTATGAAATATGGGATGGCATCATTTCACCACTGGGTATTGAACCCAGAGAGGTAAGAGCATTTATTTGTACTAATAAAGATTTTTTTCTGTGACAGTTTTTTTTTCAAAGAAGCAATATGGAAAGTCTAAGAACAACATGAAAAAAGAAAAGAATGAGACTCCTTCGAAATTATATGTTGCACAAGTATTTAATAGAAAAGCAAAAATAAATAAAGAAGATATATATATATACACACACACACACACACACACACACATATGTATATATATATATATATATATATATATATATATATATATATATATATATATACACACACACACACACACACACGCACACACACACACACACACACACACACACACACACACACACACACACACACACACACACACACACACACACACACACACACACACACACACACACACACACACACACACACAAAAACTTCCTACCATACCTCTCAACCTGGAGACATCAAAAATCTGGACAAAGGCTCATGAAAAGTAAGTACAACTGGCCAAAAATCTGGATGCTAATCAACATAAAATTTGGATATATGGGCATGCCTTCGTTGAATGAAGGTTGGGTGTTGGGCTGGCAACTCGACACCATAAAAAACAGCTGCCAATCATTAGCGGACCGGAGTTCCGCTGTGGCGACACCTAACCGGGAAAACCCAAAAGACTAACAAACATAATAACATAACTCCACCCACTTCAATGGAATTGTGGGATACCAAACATTTAAATAATTGTGAAAATGTTCCCCAATTTAATATTAACTCAGAAAATATACATTCACACAGAAACACCAGTAAAGGTCCCTTTACATCATTAGGAAAAAAAATCTTAAGTAGTACACAATAGACATGTAAAACTCTTTATATTGTACTTTCTGCCCTACCACACTTCTAGGATGCACAAACTGTCAACTCATTTGTATACCTCCTATTTAACAGTTTTGTATGGTATACACTAAATGTAAAACATCTGACTCTGTATTCTTGTAATAACCACACTTGAAAAGACACAATAAATGTTTCAGAGATTTCTTCTTAACTTTTCAAAGAAACAAATTGCTGGTTGTCCAAAATTCATTTTTATAAAGACATACACCATTGAAAAAAAAAACTCAGCTGCACACCACCATACCAACCTTTTATGTGTCATACAATTCTTTCATTTCACTGGTAAATTACAAATTGATCTTCACTACCTGCAACAACAAGTACAATAAAGTTGTTACTTATTTCACTTTTTCCTTAATGGTTTTCATTATTTGCCAAATGCATTCCTCAACTAATAATATTCATATTCATAGGTAATTATTTAACCTACAGTCCAGACCATAGAGAAGGCTAGCCCAAATTCCCTCTTGGCCAGAAGAAAAGCTTGTCTGGTGGGTCACGCAAGAGGGGGAGCTAAATTTTGTACTACAGGAATAACAGCTCATGGACTTAACCCTCTACTCCAACTACTTATGAACCTAGGATGTGTAGCAATTGTTTAGAAAAAATAAGAATCTGGAGAGGTAGTGGACTTTTAATTGACCATAGTAGAAAAGAAGTTAAACTAGAGTAAGTACTACTAGAAACTACAAGCAAATTGAGGTCAAGTGCCTGAACAAAACTAATAACCACAGTAAAACACAAAACCAGGCACTAACAGGAGGTTGAAATGAAAACGTCCACTGATGGCTCAAATAACGAACAATTTTAATACATTAACGCAACCTTCACAATAGCGTTTTCATCCAAAATGGACTTCATCAGATGTGAAAACCAATCATTCAATTCCCTCCCCTTTTACACTTCCCTAAATTGATAATTGAGTCAGTTTGCAGTAATCACACAATCACAAATTAACCCAGTCACTATTAACCCCTTAGTAAACCAGAGTAAAACCCAGAAAAAACACTGTTGAGTAGTAATAAAAACAGCATAAAAATGTAGATGCAGAGTTTCTACAATGGTAAATATAAAAATATGAAACGTGTATAAAATTATAGAACATATGTAAGATGCATCCTATATATTTAATATATAAAACAAAAAACATAAAAAGCATACAATATGCTAAAATCAAATGAAATAGAATAAAATGGAATAACTTCCTAATTGGGTCAGTCATGACATTTTCTATCCTAGATGCATAAAAATATATATTTAAAATGCTGAAACTAATCAAACATCTCCCCCCAATAATGAGAAAAAACATAAACTGCCAACTTATAATTTCGCAGCTGTCATTCTGAGAATGGGAGTGATCTAAATATGTTCATTTAACCCGGAGTCTTTTTAGCCTCCAACAATAGTTGCCAGTACAGTTCCCCTCACTTCAATTTTGTTCTCCCACAGGCCTCCCCCAGGATCCATGTCCACCTTCTCCAATACAAAAATCTCCACTTAGCTAGAGTACAGACTGTGGAATGTTTGCAAAGTGCATTATTGTGATCTTGATTTTTTATGGCATTTAGATGCTCATATATTCTTCTTTTTAATTTTCGAGTGGTCTTACCAACATAGAAGCTAAGAAGAGGTTATCAGGGACCTGGGGACCCAGGTTGACAGTGGCCTTTCTTTTGAAACTCATGTTGCTAAAGTGGTTAGAAAGACCTTCTACATTGCCCACCTGATCATGAAGGGATTCACATCCAGATCTAGTGAGGTCATTGTTCCCCTGTACTCTTCACTTATCAGACCAATGATCGAGTACAATGCCCCATTCGGCATGTATCTCACCCGACATCTGCAGCAATTGGAGAGACCCCAAAAGTTCCTCACCAAAAGGATAAAGGGACTCCAAAATCTGTCATATGCTGCCAGATTGAAGAAACTCCAGCTCTATTCAGTCGCATACCATCTGCTCAGAGGTGACATGTGCCTGACATACAAGGCCATGTCCAACCCGGAATTAATGGACATGCTCCACCTCAAAAAATCCAAATCCACCAAAACCACTAGAGCAAGTGACTTAAACCTTAGCACGGATATAAATAGGACATGCTGGAAGGATAGATTTATCACTCAGAGACTCCCTATGCTGTGGAATAAAATCCCGGTCCATGTGAGGCAGAGCACCTCACTGGCTCTGTTCAAGAGAAATCTTGACCTGTGGATGGGAGATTGTAGGTTTACCCCGGGAATCATCTCTGTGTCACTGCTGGACAGAGGCACAACAAACTAATGGGTACAGTATTTTTTCATATAAGGGGTGGCGTAAGCCACAAAACTTTGGGCTAGGCTTATAAATGCCTTAGGGCAGATAGCCTAGTATAAACCTATGAACCTATGAACCTATGAACTATTGTTGGAGGCTAACAAGACCCCAGGGTTAAATGAACATATTTCGATCACCCCCATTCTCAGAAAGAGAGCTGCGAAATTATAAATTGGCAGTTTATGTTTTTTCTCATTATTGGGGGGAGATGTTTGATTAGTTTCAGCATTTTAAATATATATTTTTATGCATCTAGGATAGAAAATGTCACGATTGACCCAGTTAGGAATTTATTCCATTTTATTCTGTTTCATTTGATTTTAGCATATTGTATGTTTTTTTATGTTTTTTATTTTATATAGTAAATATATAGGATGCATCTTATATATGTTCTACAATTTTATACATGTTTCATATTTTTATATTTACCATTGTAGAAACTCTACATCTACATTTTTATGCTGTTTTTATTACTACTCAACAGTGTTTTTTCAGGGTTTTAATCTAGTTTACTAAGGGGTTAACCATGACTGGGTTAATTTGTGATGGTGTGATTACTGCAAACTGACTCAATTATCAGTTTAGGGAAGTATAAAAGGGGAGGGAATTGAATATTTGGTTTTCACATCTGATGAAGTCCATTTTGGATGAAAACGCTATTGTAGAGGTTGCATTAATGTATTAAAACTGTTCGTTATTTGAGCCATCAGTGGACGTTTTAATTTCAACCTCCTGTTAGTGCCTGGTTTTGCATTTTACTACTAGAAACTGTTGGAGGAGCTGGTTTGGTGGGATTTATATGCATTTAACCATATACAGACATCTTCAGAGATGTCTTTTGGGGTGAGGGGCTAGGTTGTCTTTTCTGGAATGAAGTGAGGCAAAAGGGAATGCTCTATTCTTTCTGAAATACTGTTGGTAAGGAAGGCTGAAGGGGGATAGAGGTCCCATCTTTACCACCTTTTTCTCAAAAAAAGGAAGTTAACTCTCTTTAAGAACAACATGACAGCAAATATAATGTAAGGGAAGACAGCTGTGTAGCAGTGTTAAGAAAGACAGATGCCTTAATTGGCAATATATTGTAGATTATCAGAGTTTAAGTACAGAATTAAATTTGTATGTAATTTTGTATGGTAGCAAACTAGCCAAATAGACAAGGCAATTGGTGTAAATATATAATTAAATATTTGCACAATCACTCTGCTTTCATGAAAGACTGTAGCCATTGAAGTACTGTGGTTTGTCTTGTAGCAGACTTTTGTCCCAATGTTTGTAATAGTTGCCGGATAGATGAGAGACACTACGAAAGTGCAGATGTTTCTGTTACATCATTTACCTGAAATTTATGTAATTATTAGTTTGATTACATTTCATAGTTATGCACAATTCTATAAGATAACCTTGTATTATAGCTCTCAAGTCCCGTGTTCAGGACAAAGTTAAAATAATGAGAAACAAATGCCCACAGTGGGGACTTTTTAAAAATATTACTCAACTCACTTCAGGACAGGTATTAATAGTATAACAGGTATTGTTTTAATTACCACATTCTGAAGAATTAGTAGTCTAAAACTTCTAAGTCTGACATCAGAAACTGTTTCTGTAAAAAAAAGTGAGGAACAGCCTCACTACCATACAGCTAATGCTAACTTGATCTTTCTAAACTTTTCAGTCCCATTGATATTAAAGCCTCACTGACACTGCGCCTGCACTGACATGATCTGACAGGCAGATGAGAGAGATAGAGAGACTGTGCATGTAGCAGACATAATTCAGTAAATTATAGGTAACATACACACTCTGGACTGTACAGCTGAGCTAATCCTAACTTGATCTTTTTTAAACTTTCAGTCATGGAAATATTAAAGCCTCATTGGAACTGAGACTGCATTGACATCATCTGAATGGCAGCTGAATCTAATTCTAGTTTAAAAATACACATTTTTTTATATTTTGTTACCTGGAGTCAGAGGAAGTCCAGCTGCCTGAGGAGTTAAATTTTCTTGTCCTGTCCCCATGGCTGATCTTTCTGCTATGTACAATCTGTCCTGGCTGCTGCAGTGCTGCTATGCTGCCCGCCTGTCCATGCTATTCAATCTTAAATCCATAACTTGTCGTATATGTTCAACATATGAACATAAAAAAATAAACAACCACAGACATGCAGTCTGAGCCAAATCCTGAAAGGCTGAAAGTCTGCCTCACAAAGCTGACATCATTGCACATGCCCTTGCATGTGATGATGTCAGCAACAACTTCAAAAAAATGGGAATCCAAGGGGCACTCAGGAATTCATGGCAGTCCATTATTTTGCCCTCAAAAGTAGTAAATACCAAAGAATTTAGTACAGTTGAGGGGCATGTTTCGTACTGAAGTTGAGCGAGATACTTTAAAAGACTATTTAAAGACTGAATGTAGTGAAGTAATGGGCATTACAATGATATATAACAAAAGAGGTTTATGTACTGGGGATGGGAACGTGGATTTATGTTACAAATGCAAAATGAAAAAATAATACATGTGCCTAGTATAATTAATGTAGAAGGAAATAGGGGTTTGGTGAGATATAGGGGACAACCAAAGACATGTTTCTTCTGTGGCAAAACTGATCATTTAATTAATAATTGTGACAAAAAAAATTTTCACTTGTGGTAAAGCTGGTCATGAGGCAAAAAAATGTAAACTGAAATGTATTAAATGTGTAAAGGTAGAGCATTCATGGATGGATCATGAAGTAAAAGAAAAGACTACACAGGAAAGGAAGAAAGCTATTGTAAATAAGATAGTGATAGATAATATAGACAAACTACAGAAAGTAAATGAGAAAGATGTACTGACAGAAAGAAAAGAAAATATAAGGGAAGAAAAGTGAAGAGCAATGGGTGCAAATTAAAAGAAATTATATTGGAAAAAGAGTGAAATATAGAAAATATAAATGTAAAAATGTATGGCTAGGAGAAAACAAGAAAGGAAAAGGATGAAGAATATTAAAATACTCTTTATAGAGTAAAAATCTTATCTATAAATGTGAACAGTATTAAGAATATAAAAAAGAAGACTGAATAATAGAATGGTGTAGATTATTGGATATGGATATTATAATACTACTGGATATAAGAATTTTGACAGAGGAGAAGAGAATACAAGAAAACAAATTATGGGATGGAAAAGTAATATGGAACATTGGAGAAGAAAATGTTCAGGAATAGCAATTTTAAGTAAAGAAAATACTGCATTTTTGGATATTAAATTATTAATATTAGGAATAGTGTTAATAGTCAATATACAATGGAAAAATCAAGTATACAGAATTGCGGCATTATATGCGCATGTTATACAAAAACAAGGGGAAATTATGTTTAGGAAAATTCTTGATTATTTTACTGTTAATATGCAAATTATATTGGCAGGAGATTTTAACTGTGACTTAAAACATTGGAGAAAGGAAGGAGCAGATGTGAAAGTTATTTCAGAAATAAAAAGTGGTAAAATGTATTTATGGAACAATGAGCAGTGGAAATATAAAAGAGGCAATTTGAAGACAGACATGTATTATTTTATACTATCAGAGAGACTAAAAGTATTAAATAAAGGAATAATAATTACAGTTTTTTTTTTTCGATAATGTAGCAACTTGTGTAGAAGTGCAAGACAAGGAAGGATACATAAAAATAGGAAGATGTATTAAAAGAATAAAAGAAGCATAATTAAATGAAGACATAAAAAGAAGAATATTACAATTATGGTTAGATCACATAAATGTAATATTTTTACAATGATTGGACAAGCTGGTGGATAGCTTTAAAAGGTAAATATAAAAAAGAGATTTTGGAATGGCAAAGGACTAAAAAAAAAAAAACAAGACAGCTGTAAGTATAAAACATCAGTGATCTATTTTTTAGAGAAATAATCTGTAACTGGAGGAGTTTTTAGAAAAATAAAAAAAATAAAATGAACCAAGAAAAGATTAAAAGGTTGTTTAAGAAAAATATTTTCTACAAGGGAAGAAAGAAGAAGTAGCACTTTATCTAAGTAAGATAGTAAAAGAAAATATAATAGTAACAGAGTTAAGAAATGCAGAAGGAAACATAGTGAAGACGCAAAAAAATAATGCAAGTATTAAGAAATTTTATTATGAGAACATTTGTTAAAATTGAAAATAAAACAAAATATAAATGGAATATAAAAACAATTAGATAAAGAAGATAATAAACAAATGGAAAAAGAACTACTATGCTAGAAGTAGAAATAATTTTAAAAACAGAAACGTAGAAGCTGCTACAGGAATAGATGGAATTGAATATTTGATGTATAAAAATATGAATGAATGTCAAAACTATAGCTACTTGAGGTTTTCAATGAATGGTTAGGAAAAGGTATAAAAGAATAAAAAATATGAATGAGTGTAATGAAGTTCATATGGAGAAGGGAGACAAGGCAGATATAAAGAATTGGAGACCTATAGTTGGAAATAATGTAGACTATAAGATATTTATGAAAGTAATACAAAACAGAATAGAAGATAAAGTAAATAAGTTACTGAATGAAATAATTTTCAGAGTTAAAGGCAAAGGAAGCCAATAACTCAATGATCATAAGAGAAATAGTAAAATATGTGACTAACGATAGTTATAGAATTATAGGTTGTATAAAAAGATTTATAAAGTCTAGGAAATCAAACATAATAAAGTCATGGTTTGTTAGTTACATTAGACCCAAACTTGAGTATGGAATAACAATATGGAAACCCTATAGGAAAACAAGCATGAATAAACTGGAAAGAGTACAGTGGAAATATACTAAGGGCATCCATGGATGTGAAAATCTAAGTTATTATGAAAGACTAAAATATCTGAACTTGTACAGTGTCACTTACAGATATTTAAGAGGAGATCAGGTATATAGGGCATTTAGGGACAACTACCTCTGGGAATGTTTGGGGTTATCAAAAAGTACTAGAGAATTGTCAGATAACCTATGTAGAAGATTCTGTAGGAATGAAAAGTGTACTAACTGGTTCTCTAACAGAGTAGCTGATGCTTGGAACACACTACCAAATTACATTAAAGTAAGTACTAGTTTAGATATTTTTAAGAACAGCCTGGACATTTATTATGGGAACGAGTATTTTGGCATATTGGCAAGCTAGAAGGGCTTTAATGCCCATACTTGAAACATTTGTATGTATGTATGTATGTATGTATGTATGTAATAGGAAAAGCAGAAACTAAAGTTTTAATAGGAAACATTAGTAAAGTGCTTGATAAAAATACAACATGCAGTACTATGGGAAATATTAGACAAATATGACTTAAGTAGAAAAATAATTAATATTTTGGTTTCAGTCTATAATAAAAATAAAATAAGGCTAATAATAAATAATTGGATAAGTGAAACAATAGAAATAAAGACTGGCATAAAACAAGGATGTCCAACAAACAGTATATTGTTTGCTTTAATAATGAATGTAATCATAAATGAAGTAAATCTAACATTAAAGAGAAACAGATATTGTATAACAGAAGGAATACAGATCCCTCCAATACTTTCATTTGCAGATGATTTAGTACTAATGGCTAGAAATAAAGAAGGAATGAAAAAAGCTATAAAGACACTTACTAAGAATTTAAAGGTGATATGTTTCAATATAATAGAAGGTATTTGATTTAATAAGAAATTGACATTTTTGAAATAAAGTTTGGCAGTGAAAAGCAAAGTTTATTACAATGGAAGAATATGTTGAACAAAATAAAACATACTTGTTTATTTTGGTGAACATTCAGATTTACATATAGGAAAAAAGCACATTTACTTAATTTGGTAATATTAGGAAAAGCAGCTTATTTGGCAAGTTCGTTTTTGATGCCAATTAAATTTAAAAAATAATTACTGTCTATATGGTTTTCATTTATATGGGGTTTGAGATTAAACACAACCAAAAGAGGAATTCTTTATGTTGCAAAAAAAAAAAGGAGGATGATTAGGTTTAATAAATCAAATTGCACATATAGCATAATTGAATTTATATAAAATATTGTCTTGGATGAAAAAAAAAACAAAGAAGAGTAGTAGTTGATATAATAAAAGAAAAATATAGAGAAACTCGGGAGAGACTTGAATACCTTAGAAAGAAAAGTATGATGAATGTAGACATGAGAATATATCAAGAGAAAATATTACTGTGGAAAATTGATATAAACAACACAGAAAAGAATAGAAAGGAGTGGTATGAATCTATTATTAAAAAAATATATTATATTTTTCCCATGGAAACATTTAGAAGAAAGAGAAATAAAAGCAGTAAAAGCAAGAATAAATAGATGTGGAATATATCTTGAATGTATAGATTTCTAATGTAGATTATTTCTAAATAAGCTTGCAGTAAAGGCAACTGTGCCATATAAGAAGATAGAAGAAGGAATTTGTATATATTGTGGAGAGACAGAAGTAATGGAACATGTATTCATGCAATGTGATAGTGAAACAATTATGGAAAAATACATGAAACAGAATATAAAGGGATTGAAAAGCATAAAAGATAAGATAGAATATAGATATTATGGATATGTATAACAAAAAGATGTAGATAAATGGAATGAAAAGCTGTTTTATATAATATGGATTATTTGGAATGAAAGTTTAAATGAAATAAGATTTAATAGGAAGTGGTTATTGACAGAAATTTTGAAAAAAATATGATTTTGGTTATGGAAAAAGCAATGGGGGGATTAAAATGTAAAACGTAAAGAAAAATATGTAAACTAATTGTATATAATTGTAAATAATGTGCATACAATGTATATTATGAATTTTAAATAAAGAACCCCCTACTCTGTTAGAAACACATATGTGCTGTTTCTAGCATAGTAGTGGCTGGGAGGACCATGCATGATGAGGAGAAGATAGTAGAAGGCACGGAGATGAACACCAGTGCAGTGGAGAGTATTAGCAAAATTGTGGAGGACTGGAAGCTGTTTTTCATCAGAACTTGTTTGCTGAAACTGGAAATGAGGAATTGGCAAGTGAGTCTTATGTTATTACATCCCTCTAGTCGGGAGGACTGTGGGATGCTGTATTGAAGAAGCTGTTGCTGCAGAGCAACCCAGAGAATGAGATAAAGATGTCTTGGGGGAGACATTATGGAAAAAAATTCAAAAAGAAGAAATAGAGTAAATTCTGAAGGGTAATAGTGGAATGGGAAAAAAATCTTATGCTGAAAAAGTGAAACAGGGTGCAAGGGCAGCGACAGAAAAGTAAAAGGTGGAAGATAATGGAAACTGGAAGTATATGTTAAGGATTCAAAATAAAGAAGAAAAGGAAACAGACAACTTAATGGCTCCTTTAGGTATACAAGCTCAAAAGGCAAGTACACTGATTCTTACTAACAAAGAGAAATTCTGTGACATTTTCTTTGAGACTGTTTATGAAAGGGAACATTTTCTTGGGGAATATGAAAAGAAGAACTGTAATCTTTGGAACTTATATGTAATAAAAGCATTTAACAAGGAAACAAAACAGATGATATATGTGTAATTTCAAACAGGAGTAGAAAGAGAGACTTAGAAAGGGCATTTCAATCACTTATGTAAATGAGTGTTGCGCATTATAAACATTTATGACAAAAGGGGTTAGTGGAATTGTAATATTGTGTTAAAGATAGAAAATGACAAGATTATACATATTTCAAGTATGATAAACAAGGAAATAATGGTGTGTCAAAATACTAGGGACAACCCAACACATTTTCTTTTTTGATAAATAGCTGTGATAAAAGAAATGTCATGATGCAAGAATATGTGAACTGAAATGTTATGTTGTTGTATCTTTCGGCTTTTCCCGGTTAGGGATCGCCACAGCGGAACTCCGGTCTGCTAATGATTGGCAGTAGATTTTTACGTACCGAGTTGCCAGCCCTGACGCACAACCTTCAACGAAGGTATGCCCATTCATGCATGTCTCCACACAGAAGACACTTTAACTGAGAATCGAACAAGACAACGTCTTACTGTGAGGCGACAACGCTACCGCAGCACCACCACCGCAGTATGTGAACTGAAATGTTATAAATGTAACCATTTCATTTATGGATGGATTGTTAGATTGAAACTGATAATATGGAAAATGATGAAAAAAGGAAAGAAAATAAAAAAGGATAGGAAGTGTCAGAAGTAATAGAAGTTAGATAACATCACAAAGAAAGAAATAAAAACAAGGACAGAGGAGGTATATTACATAAAAAGAAAGAAAGAAAAACAAGGACAGGGAAGGTTCTGAAATAAGTGATAAGGAAGCTATAAACTGGGAAGTAGTAAAGGGGAAAAGAATTATATAGGTAAATGGGTAAAAAAGAAAAAGAAAATCTAAAAGGATGTGTTTAAAAGAAAAAAGAAAGAGAATGGGTGATGGATAAATTAAATTAGAATTTCTAGAAGGTTAAAGAAGAGGGAATGCACAAGTGGTGCTTTCTGTAAATGTGAATAGTATTAAGAACATAGTGAGAAGGATAAGAGTTTTGGAATGGTGCAATAAAAGTGATGTAGCTGTAATTATATTAGAAGATAAGAGATTTTGAATGAGTGAAAAAAGATTATAAACCAAAAAAATTATGGGGAGGGGAAGATAATTTGGAATTAGGAAAATGACTGGTGTTCTGGTATAGCTATATATTGCAGAAATTCAGTGAAAACATTATAAATAACTTTAGTAAGAATTGGAAGATTAACTATTGTGGATTTAAGATGGAAAGAACAAGTATATAGAATTATAGCATTATATGCTTATGTTACGTGTAAAGAAAAGGAAAGTTTATTTTACCACAGTTTAGACTATGTAGTGATAAATATGAGTATTAAAATGATAGGAAAATTTAATTTTAAGAGGTAAATGTAAAAAGAAATGAAATAATGATAGAAAAATGTCAGAAGTTATGAGATCTGGTAAATTAATTATTTGAGATAACAATTCATGGACTTACAGAAGGGGTTATTATAAAACAGATATAGATTAATTTATAGTATCAGAAGGACTCATTATAGGAGAAGAGGAAAAAATTTAAAAAATTATTTTCTAATCATCTAGAGATACGGATAGAGATAAAGAAAAACGAGGAATATATAAAAGTAGGCAAATGAATAAAAGGACTTCATGAGACAACATGGGATGAAGGAGGAAAGAGATTAATAATACAGTTATGGAGAGATCATACTATTATGGAGAGATCATATCACTATGAGTGTATTTTATAAAAAAATTGGTCTGAATGGTAGATGATTTTTAAGATAAAATATAAAAAATGTTTCTTACAGTGCCAGTATGATGTAGGAAAATTAGAAAAAGAAAAGTATGCAGAGTATATAAAGATGGATTACGAGATTTAGAAAATCCTGACAGATGATATTATGATAAAGAAAAAGAATTTTTATATATATATATATATATATATATATATATATATATATATATATAAAATCAAGAAAAGATGCTAGTAATGTAATGAAAGAAATAAACTAATGCAAAAGGAGAAATAGAAAGAACACAGGAGTAAATTATGAATATTGTAGTAGACCATGTACAAGAAAAGCTTACAGAATAAAAGAAGACATTGAAAATAATATGGGGAGTAAAAAAGTTTTCAGAGTAAGAAAAACAATTTGAAAAGGAGATTTCTTGTGTCTATATTATTTAACTGAAGAGGCATTACAGCAAATGCTTCTTCATCGATCCTTAAAGAGCAAAGAGGCAGTTACATGAATGGCCAAATCAGCGATTTTTTTCCCTATCGCTTGGCCATCAGCATGAATTTGCCCCTTTCCCCACTGTAGTGCAATCTCAGAGTTGGTATATTTAGTTAGGAGGGTGTGGGGGTGAAGTCCCCCACTTTGAGGTGTTCTTAGTGATGTTTCATTTCTGGCTGGATCAGCAATTTTTCCCCTAGGAAATAAATTACTGATTTGGCCGTTCGTATAACTGACAGTTTGCTCTTTAAGGGTCGATGAAGAGGCATTTGCTGTAATGTCTCTTTGATTAGATAATATAGACCCAATTTCTCTACATGAATTAGAAGAATTATTAGAATAAGTGAAAATAGATTTGGTTGCAGGGACAGATGAAATAGAATATGAAATGTATAAAAATTGAATGGAATGGCAAAAAATAATATTTTAATAGTTTTAAATGAATGACTAAGTGAAAGTTCCTTATATAAATAATTATGTAATGGAATACTTAAAGTTATTTGGAAGAAAGAATGTAAGAGGAGACCAATAGTACTACAACTACTACTAATAATAATAATATTGACAATAAGATCTTTGCAAGTAGCATGCGCATATAATATATAAGAGATTTGAAATTAAGATGAGAAATGTTATAGAAAACAGTATATATATATATATATATATATATATATATATATATATATATATATATATATATATATATAAAATGGGAAGGGATGTCAAGAATTATTAATGATAGTGACAAAGATTGTGGATGACATTATAAATAGAAGAGAAGACACTAAATGCATGACAGGGAACCTTGATAAGGCATTTGATACAATAGAACATGACAATTTATGGGCAATAATGAAATAATATAATATAAGTGAGGAAATTAGGAAAGTATGTCTGCATATAGAAATAAAACGTAAAAAAATCTAATACATTGTTGGTTAAGTAAATAAATACACATGAGGAGGAGTATACAACAAGGACAGCCAATGATTTGTATATTTTATGTTTTAGTTACAAATGTGTTTGTAAGAGAAATAAATTGTAAAATGAATGAGGCTGGGTACATAATGCCTGAAGGATTAAGAATTCCAGTTTTGTTAACGTATGTTTATATTACAGTAATTGCAAAGAATAAGACTTGGATAAAAGAAGTCTATGTGGGAGAGGTCTATTTACCCCTATTGATCATAAATCTCTGCAGTTGTTCAGTTTCTTGGGTTAACTGGGATAGCCATGTTGAGAGAAAATGAATCACTCTGCCACGAATGAATTAAGGATTGCTGCATTCACTATAGGTTCACTGAAAAGATGCAACTTAGAAGTGGATAACATGATGGTAAGGTGGAGGCTGGACATCCTCGGTATCCAGGAGATGAGATTTAAGGGCAGTGCAGCAAAATCACTTGGCTTGGGATCCAGAGCCTTCTATTAAGGGGGAGAATAGACTAGAAATGGTATGGGAATTGTGGTGAGAGAGAAGCTTCAGAAGTCAGTGAGGGATGTCATCAGAATAAGTGACAGACTCCAATGTTAGGATAGGGTACTCTTCATAATCTTAGCTTATGCCTCACAGCAGGGTTGTGATAGTGAGAAAAAAAGTAATTCAAGCAGCAGTTGCAAGATATACTCCATAAAGCAGGACAACATGAGTTGTTATTGATAACAAGGGAAATGAATGCTTATATCATGAGAGAAAAGGATACGAGAACTGCCTGAGTCCACAAGGTTGGGGCAACAGGAATAAAGAAGGAGAGGCCATTCTAGAATTTTGTCTGGCAAATGGCTTGATGGTGGCCAGCACATGTTTCAGAAAAAGAGATGGTGACAAGATCACATACAAACGTAGCCAACATACAAATTAGGTTGATTTCCTCCTAGTAACAAAAGGACATTGGAACAGAATCAGAGATTCCAAAGTCATCCCCAGAAAAACAGCTGGTCCACAGCATAAACTATTGGTTGGCTCGATCAGCAGCAATAAGTGGTCAGAGAAGGCTATATGGACGATAAACACTAGGATGACTTGGAAGTTGACAGGAGAGAAAGCACAGAGTAAAAGGACATGTTCAGGGCTCTAGCATCTCAGAAAGAAGAGAAAATAGGTGGAGTTAAGACAAATGGCAGCACCTCAAAACAGCATATATGATGACCATAGGACAGATATGTGACGAATACAGGTATAGAAATAAGGTACACAAAGAAGCCTGATGGTGGAATATAGGAATCCTCTTTTATTGTAGGCAGTGTGTGGGTCAGTACACCTTCTGTGGATTTTTTTCATTCAGAAGCTAGTGAAATTTCTCCTTCTAGTTGCATATGATTTTCTGTGGACTGGTGAGCAGGAGTCTGCTGGTATCGCTTATAGGTTCACAGGTAAGAACTAGGGTATCTGCTCTTGTGGGCCATGTTAAGTCTAGCCAAGTTGCCTTTTTGTGCTTGAAATAACCTATCCCATTTGGGTATAAATTGGCCTTACCCATCACATGGTCTATAATTATATATTACCCCTAATGAGAATAACTCAGATCATATGCATAGGATAAAGCATTTAGGAGCTGCTATTGTCCATTACTAGTACAGGGAGCAGTCGCAGGTAAATTTCCTGTATCCCATCCATAGGTCTAAGTTGTACTTGAATATGGAGAGAGATGAACTTTGTTTTAAGTGGATGGGGAGTATGTTCCATGGCAGTGGTATCCCCTGCAAGCTATACCTGTCCCTCCAAACCATTCTGTTGATGTTGCAGAGCAGGTATAGATTCCTAACCCAAGCATTTCCAATCCCATTTGTCTTGCTGAAGTGCAGTAAATCCATCAGTATATGGCAGAGGGATGCCTTGCATGCTAGTCACAGGTCACCTCTTTAACAATCTGTAGGATACTGAGTATATTGAAAGGGCTTTGAGTCAGTCCATGTATCATTTTAGTAAGGTATCTCTGTGGTCATTCCAGTTGTCGCATGTGTCTGGACAGGCACACGCAAAAGGGGCCATTATATATTCAATGACTGGCCTAATGAGGACTCAGTAAGGGGGGACAATTACATTCCCTGGAACTAGAGACAATCTCTTTGTTTATAAGCTGTGCGATATAGAAGGACTTTCTTACAACAGATACATGCTGGTCCCAAATCCTGAACAACTAGGTTAACTCTTAGGGATATATTATCAGTGTAGTACTTCCCTGGTACAGATAACTTCTGAATGCCTCATGAATGCTGTCTGATGACTCCCCTCATTTTCTTTCTGCCTTTGCCTTCCAACTTAATAGGTTTTCTTGACACCATCTGCTGAGTCACTTTTCCAGAAGTTGGTAGAGTGCTCCTGATGCCTTGATCTTAGCAATTGTGACTCCTATCTTAGCCTCTTTGTTAGCCGACTAGTATTCCTTCATTTACAACCAAAAGGGAGTTATCAATGATCTGGTCAATGACCTCACAGCCCATATCTGTCAACATTCTGTGTTTAAGAATAGCAGACACAGTATGGAGGTGGTTAAGATAAAGTACTTTCATGATCATTGCAGCCCTTCCTCTAGCTAACCAGGTGGCCTTTAGGATGATATCAAACTAATGTTAAAGACTGAGAAGCAGTAGTTTGAAACCATTATATTCTACTGATCAGTACCTGAACAGTTCAATAGTAGGAAAATGTACTTTGTAAGCAATGGCCAAAAGATGTCTACTAAATGCATCCCTACTTTCAACAGAGAGTTAGACAGACATTCTTCATAATGTAGCTTCTTGGTTATATCATTCATACTGGAACATAGTATGCAGGCCCACTCATATACATAAATATTTGAAATTAGTGACTTTGGGTACTTTTAGCATTCAGTAGGTTACATGCTCTCAGAGTACTACTTTGTCTGTGAAGACTACTAAATAATATACATTTGCTTTACTAGTTTAGTCAGTTGTCGCATTATGTCATGTAATTTTCTAAAAGTTTTCTAATTCTGAGTTCTGTGAGGGATTGGGTGAGAGCCCATATTGTTTGCATATGTTAGGGTTTTGAATTATACAGATCATGGGTGAAGGAGTTTTAGCCCTCTGTTACATCTTGTCTCCACATACCACATGGTTATACAGTTGCGTAAAGGTTTATTTCTAAACCGAAAATACGACTTCTACAAAGCAATAAACAGCAGCAATATACAAAGAGAGATGAGATCTGATTGCTAAAGGTATTTGCTAATTATGCCAGGGTGATGTAAAACAAATCATCATTTTGTATCTGTGTCTTTTATTTTTTTCTCTCTGTTTTCACATATTTAGCAACAAAACACCACAATGAAACTTAGACAAGAGGACATCTGATAGATAAAACCTATAAAAGTGTAATGTGATTTCTAATCTTGCTTTAAAGCAAACGAATACTGTTGAGGGTCAATAAGTTTCCAAATGTGAGCTAAAATGAATATGCAAAGCATAGCAGAGGAACAAATGAAAAGAAAAATAGAACTATGAAAGACTAGTTATAACTAAAGTTTTTCCCTTTTTTTTATAGATGTTCATGAAGAAGGTTAAAATGACTGTCATGTTCTTTTTACCCCTCTGGGTTGTTTCACTTTATTTAGAAGGTATTATTTGTCACTGACTGGAAACTCAAGTTAAAAAAATTGATGTTCCTGTCAAAAAGGCGTTTTGCTGTCAGTTATTTTTGCAAAGCATGATATTCACTCAGTTTCTTCTATTTGATGTTTTTGTCCTAATGAATAATTCATATTGTTTGTTTCTTCAGCAGTTTTATACATTTAAATTGTAAATTCATAATGAAAGATATGGCAGCTGCCTACAGCATGAGAATTACAGAGTAAAGAATACCCATGAATAAGGTTTCATAATTATGTGGTTGTCATAGTCTGAACAAACCTAAACTATATGCATCGGTTAACCATGTATTGATTAGTGTTAAGATCACATTCTTAGAGATAATATCTTACAAGAGCTATTCTAAAATGAAGAAGGTGAAGAGAAAAGCACTGCAGAATACTCATTGTACTGCATTACTAAGGTAAGTCTGCCTCAGAATATTTACAAAATCTGATTTATTGTCCATAAAGAAGGTGCAATAAGAAACAGTCCATATAAATACAATGTATATATGCTCATCAGCTGTGCCAAAAGTAAAATTTAAAATCAATCAAGTCACCTGTTTTGTCCTAAATAGAATGAACTCATATTTTACATATTAAATGCATATTGCATCATAAAAGTGCTCAGCTAGATGAAATACTATGCAATATTGCATAAAGAGATTAATGTAGCCATCAAAAGAACACATTTGCATGGGTATGTACGAACTAAATTTCTTAAAACACTGTCTCAGATGACTGATACAGCGTCTAAGCCAACCAGTGTGTCTAAGCATTCAGCTTAACTTAACAAACCACACTTTTTTGTTTGATTAAGAAGGGCAGCTCAGGAATAAAGTGATGTGAAATAGGAAAGTATGGCAACAAATGGCAGTTTAGTTTTACTGGTCTGCCATTATTCACTTCATGGGTAACTGTCATTGTAGGCTGTGTTATGTTTCCCATGTAGCCAAAGATCCAGGTCATGGATAGTCTTTACCTTTCATCAGTAATGCAGGATACATGGTGTTTCGTATCCTGCCCGAACATAAAGGAACATGCACACCTGACAGGACTCCTCCCCAAAACACATGATGTATGTTTCTGAGTTTTGTTGTGCTTTGCTACTCTACTTCATTAAGAGAGCTGTGCCCTAACTGACCTGCATTAGTCTAATTACCAATCACCATATACCCCATGCATATCTGAATCTCTTCAAGGTACTCTACATATTTATTTAACATTCATTACCAGGAAAGCCCAGCAGGGACAGAGTTAATTTTCAGCAGAGAGCTGGAGAGAAACATTCCCGATACATATTTGTGGGATAGAAAGTGACAACATGGTTCTGCTTTTTATTAACTAACTACTGGCTTGTTCTATCACGTCATGTTTACTTCCTAATGCAAGTATGAAACTGCTATACAGCAACAGCACTGACAACAGGTTATAGGGGATACTTGGGCACAACAGGTTATAGGGGATACTTGGGCACTTTGGTGTGCATTGTTAACACTTAAGGTATATATTTTATGCAAAAAAATGTTTCAGTGTTTTCTTTTTTTTCTGATGAGTTGTTTTTGAGCAGTTGTACTCAATGGGTTTAGATGTGATCCATTACTATGTCGACAAAATGACATGCTTTTGTATACATACATATTATACAGTGATAGATAAATACATAATTTTGTATAATTGGATTCATATGCTTGCAGATATTATCTATATGTGTTTGACTGTGTTTGCAAGAGTATAGTAACAACTGACCGATAATTCTGGTGCACTGGCAGCACAGTGACATCTGTCTACTTCGTAGACTTCTATACTTTTGTCCTGACACAGTCAGTTGATGAACTTATTTGCCATATCTGAAGTGCTTCAACACTGACATTCATTCTGAATTTCCTATTTGCATATGACCTATACACTGTCTGCTCACATGGTGTACTCCAATATTAATCTCATCAATTGCCCTACTATGTTATCATTTAAGGAATTATAGGAAATACAAGGCAATTTCACCAGAGGCCATATATGCCTTGGCATTAACCACTCTAAGGCTCCACCAACAATGTCAAGGAGGACAAGGACTGTAAGTAATGGAGTGTATGTTAGGGCACCCATCCATTTGTCTCTGCTACGTCTGAAGACAGACAGGGAATCATAGTAGTTGGCATGCATAAACATTCCTGAGCATGGGGAGGCATTTGGTGATTAGCCTATGTCTCCATTTAGTTTTATTTATTCCCTGACATAGATTGAGACCTCTTTTTTTTAAACATGGACTGTATTTGACACATCAAGAAAAATGAGGTCTTGGATATTAGGATCTGTGAGGGCATGGAAAGTAAGTTATAGGTCTCCCCTCAAGAGTCTATATGACACTAATTATATGGAGAATGATTCCAGCCTATCCAGATAGCTAAGATTTCTGAGCTTGAGATTCATTTTGTTAGGAACCTCTGTGGTCTTTTGAGGGTTTGAAAACATATAGTGAGATAGTTGCCAAGCAATACATTATATTCTTTAATAGGTGTAACCAGGGTAGAGTACCAGGGAACAATGACTTCCTTGCCTTTGGAAGATACACCTTTGGTGATTAGTTATGATATATAGGAAGTTTCCTGGTTACTACATGAATGATCAAAGAGAGGGAGCCATTTACCTAGTTGCCCAGATATCTGACGACAGAACCATTGGAAAGTGGGGTGTAACAATTTTTTGTTTTCTGAAAATGATGATACTGTATTTCTTGCATTTAGTTTGATTTCTCAATGCACCATATATTAACACTTGATAGTTCCATTTGAAGGGAATTTGTATCATTATTAGATTTGACCACTACACCTAACTTGCAATAATCAGCAGACTCAGTCAACCAAATATGCTTGCTGTCAGTGTTGAAATCAGAAAAATAAATGCCAAAAAGGAGGGGGTCTAAAATGAACATCTGAGGAATGCCACTGGTTAGCTTTTTCTTAACTGAGGAGACATAACTAACCCTGACAACGGAGGGAATCAACAATAGGCTGCTTGACACAATTTGTAAGACAATCCAGTATGTTGTAATGGGGTCTACTATGTTCCATCAAAAGCTCATTTCATTGAATTTCAATTCATCCTGACCAAATTAGTGAAAACGTATTTCACCGAATCTCATTTCACTGAAATGAAGTGCTGACACAGTGTATTGTACTGTAAGGCAAGTAAAAGGTATATGCCCTTTTCCCCACTGTTGTGAGATCCTGGAGTTAGTGTATATAGTTAGGGGAGGTATGGGGAGCAGAGCCCCCCCCCCCACCTAGTTTGTTTTATATTTTATATTATATTTCACTGAAAGCTTCAAAACAGTACATTTTAAGCCATAGGTATGCATACTTACAACACCAACTCTTTCTAGAACACAATATAAACCCAAACTAAGTGGGGGGCTATGTCCCCCCCACACCCCAATGTAACTATATATACTAACTCCAAGATCGCACTACAGTGGGGAAAGGGCATATACCTTTTACTAGCCTTACATTACTCTAAGCAGTGCCAGTACTTCACTTCAGTGAAATGAGATTTGGTGAAATGAGTTTTCAGTAATTTCAGCTTTCAGCGATTTGGTCATGGTGAATTGAAATTCAGTGAAATGAGATTTCAATGAAACAAAGTAGACCCGTTGTAATGACCCACTGAAGAAGTATTTTTGGTCTTGAAGAGCAGTTTAAGGATATGGTCCTTGGAAAGGGTTGGAGGGGAGGAGTGATCCAGGTATGTTTGGGGTGAGGATGATATATTCAGGGGAGACAAGCAGCAAACTTGTTAGCCAATATGTTGGTGATGTTGTTAGAATTTGAACAGGCAGTGCCAGTATAGATAAGTTCTGAGCAGTCATGAGAGTTATTTCTCAGCTGTCTAGCATAGCTAAAGAAGGATTTATAATTATCCTTAGTCTCAGTAGCTTGCCTACCCCTCATAGCAGACTTTTCTGGACTTAATAGCTGCTTTCAGTTTCTTGGCAAGGTGTTTTATATTCTCATTGTGATGGGGAATCTGTCCTTACAAATTAACCTAAGCAGTTTTGGCTTCTCTTGTAAAGTTTATTTATAGCTGCTGACCACCAGGGAAGCATGTTACTGAATTTACTGCTGTATTTGGTCATGGTGGGGGATAGCCCAATCAGTACATTTATCAAAATGAACATCAAAATCCTTGGCATAGGTGGATAAGTATCCCAGTTCCATGTTGGGGTGAGTTTAGGAGAATGTTATGATTCCGTCATATAATTGTAAAAGTCTAGCTTTTCTAGTCCTTTGGAGTCTCCTTTGCGGTTTCTACAGAGGAGTGTTTTTATAAACAAAGGAGATGATGTTCTAATGGTAAAGATAACTAATTAGTGATCAGACATTACAAGGGAGGCACCAACCAGAGGTAGGGAACAGACTGGAACTAGGCCGAGGACATTACCCTCCTGGTTGGGTTTCAGACAATTTGATCAGGGGCATTCTCTTTCACTCAGTCTAAGAAACACTGTGCAAACCCAGTGTTAGAAGTATAAGTATTCAGTCTATAGTGGAGTAACTGTAGTCGCCCATTAGGGATCCATCTCTAAGTGGGATGTTTTCAAGGAATGTCAGGAATTTATGATCCTGCAGGAACATGCTAGGGAACCCATACAAGTTATATGACAAATGTCCGACTTAGCTTGTGTGATAGCTGGAAATAAATGGGCTCACTGGAAGGGTTACTAGGTATTTATTTATTTATTGTTGTTTTGCTTTTGTTTAGTTGGTTTGTCCAACACGCTTTAGTCAAAAAACACTTTTCAAAGGAGCCCCAGGAGAAAAGCTCTACTATATTACAAACATTTTTAAACAGACATTCAGTAAAATGCATGAACATTAAGTAATGTACATTAACAATCACATATATATTTCCTAATTCGGTTACATTCATATGAAGTAAAGGCAAGTATTACAGTATAAAAGATAATTATGCATTAGCAGGTATTGAACATCAAACATTTGAAGAGGTATATTAGTGGGTTTGTCAAATAGATAATAGATGCTGTGATTAGTGCTAAGAAATTAAAAAAAATGGAGGTTTCACTTTGGAGGGGATGGAATCCCTGATGAAAAGTGAGACACCACTGTTACTACCAGTGGGCTTGATGGTGTGATAGCCACAGAATCCAAGTACAGAGGGGGTTCTCTGACTACATTTAAACCATGTTTCAGTCACTGCAAAAATATAGACTTATTCCAGACACAGAAGGGCCTCCAAATTGAGCAGTTTGCTATTAGGATTCCTAGTATTGAAAAGGGATACTTTGATGTCTAATTCATGATTTGATTTGACGGTTACGCTGTGATTTTCATTAGATGAACTCTGCCTAAAACAAACCACAATGAGAGTAGTAAAGACTTTAGCCAGTATTCAAAAGCCCATGAATGAGAGGTATAGATCCTGCTTGGCAAAGCAAGTAGGATTATCAATAATCTTGTCACAGGGCGACACATACTAGATGCCCCCCCCCCCCCCCGGATAACACCAGCTACTTACCCAATTGCTGAAACCAGTTATTTTTTCTTTGAATCTAGGCCTCATTCTCAGTGCAGGAAGATTACCAGTCAAGACAAAAGTCTTGTGCTTGACAGAAGCATGCGTAACAAGTTACAGCAAATAGCTCTCCATGCCTTACATAGGTTTGCATGCCACATTGCTCATTTCAGCACGGAGTGTGATCATATCATAGTTAAAACATACTGGAGGAAATGATTTAAGGATTCATGAAATTGCAGCAATCACGGCTCCCAAGAGACAGTTAACTGTAACCCTGTCATTATTAAACCTATAAATATAGAATCAGTGTGTCTGACAATGGAGTCACCAGTTACTAGGATGTTTCCAGAAATTGATTTAATCGTGTTAGGCTCAATGGTGTTTTCACAGTGACTATGAGTTCTGACTGTGCTCTTTAGTCTGTGTTAATTCCAGAGACTTGGTTCCTTACTGTTCATATTTCTGATTGTGTTTGCAATTGAATGACATAGGCAGCAAGATAAGGGCATTGTGTGTACTATGTTCAGCAGTTTGTCATAGGTTCATAGGTTGGTACTAGGCTATCAGCCCTAGGGTCTATACAAGCCTAGCCATAACAATTCCCTGGCTATTTCTTCCCACACTAATTACTTCCCTGGACCCCTGTCAAGCAGGGCGACTGACATGATCCCTGGGGTGAATTTCCTTTCTCCCATCCAATCATCAAGTCATGTTTTAATTTACTTCACAATTTGTTGGGTGGAACAGTTGCACAGCAAATAACATTGTCACCTCACAGCAAGAGGTTCCATGGTTCAGTTTTCAGCTGGGTTGCCTTCTGTGTGGAGTCTGCATGTTCATAGGTTCATAGGTAGGTACTAGGCTATTGGCCCTAGGGCCTATACAAGCCTAGCCAAAAAGGTAACCTGGCTTTCACCACCCAAGAAAATTATTTTCCTGTGCCCCTGTCAAGCAGAACCACAGAAGTGATTCCCCGGGGTGAATTTCCTATTACCCATGCAATCATCAAGATTTTTCTTGAAGATTGCTAATGAGGAGCTCTGTTTGACATAGATAGGTAGTCTGTTCCAGAGTATGGGAAGTCTCTGGGGCAGGAATCTATCCCTCCAGCATGTTCTGTTTATTGTGGTGACAAGGTTTTGGTCCCTAGAGCGTGTAGCTCGGAGGGATTGGGATTTCTTTAAGTGGAGCATGTCCAACAGCTCTGGGTTTGACATAGCTTTGTATGTTAGGAAGAGATCACCTCTGAGTAGGCGATATGCGACGGAGTAAAGCTGGATGTCCTCCCCATGTTCACATGAGTTTCCTCTGGGTGCTCCGGTTTCCTCCCACATTCCAAAGGCATGCATTAGGTGAATTGGACACTAAACTGGCCATAGGTGTGTGAACCTGTGGTGTGGAAGAACTATCATGGCAGTGCAAGCCACCCAGTGGTGTTAATCTTGACTCTAGATGATTGTCATTGTTGAAATGACTCCCTGACTTCATGTGCAAAAATGGGAAAAAGGGGCTGTGGATGGATGAATAGATTCACTGCACAATTTTTAATCATAGAATGGTACAGCTAAGTATGAGAGATATGAGAATGAAGTATACTTCAAAATAAAGGAGGACATACTCCCTTGCAAACATGTTATATAAAGTTTGTGAAATGTTTTATGTTATATAGTGGTTGTTTAAACATCTGCAGGGCATTCATTTAAATAAGGAATGTAATGAATACACTTTGCTTTATATAATGTTTCTGCAAGGGAGCAAACCTTTACCCCCCCCTCCCAGGTGGAATTCACTCCCATACCCCACTGACTTAAATGTGTGATTAAGTGATTGTAAGCTGAAAAGATGCTATTCCATTAGTGAATAACGCAGACATCCAAAACAGTACCACAGCCCCACTATGAATAATTAGCTTCCCCTCACCTACCAATATAAAGCATAGCCATTTTTTTGTTTTGTGTGTGTGTGTGTGTGTGTGTGTGTGTGTGTGTGTGTGTGTGTGTGTGTGTGTGTGTGTGTGTGTACGCTTGCATGTGTGTTTTCATTGGATGCAAACTTCTGGAAGTATTTTATAACAAAATAAGTACATCAGATCTTAATATCTAAGACAGCACTTAATTATTGTGAATCCCTCTCACCCCACCACATGCACGTAAATATTTTAATTCATTTAACGTTTGTTGACTGGGTTAGTCCCACTAGGCTTGTAGGTCTGAGTTGGCATTTATACTACTTGGTGTAATTTGGCCAAGACACTGGGAACTTCCCCTACAGTTTTGCCCACTGAGATGCTTTTCACAGAGGTACTTCCTGTCTTCTGTTCCTGGCCTGTAGGTGGCTCAGAGAAGCAGGACGTTAGTTGAGCGAGTTTCGAAGATGTTGAAGATAACACTAATGGATTTGTGTTTCTCGTACTGTTATTCAAACAACAGAAGTATCAAAATTAATAGTGAAGGAATCGGATGTTAATGAGGCATTTATAGGAGATGATGGCATGATGGAGACAATAGAAAAGGCAGTCGAGCTTTTTCATCAGCCGGCTACATGGAAGTAACAAATATAGATTCTAAAGATTTGTTTCAACAAAACCTCTTTGAGACAGAGGTTCCAATACAAGATTTTCTGTTACAACCATCCAATTGGGAGGATTGCAAGATGATTTATTGATGGACATGGTGAATGAGAGTGAACTGGAAAATGCCAAAAATATACTGTGGGGAGAGCTGATGGAAAGGATCCATAAGGAAGAAGAAAAGCAGATGGAAGGGTCACAGCTTGATAGAAAAGTGTATGCAGATATGGTTAAATTAGGATAAAAGGTAAGAAAGAAGAAAAAGAAGTAAGTGTAAAGAAAAAGATACTTCTTAAAGTACAGATTGAGAAGAAGGAAGATGCAGAGTTGGACAGATATAAAGTATGGAATGAAGTAATTAAGACATTGGGAATTAAACCAAACAAGGCAAGAGTATTTATTCATATCAATAAAGGGACTTGTGATATTATTTTTGAGACTAGTCAGATAATTGGAAAATTCTTACAGGAATATGAGAAAAGAAAAATCTGTTCACCATGGAACTTGTATGCATTTAAGTCCTTTTCTAGGGAAGCTAATAATAAAATTAACATCCAATTTAGTACTGAAGCTGAAAATTAGACTCTAAAAAATCATTTATTAAAATGATGTAAAGATGTACTGAATGTATTAAAAGTATATGATGAAATGGAGTTATGGGCTGGTTCTTTTGCTTTCAATGTGATTTTGAAACTTGAGAATGACAGTATTGTACATATTCCAAATATTATTAATGCTGAGGGTGGCAAAGGCATGGTTTGATATCAGGACAACCAAACATGTACTTTTTGTGTAGAAAACCTGATTGTTCATTTAATAATGGGGCAAAAAAAGATGTTTTGCATTTAGGACAAGATGCAAGAAACTGCGAACCAAAATGTTGCTCTAAGTGTAATAAAGTGGGAGACTGGGGGGGGGGGGCATGGGGAGAAAAAAATGAATGAGGCACAATTTGAGATGCTAGGGAAAGTAACAGAGGAATGCAAAAAGGATAAAGTTATACAAAATGAGTTAGAAACAGTAGAAATGCAAAAAAAAGATATTAATGCTGTGGACAGAGAACAAACTATACAAAAAGTAAAAACAAAGGAAGATTTAAATACAGAAGATATTGAGGAAGAAGAGTCAGGATTAAGCGATAGTGACAATTTTAAACTGAATATAGTTAAAGTAGAAATACATTTTTGTTTGTTTGTGTCTTTCGGCTTTTCCCGGTTAGGGGTTGCCACAGCGGAACTCCGGTCCGCTAATTATTGGCAGTAGAGTTTTATGTGCTGGGTTGCCGGGCCTAACGCACAACCTTCCACAAAGGAATGCCTGTTCACGCATGTCGCCACACAGAAGACGCTCTAACTCAGGATCGAACGGGCAACGTCTAACTGTGAGGCAACAACGCTACCGCAGCACCACCACCGCAGTACTTAAATTAGAAATAAATTATATTGGCAAAATGGTAATGGAGAGGAAAGGGAAGAATATAGAAGGATTTAAAAAAGAAAATATATATACATATATATAGTTCCACTTTATAATCTCGGAATACTGAAATCTCAAATTTCAGTATCTCAAGACCATAAAGTGGAATTTTCATAATAGCAAAAGTGCATAATCGCATATTCGAGGTTATGGCTTTATGTTACGTGACGTGTAGTGTGTTGTGTGGATGGTGTCCGGTGCAGTGTGTGGATTTAGGCAGAGTTTAAGGTAAGTGAGTGTTTTGTAAGGATTTTTGGGTAGGTGTTTGAGTGTATGTGAGTGTGTTTGTAAGTTGTACGTGCGGGTTACGGTAGGCAGTTAAAAGTATGAGTGTTTAAGTATTGGATGGGTAGTGTTTGTATATGTGTGTGTGTGTGTGTGTGTGTGTGTGTGTGTGTGTGTGTGTGTGTGTGTGTGTGTGTGTGTGTGCAAAAGACTGTAGAATGTCTGGGTGTGAGTTTACTGTCTTTTTCTGTTTGTGCGATCTCAGATTTAGTATATATAAGTAGGGGGTGCGGGGGGTGTAGGTTTGTTGATTTGTATTTTTGTGTTTGCATGTGTTTTGTTTGTTTATTTGTTGTAGTGTGGGTCAGATGGTGTATGTGTTGTGTGGTGTATGGTGTGTTTATGTTCGCAATTGTGTGTTTCACGGTTTTGGGGTTTTGGGATTTCAAGTGTTTGACTTTATGGTCTCGAGATACTGAAATTCGAGATTTCAGTATTTTGAGATTATAAAGTGGAACCATACATATATATATATATATATATATATATATACATATATACCTGACTTCGACAGCGAGAAGACCGAGCAAGCGTCCAGAAGATCAGCGAAGAAGAGTGGCAGAACATCGACAATGCAGAAGACCGACACGACGGATGACAACACCAACGCCGAGGATGCCGACATGGGGAAAGGCTGTGTGAGTATCTTGGTAGTAATGAGGACGTTAGGTCGGCGGCAGGTAAGTGTGGAGATTGACGGTCTGTGGGGATAGGGGTGGGTTAAGTGAGTTAGGGTTAGGGTGGGTTAAGTGAGTTAGGGTTAGGGAGCGATAGGGGTGGGTTAAGTGAGTTAGGGTTAGGGTGGGTTAAGTGAGTTAGGGTTAAGGTTTAGTGTGGGCTTGTAAGGATTTTGGTGTGCTTGTGTTGTGTGTGTGGTTTGTGGAATGGGGATGTGTTTTGTTTTTAATTGTTATTGTGGTGTGTGCAGTTTATGGGGTTTCGTGTTTGTGTGTTATTTGTTATGTGTGGTTTCGTGTTTATGGACTGTCGAATATGTGGTGTCGGTGATGTGGTTGTCGGTGTTGTGTGGTTTCGACTATGTCAGGTAGAACCATACACACACACACACACACACACACACACACACACACACACACACATATATTATTTTAAATTAAATAAAACATTTCTTATACAACCTTAGCCCTTAATGTTATCAGTTTGAAGAAATTATGAAATCAGAAAGAAAAATAGGAATTTTGGAATGGGGTAAAAAACAAGAATGTGATATTATCATCTTGGAAGAAGTCAGATTGTTATCACAAACAAAAATATATCCAACAGAAATATGGTGGGAAAAATGTTATTTGGAATTTTGGGAAGGAGACTTGCTGTGGAATTCTTATCTTATATAGAAACACAATAAAAGTGTTAGATATTACCTTTGTTTTAACAGGTAGAACTACAGTTGTTGATGTAAGATGGAGAGATTAAGTAATTAAAATTATTGTTATTTTATGCATATGTAACTAAAAAGGAGAGGCAGAAGTGATGTTCAGAACTATCATTTGATATGTAACAATTAATATGGAAATTATCTTAGCAGATGATTTTAATTGTAACTTGAGACTGCAGAAAAAGAAAGTGCATGATGTTAAGTTAGCATGCACTATCATAAAGTGTGGGCAATTATGGATTTAATCAAAGCACACTGATTTATAAAACAGGAGAAAAGAGAACTGAAATAGATTATTTTTTGGAATAAAAGTACATAGACTTATAAAAGAGGAGAAAAGAGAATTGAAGAAAACATTTTAATGACACGATTTTCAGATCATAGGGCAATTTACACTGAAATAAAAAGGACATTTTGAGTGCATAAAAACAGGAAAGGTTTAAAAATGAATAAATTAGGTGAAATTGGACAACATAGGTAAAGAAGAAAAGTTGAAATTATGGCAGGCTCATGTGGGGATGAAAGAATTCTATAGGGATTGGTCACAGTGGTAGTTAAGTTTTAAACAGAAGTATAAAAATGTTATATGACATGGGAAAAAATAAACATGGATAAGATAAAATATAAGAAGGTAAATAATGATGCTATTGACTGGACAGGAATTATGAAAATTTTATTATGAAGGAACAAGAATTATAAAACTGAAATAAAAAAAAATATAATATTTATTGCATGAGCAAATATATTTTTTCAAGGAAAAAAAATTAAATTGCACCATATTTAAGTAAAACAGTGGTTTGAGAGATTAAAGAATTCATTGGGTAAAGTATATAATATGCAAGATAAAATCCTGGAAATAGTAAAAGAGTGTGTTAAGACATTATTTGAAGGACAGAGGATAAAGATTAGTAAACAATGGGAAGTTTATTCATTATATGACAAAGATAATAGAGATTTAGAAGGAAAATAATGATAGAAGAGTTGGAGCAAGTTTTGCTTAGAGACCAGATGGTATTGAATATAGGATGTATAAGGATATGACAGTGGTTCACAATAATGATTTATAAGTATATCAAATGAATGGCTGGATAAAGGATTTATATACAAAGAATTGTGTAGGGGTGTAGTTAGATTTTATATGGAAAAAGGCAATAAACAAGAATTATAGAATTGGAGATCAATAGAATTAAATAATACGGATTACAAAATTTTCATGAAATTTTTACAAAAGTAGGTAAGATTGTAAAGGGATCTGCATATGGTATAAAAGTAAAAAAAGGGTTCAGGATTTACTATTAATAATTAGGGAAACAGTAAATTATATAATGTGCAGAAATGTACAAGCAAAATTAATGGTGGGAGATTTAAGTAAGGCTTTTGATTCAATTCCTCATTCAGTATTATGGGAAATATTTGATGTTTACAGTATAAAAGAAAATATAAAAAAAGTTTGTATTACAGTGTATAAGTACAATATAGTCACAGCATTAGTAAACAGGTGGTTTAGTGAAGATATACAGCTGAGAAATAGATTAGTCAAGGTTGTCCTTTGAGTAGTATATTATTTGTGTTAGCAATGAATGTGATATCTATACAGATAAATAGAAGCATGCGACTGATGAGTTATACTTTGAATGAAGGGATAAAGGTACCAATTATGCTATTGTATGTAGATGATATTGTTATTATTACTAAAGATGAGGTACATATGAGTAGGTTGATAAAATATCTACAAGAAACTATTAAAGTAATAGGGTTTTCAATAAATAAAGAAAACAAACAAGGCTTAAGATCTGAAAAAATGATTGGAGGAATTAAATTTAATATGACAAAAATTGGAAAGCAAGACATTATAGAAACAGTATGGAAAGAAAAATTAGAGGAAGTAAGAAATGCATGTTTAGTTTGGAAATTTTTTAGACTGACTTTTCAAACAAGTGTATTTAATTAACTATATTCTGTGGGTCTATATTATATCATCGAATGCTTAAAAAAGTGAACGCTGATTGATCAACCTAATTTAAGCGAAAGCTTACAATCTCGAACTGTCAGATCAGTGATTTTTTTTCCCAGGGAAAAAATTGCTGATCTAAAACATATACACACAACACAAGCACACCAAACAAACAGAAATCCACACACATACACTTAAAATCTGATACCTAACCCTACACTAAACTATGCACACACCACTAACTACCCACTTACCTTAACCCAAACCCTAACCCTAAGGTCCGTTACTAATGCAAACTCACCTCACTCGCTCCCTAACCCTAACTCACTTAAATCCACCCTAACCCTCATGTCCACTCAATCTCACACACACCTAACCCAAGCCCTAACCCTAACTCACCTAAATCACCCTAACACTCACATCCACACAATCGCACACTTACCTGAATCTGACCAGTAACTTTCCACCATAACACTGAAAATACTGAAGCAACAGAAACACACAACCGAATTCTTTCTCTAGGAAAAAATTCAAGTTTCTGCTGCTTCGATATTTTGCAGTTTCGCAAAAATAAGTTTGATCAATCAGCGTTCGCTTTTTTAAGCGTTCAAGGATATAATATATACCCTATTCTGCTAGCTAAAATTGCTTATCTAGCAGGGTTTTCAATTTGCCTTTGACTTTAGAAAAATAAGTGTATATTATTATTTTTTCTTTCATTTGGGTGTCCAGGTTGAACACAGATAAAAGGGGATTTTATATGTACACAAAGAAAAGGGTGGAATAAGCTTAATAAACCCAATAGTATAAAGTGCATCTTTGAATTTATATAACGTAATGAAATGTATAAAATACAATGATGGCCCAACTCTAACAAAGATATTAAGTTTAAAATATAAAATGGAATGGTTTAATTTATTTAACTCAAAAAGAATGAGGGTTTGTTGCAACAAAGAAATACAGAACTATGAATCATGTTATGGAAAATGAATGTCAAAATGACTGAAAAGGGAACAAAAGTATGCTACAATAACATTATAGAAAAGTGTTTTCAGATATATCCATGGAAAGAGTTGCATAAAGAAATAAAGAACATGTTACAAGCAAGAATACTAAGATGTAAAGAAATGGTACAGTGCCAAGATTTTTATAGAGACTGACAAAACAAAAATTATGAGTGAAGGCAAATATGCCTTATAAAAGCAAAAAAGACAGGACGTGCTGGTATTGCGGAGAATTTGAAACTGCTGCATATGTGTTTTTGAGCTATAAAATAGTTAAAAAGTTATGAAAAAAGATTTTAGATTGGAATTGTATGGAGGTATTTAAGGAAGTGGTATAAATATGGATATAATAGAATTTGGGTATTATAAGAATAAAAGTAGAAATTATGTCAAGAAAATTGATAGAAAAATATTTTGTGTTACATGGATAATTTGAATTGAAAGGGTGAAGGAAATTATGTTTAATAAAAAATGGGACTTGGATATGATGCTAAAGAAAATAAGGTTTTGGTTGTGGAAGTTAGAGTGGAGGCCAGAAAGCAAAAAAATGAATATTGTATCTGTGATGGAAAAATGTAATAGAAAAGTATGTTGTAGATATTGTGTATAATGCAAATATTGTAAATATGTGAATATGTATATCTTAATAAAGAACCCCTATGTGCTACCACACTCCTGATCCATATGACTGATGAGCATGTATGCGTTTGTACTTCCCATTCCTGGCACAGAGGCAGCTGGGAGAACATTACAGTATGGCAAAGAGGGAAGGAGGAACTGAGATGAATGCCAGTTCTAATGAGGGAATGGATAATGAAACAGAGAGGAGATTTTGTTTGACTCAGAGGACGTGCTCCGAGTGGAGCTGTTTAATAGTGTGAAAATGTTGACCCAATTGCATGGGATTACTGTTACAACACTTCATTTGAGAGGGTTGTGGCATGATTTATTGGCTGATTCATGGATGAGAAGGAACCAGACAGTGGGAATGACATGTCCTGGGTAGAAGTGAGGGAGAGAATTTGGAAGGAAGAAGAGCTAGAATTAAAGAGAATGTCATTCACAGATTTAGAAAAGGACAAAAAAGAAGAGAAAAGGGAAAGTAAATAATATTGAGTCAGGAAGAAAGAAGTTTATTGCATGTATACAAGGTAAAGAAGAGAATGCATTGGACAGGTATGAAATATGGGACACAGTGATTGTGCATTTAGGAACAAAAGTTCAAGAGGTAACATTTATTTTGATAAATAAGGTGTTAGAGGACAGTATATATGGTATTAAAGGAAGAGGATGTCAGGAAGTATTTCTGATTGTTAAAGAATGTTTGTACAGAAGTTAAAAGTATTACAAAAGTACACCATAACTGAGGTTTATGGACTGGGGCTTGGGATTGCAATGTTATACTGAAAATAGAAAATGATTAATGTACATGGAAATAGAACTGTTGTACAGTGTTGGAGCCATCCAAAAACATGTTTTTTATGTAAAAGAGGGTCATTTTGTTGACAATTGTGATGAAAAGAAATGTGGGGATTATAGTCATGATGCAAGAAAATGTGAAAAGGAATGCAATACATCTAAGCAAACAGGCGTTTAAGGAAAGATGGTGAAAAGAACAAAAATAGGTTTAAAAGAAAATAGAAATGACAAAGAAATTGATAAGTAATCAGAGTTACAAGAAAATAATTAGATTGAATATGCAACAACACTTCCCGTGGAAATAGAAGATTAAGAAATAAAAGAAACAAATGAAGGTGAATTAGAATATGAATCAGATGTTAGTGAAGAGACGGACATTGATTGGAAAGTGCTTAAGAAGAAGAACTCTCTGGGAAAAGAGTGAAGGATAGGAAAAGAAAGATCTGGTATTTAGTTATAAAAGCTAAAAAGAAAGGAAATGGATAAAGTACTAGACAATTATATACAGACTAAGAAGAAGGGAAGCAGATAATTTTAGAATTCTTTCAGTTAATGTGAAGAATATAAAATTTAGTTAGACAAACAGGAATTTTAAAATGGTGCACTAAATTGTGAGGTAGATATTATAATATTAGAAGATGTTAGAGGTTTAACAAAGGAGGAAATATGAACAGAGAACTTATGGTGGGAGGTATAATTTGGAATTTGGGAGAAAAGACTTCTTCAGGCATAGCAATATTGGACAATGTAGGAATTTCTATATTAGACTTTACCTTAGTTACATGAGGAAGATTAACTGTTATAGATTTATGATGGGAAAAGAAAGTGTATAGAATTAAAGCAATATATGCATACAGTATGTGTCATATAATGAAAGAGAAAATCTGTTTAAATATATTATAGAACAGTGAATATTGACATCATAATTACAGGTGATTTTAATTGTGATTTGAGGGACAAAAAAAAATCAGTTAAGAAAATGAAATAAATTATGAGATGTAGAAATTTAGTATTAGGGAATATAAACACAAGTACATATAGGAGGATAAATATTACATGACTGATTATTTTTTAGTTTCTACAAGTATAAAGATCACTATGAAGAAGGAGTACAGAAATGCTTTCAGATCATATGATAATATGGATAGAAATTGAACAAAATAAAAAAACATAAAAATTGAAAAGGGAATTTAAAAAATAAGTGAGATAATCTGAATTTAAAAAAAGCTAAGGGAATATGTCCATCATTTAAGGAAAGACCACATAACAATGAGAACTTGTTATAATAATTGAAGAGAATGGTAGTTGATATTTAAAGAGAAATATAAATCAGATTATTTACAATGGGAATGTGAATTCAGACAAAAAGAAAACAGGAATATATGGAGTTACAAAATAAAACATTAGAAAGTTTGAAGAAAAATGAAAATGTTTATTATGGATAAGAGGAAGGGATATATAAAAGGAGTCAAGAAAAAACATAATTATTGTATAAGCAAATATATTTTACAAGGAAAAAAGGAGGAGAGTTCTCCTTACTTAACTAAAATAGTTAAAGATGAAAGCAGTATAATGAAAAAAAAAAGAAAAATGAGAATGAGGAAGTGGTGAAGCAGCAAAGTAGATTTATGGAAATTGTGTACAGTGTGTTTAAGAGAGGGTGAGGAATTGACTGTTAAATGATGTACATGAATGGAATATTAAACAATTTACTGAAAAAATAAATAGAAATTTAGATAATCAGATTACCATAATGAAATTAGATAAGGTAATGAAGAAAGTTATCCTTGGATCTGCATCAGGTTCAGATGGTATAGGTCATTTAATGTTTAAGAATTTGGAACTATGGCAAAAAGAAATGTTGATATTCATAGTTAATGAATTGTTAAAAGATGGTATTTGCTATACACAAATACATAGAAGCATTATGAAATTTATATGGCAGATAGGAGAAAAGGCAGGAATAACTAATCGGAGGCCAGTTGTATTAAATAATATGAATTACAAAGTATTTATGAAAATATTATAAATAAGAATAGAAAATAAGATAAATAAGGTGTTAGAGGACAGTATATATGGTATTAAAGGAAGAGGATGTCAGGAAGTATTTCTGATTGTTAAAGAAACAGTAGCTGATATTCAAAAAGAAAATAAAGGAGTAAAAGAATTAGTAGGGGACATAACTAAAGCTTTTGATACAATAGATAATGATATATTATAGAAGATAATGGAAGACTAATTTTAGTAAACAGATACAGCATGTGATTAAGTCGGTGTATAGGAATAGCAAAAAAGGGATCTGATTAATGGTTGGTTAAGTGAATGCATAGAGATGAAGAGGGGATTAAAACAAGGATATCCAATGAGTAGTATTTTATTCATGATCTTTATGAATTGTATAGTAAAAAAAAAAAATAAAAATATGAGGGATGCAAGATATATACAGATTGAAGGCATTGAATATCCAATCATTATGTCTTATGCTGATGATATTATTCTTGTGACTAAAGAAAGTAAAATGATGGTGTAAGCAATCTCTAAAATATGTAATTATTTGCAGAATATAGGAATGTCATTAAATAGAAAAAATAAAGGATTTGGTTCTGAAGAAATATTGAAGGGAATTAAATCTGGAATAGAAGAAATATCTGTTTTAGAATTTGGGCCATTAAAAGTGGTTAAGGAACAATGGATGAAATTCTACAAGAATTAAGAGAACACAGTATTATTTGGAATATATACAGATTATCATGCAGAAAAACATTTGAGAAATTCTCTATGGATTGGAAGAATAGCTTACATGGTCAGTATACATATGATGCCATAAGATATGAAAAACAATATTGGATTAATATTCAGATTCACTTGGGGATCTAGATTAAATTCAGTGAGAAGAGGGGTGTTATATATAGATAAGGATGATAGCGGTTTAGGTTTATTGAATCCCACAGTTTATGGGGCATCTTTAAATTTATAAAGGGTACTAAGATGGATAAATGGAAATGAAAAATATTTCATAATAAGATTAAGGCAAAATATGATAGAGAATGGAATTTAATAAAATTGGTTAAGAGGGAAAGAAAATGGAGAAATAAAGAGATAAAAATTATCAAGAATAAATTAAGAGTGTGGAAATTAAAGAAATTAAAGAAAATGTGGATAATAATAGGCTATGGTATAAAGATATAATGACAGAAAATTATTGTGTTAACCCATGGAAACATTTGACAGAAGAGAAAATTAAAGCAATAAACAAAGAAATGTATGGTGCATGAAAAATATGGAATGTCAGGATTTTTATGAAGACTGCAAATTAATAGACTGCCAGTGAAAGGAAACATGCCTTATAAAAATAAATCAAAGAATGTAGCTTTTCTGTAATGAATTAGAGACAGCATATCATGTTTTTTTTTCTGACATATAAGAGTACAAAAATTATGAGAAAGGTTAATACATAAAAATCTTGAATGAAATTCAAGAGTATAAACAATTAAATATGGATAAGATTGAATATGGATTTTATGAAGGTTGAAGTAAGGAATATGTTAAAAGTTTGAACAACAAAATGTTTTGTATTATTTGGGTTATTTGAAATCAAAGACTAAATGAGATTATGTTTAAGGGAAATTGGGTTATTTCAAATATAGTAAGGAAAATTAAGTGGTGGTTATGGAAAAAGAACTGGGGAGTTCTCTCTCTCTCTGTATATATATATATATATATATATATATATATATATATATATACATATATATATATGGAAATTTTTTAGGAATGGAAATTTGATGTAAATCTTTTTTGTAAATATGTGGATATATTAACAGGGTCTATATTATATCAGCGAATGCTTGAAATTGTGAATGCTGTATAATCGACCCAAACACTTTGAAAATCCAAAATGCCAAACACACGGAGCAGCGATTTTTTCCCAGGGAAAAAAAACAAACACAAAATAAAGTGTGTGGCTTCATCCCCCACAACCCCTGATGTGGGGGGCTGTGCCCCCCACACCCCCTACTTAAAAATACCAACTCCGAGATCGCACCACAGTGGAGGAAATGGCAAAGTCACGAAAATGGCCCAGTGATTTTTTTCCCTGGGAAAAAAAATTGCTGTTCCGTGGTTTCGGAATGTCACTATTTCAGGTAAACACGTTCAATTAAACAGCGTTCGCAACTTTAAACATTCGCTTACATAATAGGAACTCACATTAAACATGTATACATTTGTAAATATGTGTAAATACTTTTTCATAATAAAGGACCTTACTCTTTTTGATGGGTGGCATGAGATTTTTTTACATCCACCTGAGCTACTGCATGGGCTCCAAAAGACAACATACTCAGGAATGCAGCACCCCCCTGCCCTTATATTGCAATGCTGCATCAGCAATTGATCTATCTGGTGTGGGAATAGAACCCATAGCCTTCTGCACCAAAGACAAGTGTGCACCAAAGACAATTGTGCTATCTGTTGCCTGACTGACACTGTGTTTTTAAATATAAATGAAGCATGTTATTTTTTTATTTTTATTCAACATCTGAATTTATGCAAATAGCCCAGTTATAACTTTCCCCATGTATGAAAATGAATGGTGCTTTTATTTATTGTTCCTTTATACAAGATCTGAAATATGAGAAGTAGTTGATATCCAGCAGAGCATCGTATTCCCATTATGAGTCACTTCTCTCCTCGTCATGCACACACACTTGAAAATAAGCTTGCCTATATTTTGTTTTTGCATATGAGATAAACTTCCAGGAGTACATATCCCCTGAAAAGGGGTAGTATATGGTACATAAAAAGCATCATATGTGAATATGTTTCATCAGTGTACGATAACGTTTTTTATTCATTTGCATATGGGATATATTACTGCTTGGTGTATCATTCTTGATTTGTTTTTATGTTCACTACACATGAATAACAACATAGAGTCTTATAGACATTGCCCTATACCTGCAGTCTCAGCAATCACAGATCTTACTCAGTACAAATGCTACATACCATGTGAAAAAAGGAGATACTGCCTGCACAGCTAGCTGGAATTTTGTAAATAATTATATGTCACTGGTGAATATCGAAACGATTTATACAAGATGCTTGTGTTACAAATGTATTATAACTGTATGTCATGTGTATATCAAAATGCCTGTACATACGTGTGTTTGAAAGGTATTTGCAAAGTGTTGTTTGAAGTATAACCACAGTGTGCCCTACTGGAAGAGAACAGAAATGTACATGCACTATTGTAACTGTTTAAATGTATATATTTTATCAGTGAAAACTGGAAAACAGGATGTTAACCTCATTCTAACAAACTTTAGAAAAATATCTGAAATTAAATTACTTTATAGGATGCAATAATGAGGCTCTCTCTCAAGTTTTTAATGCAGCTAGAGACATAAGGTCTGTACTAAGAAGAATGGAGTGAAAAAAATTGCTGCTTTTGAAGCATGAAGGAATGCAATTGTTTTGTGACTTCCAGCATCTGCCAAAGATCTGAGTAGAAGCCCTTGCCTGTACATTTTTACAGGTAGATGCTAAATGCTGCCATCTTCTAGTAGTGGGGGTTTTGGCCTGAGAACTAGAAGTCAGATGACCAGAAATGATGTCATTCTGCAAGTTATCACAGCAGTAATATTTGAGATATTATTTTGAGAAGTCTCTTAATGAGACAGAGCATTCTGCTTCTGTCTTGGACCTGACAACAAGAAAAACAATTAACCACATCTGCCTTGCTCTATTAGTAAGTTTTTAGGTTATAGTATAAGTTTCTTGGATTAATTCAGGAATATAGTGAAGCTTATTAGTTTAGATGTGTTTCTTTATTTGTGTGAGCCTGTACTGCAATGTTATTTTAAATATTCGCTATGGTTTTGAACTCTGGTGTTACTGTGAATATATATTTACTATTGTCGTTTTCTTTTATTATTTATTTTTCAATATATTTAATCCTTTCATTGTGCTGATCTGTGTAGAGATATTTACGTTTCAAGAGTGCTTGCATATTTATTTGGTGACAATGTGTGGGCAACTCCTAATAGCCTTGCTCTTGGTCAAACTGCCATTTGTATTAGTATTTATTACACAATAAAACTGGACATCCTTTGTTAAGGGCCCTGGAGTAACTGATAAGGAGTGACTGGTGGCAGTGAAAACTACCTTACAGTCTGGCCAGAAGGGGGCATAGCTAGTAAACTTGTGCCATCCTTTCCCAGGTGTGTGTGTGTGTGTGTGTGTGTGTGTGTGTGTGTAAATCAAACCTTAAAGAGTATATGCGTCAGCTACTTGGGCAAGGACATGAAGCACTGGTTGAACAGAGAAGGTGCTGGAAGTCTTGGCTTGGTCACTCAGCTAAGATCTCAACTTTATAGCTCTGCCAGTGGGGAGTCTTACTGAGGATCTGGAGGAAGAGGGAGAAACCAGTTCCGGATTGACTGTCATCTCTGTGTGCTCTTAAGGGAACTTGCACTTGATGCAGAGAGCTGCATATGGAAATACTGTGTGTGTACTTGTCATCCACTCAATGAACATCCCCACTGTTGCCAGTGGTGAGGATAGAGGCTACTTGATTACTGGTTGGCAGTGGTGGGACATCACACACCATTACCACTAGCTAAATGTCAGTGTTGTCTTGAACAGTATATTTTTGCATGGAACTCAAAATAAAATTTCCAGTTCACAATCCTCTTGATGTCAGTCTAGAAGGTACTGCTGCACTTGGCATTTACATTAGTGTTGGTTCTGTGCAGCCACCCAGCCCACTATTTCTAAAAGATGCCTTGTCCTGTACTGTGCTGCCACATAACCTCCTCACTCCCGTCTTCACCTCAGAAACACACTGCACACCATTATGCAGACTACAGCAGTGACAGAAACACTTTAAAAAAAAAACTTAGTCTTCATGAATTATTCATGTATTGAAATGGTAATGATGGAAAGTGTCTTATTTTAACAAGAATGAAACGACGAAAGAAAGAAAAAAATCAGCTTTCTTTCCACAAATCCGTGATTGGCTAAATGGCTTTACTCATCAAAAAACAGAATCCTATTTTAATAAGTAATGGGATTTTTTGCTTTTTTTTACAGTCTAGCTGAGCATAGGGGCACCTCCACTTTAGAAGATGTAGCAGTTAATAAAACTGATTTGCTTATATTACTAACAAAAAGAAACTCCACAAATGGATTTGCCGAGTAAGAGATTTCACTTACTGTGTATATGTATGTATATATATATATATATATATATATATATATATATATATATATATATATATATATATATATATTTAATTTATTTTATTTAAGTTTGTTTACCAGAGTAATACACTGATCACAAAAGACCATTTGCAGGCACGGCCTGGGAACACTCTTATTTCATTCAAAGGTACATTTTATAGTTATAATAAGACAGTTATGTTGTATTAGCTTGGATGTACTTTATATTAGTAGCTCCAAGAGATATAGATAAATAGATAGCTAGACAGATAGATAGATAGATAGATAGATAGATAGATAGATAGATAGATAGACTGATGGATGGATAGATAGATAGATAGATAGATAGATAGATAGATAGATAGATAGATAGATAGATAGATAGATAGACAGATGTGCAGTTCCCATCCCTTACTGAAGTATAAATTTAACTCACTGAATACAATTGCATGAACTGTAACTTGCCAGCATACCCAACTGTCTAGAATTCTGAAGAATTTTCAGATTGTTGCCTCTGATTTTTGGTCTGCCTCTTGTAAAATTTATAGTTTTCTACCAAATCAGTGAGGATAGTGGTTATTAAATAAAGACAGGCATTAGAGTTTAAGGCTTTGATTCCTTCAGAAAATGCATGCTAATGCAAAATCTGTTACTTTCCAAGTTTATAAAATCAATATTTAAAATCTGTCCCTGATTTAAGCTGCCTGTTCACCCCCAGTTTTGCCTTTGTCCAGAATTCTTGTTCTGAGAGGACAAGAGGTATGCTTCTTAGTTTTTGTTTCCAGTTGAAAATCACTGCCCATATAATTTCCAATTGTGCAATGATAGTGGGTCAAAATATTTCTCCTCAGGTGTGTAATTGAGGAGGTAGTATATCTAACTAAGACCCCCACATGGTGCTTACAAGAACATGCTCCTTGCAAAAATTATTTATAATGTAAAATGCATCCAAGCAAACTGACTTAAGATTACATATAATCATCATCAAAAGCAGCCTCCTTTTTCCTATTTTGTACAGGGGTTTGGGGTGTTGCCATCTCCTTGACTCAATGCCACTCTCGTGACTTCTTCAACATTCATGCCTAACTGTCTCAGGTCTTTTCTCGCATAATCCATTCATCTCTTTTTTGGATGCCCTTGTTTTCTTTTACCTTCTTCCTGTCTGTCCCAAATCATCTTCTGCTTTCTTGTGCATGTGCTCAAAGCACCTTAATCTGTTTCTTTGACATTTTCTGTAATTAGAGCTACTTTGGCTTTTGTTTGGATGTCCTTATTTCTTCATCTATCCTACAGTGTGCATTCTACCGTCCATCTTGGCCACTTCATCTCCATCACCTCTAGCTTCCTCAATTGCTCTGCCTTTACTGGCCATGTTTCTGTATAGTATAGTAGTACTGGTTTTATCACTTTTTTGTATACCTTAATTTTCAGCTTATCTCTCATACTTCTGTCACACACTACCCCTAAAGCTCTGGCCTGTTGGCTACAGTCCCACTGATTCTAGCTTTGACTTCCTCATTCAGGCTTCCCTAGTACTCAACTATCACTTCAGTCTACTTCAAGTTACTAACCGTTATCACTATTTTCCTGATAGCTCAATTTACAGCTTTTTTGATTTCCTTGTTTGCTTCCATAACAGCTGTCTTGTTTATAGTAAGTTTCTTCCTGAGTACCTTCAGTTTTGCATTCCATTCTTCTATCATTTGCTAAAGTTCAGAGTCTGCTTGTAATGCCACATCATCTATAAACAAAAGCTTTGGTGATCTGTTCTCTCCAACCTGTTTGCTAATGTAGTTCATTCCCAGTATGAACAGCAGTGGGGTCAGAGCTGAATCATGATGCACACCCAACCCTACTTAGAATCTATTTGCAAGTTTGAAGACTGTTTTTACTTTTGTTATTGGGTCCTTGTACATAGCCTGCACTAAGTCTACCAAAGTTTCCAGAACTTTGAACCATCACAGGACTGCCCAAATCAGCTTTCTTAGGACTTTGTCATATGTTTTCTTTAAGTCTACGAATACCCAGTTGGACTTTTTCCCCTTCTCAGTCTTCTCAGCTATCTGTCTCATGGCAAAGATTGGGTCAATTGTGCTGCATCCTGATCTAAATCCCAACTGCTCATCTCCTATCTTACTTTCTACTACCTTGCTTAATCACCCCTTTCAACAGTTTCATGCAGTTTGGTAGGAGCTGATAACACTATACTAATCACAGTTGTGAATACCCCCTTTATTCTTGAACATTGATACTAAAATGACTAATTTCCAGTCATCATAAACATGCCTCTCTCTCCATACTGCTGTTAGTACCCTCTCGAGCCATTTCCTCCCTTAATAAACCCAACATCTTGATTATATCTCCTGGGACCTCATCTGAGCCTGCTGCTTTCCATGACTTCATTTTCTTTTGTGCTGTTCTTACCTCTTTTAGGGTGAGATCATAATCTTCTTTCACTTTAGGCTGTCACTGGGTCATTACATCTTCTATGGGGATTTCTTCATTGCTTCCATCTGCCTTGGATCTCCTGTGGACTGCTAAGCAGGTTGCTGCTGGCATACCTTTTGAAGGGTATCTGATGACTATCTTCTTTATCTTTCTGCCTTTGCCTTGCTACCTAATAGAGTTTATTTGTGCCATCTTTCAAGTCACTTTCCAGAAGCTGAAAAAGTGCCTCGGATGACTTGTTCTATGCTACTGCAACTGCCCTCTTAGCCTTTTTGTTAGCCAACCAGGTTTCCTTCTTAGCCTGGACCATCTTTCCTATTTTTCACTTTTTCCTGCAATCTTTCTTTCTTTTGATAACTTCCTGAATCCCATTTAGCTAGCTCTTGGATACGCACCTGTTCTGATCCAGGCTAAAGTACTTACTCAATATACAGACAGTATGCAACATGTGTCCTACACAAAAAGACATTCCTAGGAATATTACTTGTGTGTAATAATAGTGTCTTTTTTCACTGCAGTATGTACACTATCTTATTAGATTTCACTACCCCTGAAATCAAATCCTGTAGTATGTACACTATCTTATTATATTTCATTACCCCTAAAATCAAATCCTGTAAGTGTATATAAACACTAACTTTATATTGTACTAAGTGAACCATTTCTCATGTTCACTTACCTTGTTTAAAAACTAATCTATGCCACTCAAAATTAACATATACAGGTCTGACTAAGCTTTTAACCGAGTTCTACTTTTTATTCTTTCTTAACTCAAAGTATTCATATCTTTAAGTGCTATCACTGTCACTTGTCTACTAGAATGTATTTCAGTCAACTGTATGATGTGCTATATATAACTACCACAATATGTAACCACTGCTAATGGTATATGACAACAATGTTACTATGTATTAAGATAAGCTTTCTATTGTACACCTATGGTATACATTATTCCTATTTTTATAATCTTGTACTGTTAATAATGGAGCTTTTCTCCCTGGGCCTCTGCTGAAAATGGGTAGCCTGCCCAGTCGAACTTTCCCAGTAAACAAATGTAAAATAAATAAATAAAAATAAAAAATAAAATAAATAAATAAATAGCATTAGGATGCAGTGAAACTGTAAGTAGTGAATGAAATACAAGTTTCTGGTGCTTATAGTTAATATTGTAGCCCGGGATTGAACAGGGGCATAGCCAGGAGTTATTTATGTATTGTTTTAGTTGATTTTAAAAAACTTTTAGCTTTTCAATCTGCTTCAAGTGTAGTGGTGGAAGTTATAAAGTTTGGTGACATGGGAAGACTAGAGTGAGTCATCAGCGGTATTATTAGATTTGGTGGACAGTAAACATGATTTATTTTGAGAGCATAGTTCCCTGGCTAGGGAGTAATATTTTATGGAGTGTTGTAGTGGTGGAAAGTTTTCTAGTTTATATTAGGCTATGGGTAATAAGGAGCTGTGAGTAGGAAAGATTGTGAGAGCTCTAACAGCTATACTTGTTTTAAGGGGCTCTACTTTTAAATCAGGAAATTTCACTAGATCTAACTTCATAAGATTGAGACAAAAAAATCCGAATGGTTAGATTCCTGAAAGTTTAAATGTTTGAACTTCACATTTTCAAAAGTTCTGTATGCAGAAGTTCAAAATATTAAAAAAATGCACTACAGAGATTGCCTTTCTGTTTCTCCTCTACTTAACTTTAATAAGTAACATCAACAATCAAAATATACAACAAAAATGTACTTCTATTACTTATGCTAATACACATTTCTGTTGCAACATACCATCTGTACATATCTACATAAATGTAGTTTAGCACAAACTAAGTTGTCCCGGTCCCACGAATAAGGGTAAAGCAGTGTGGGGAGGGTAGAGAGGTAGGAATTAAGGTGAGGAGTTCTAGTTGGATAGGACAGTGGGATTGTGGTGGTGAAAGGGTTAAAGAGAGAGGGAGATGTGAAAGGAAGTGAGGTAGGGGAAGGAGCGACTTCTGACAGGATTAAGTGTTAGGGATTAAAGGAAGTAGGCACATTTTAGTGGACATTATTCTGCAGGATTTGATGAGATTACAGGCGTTGTACCCGGATATGGAAATTGTGTGGTCAGAGTTGGTTTCTCATTTGTGTTGGAGGGCTGTGTATAGTTATAGGGTGATTGAAAGGGTCAGAAGGTTTGTCAATCAAAGGCTGGCTAGGCAGTTAAGGATTTTGGGGATGCATACCATTGACCATAGAGATTTTGGGGATGGAGAGGAGTCTTGGTACCGAATGGATGGAGTGCACCTTAATGACATAGGATTGGATCTTTTTAATTTGCATTTGAAGCTCTTTTTAGAGGATATGATTGCGGCTAGGGTTTAGGAGGGGGAACAGCCTGGGACCAGGTTGGTGGCAGAGAAGAGGGACAGGATTGTCCTCTTCTGTTCCCCCTCTAAAGAAGGTGGTTATTGGTTATTGGTTTGGTATGGAGGTGAAGTGAGTAGGTACGCTGCCTCTTTATGTGGGTGAGTAGGTAAGCTTCCCCGGTGGAGGAGGTATCAGGGTGAGTAGGTACACTTCCCTGTGGTAAATACATCCAGGGTGAGTGGTGATGCTGCCCTGAGATCATCGTTGCTGAGGAAGATAACTAATATGGTTTTTGTGTGTATAAGTTCATTGTGTAATAGAGTTTAATAAAGGTCGTCAAATGGCTTTATGTGTTTGATGTGGTTATTTAAAGGGGGGAACGGGACAAATGTAGTTTGGGACAAACTAAGTTGTCCCGGTCCCACGAATAAGGCTAAAGGGGTGTGGGGAGGGTATAGAGGTAAGAATTTAGGTGAGAAGTTGTAGTTCGATAGGATAGTGGGGTTGTGGTGGTGAAAGGGTTAAAGAGAGAGGGAGATGTAAAAGGAAGTGAGGTAGGGGAAGGAGGGACTTCTGACAGGATTAAGTGTTAGGGATTAAAGGAAGTAGGCACATTTGGCATGAGTTGGTGGCCCTCCCACCCTCCCTTTTTTGATTATGGATGGAAGATGTCAGCAGTCTGAGGCGAAGAAGAGGGACAGGATTGTCTTCTTCTGTTCCTCCTCTAAAGAAGGTGGTTATTGGTTAATGGTTTCTTATGGAGGTGAGGTGAGTAGGTACACTGCCTCTTTATGTGGGTGAGTAGGTATGCTGCCCCAGTGGAGGAGGTATCAGGGTGAGTAGGTATGCTGCCCTGAGGTAAATTTGTCCAGGGTGAGTGGTGACGCTGCCCTGAGATCATCGTTGGTGAGAAAGATAACTAATGTGGTTTTTGTGTGTATAAGTTCATTGTATAATAGAGTTTAATAAAGGTCGTCAAATGGCTTTATGTGTTTGGTGTGGTTATTTAAAGGGGGGACGGGACAATATACATTTCTGCCTTAATCAGAAATACAATGCATGCATTTCAGTTCATACAGCATGTTCAGCACAAGTTTCAAAAACTGACAAACTCATGATTTAATGTTTTGGTAAATGGATACAACATCTTACAGCTATATATTAAGACTATATCTCTAACAACAGTAGCAAACTTCCTATATTTTTAAACTATTTTAAAAGGGATAATTAAAGTTACAGTAATAAACACTATCATGACTTTTAACATACAGTAATTGCATGCAACACTGGTACAAGTCCTGTAGTGTGAAACATAACATCTGACATTTTCCTAAGGATATACTGCATACATTTACGTATTTAGACATCTTCTGTTAGTGTTTTAATGCATTTTTGAAAATGTGAAGTTTGATCATTTAAACTTTCAGGATTCTGACCATTCGGTGTTTTTGTCTTGATCTTATGAAGTTCAATCTATTGAAATTTCATGATTTAAAAATTTCAGTTTTTGAAGGTTAGTCAAGATGGGGAAGGCATAAAGGAGAGGTGGTAGTAAGTAAGTTGATGCAGTGTTTTTCTCTAGTGCTGTAAGTGAGGTAGTATTTACTTCTGTATAATAAACCAAGTTTCTGGTGTCTTTTAATATCTTTCAGAATGTATAGATCAGATTTTAGGCATTCATCTATTGTGACTCTCAGTAACTTTGATCGTTGTATTATTTCTATTCTGGTATTATTTTCAGAAACTATTTTGAAAGATTGTTTTCAGTCTGAAAAATATTTTGGGCTGAAAAATGTAATTTTTTTTAGAATTTAGAAGAAGGGCAAATTTTATTAGCCATGTTTCAATGGATGAGGAGGTGACTTGGGTGAGATCATTATGTTTTGAAAGGTTTTGGGCTAAGCAGATGACGGTGGCATTGTTTGCATATCTTATTATGGTGGTGTGATTACTTTATTTAAGAAGATATTGAATAATATTCCAGTGAAAATAAATCGGAATGGTAACAAATCTTGCAGCCATTTTACTACCTACTAACTGTTTGTGAGACAGCTATGGAACCATGACAGGGCTGAGTGGGAGAGGTTGAGGGATGAAAGTTCTGTGAGTAGATTTTGCTGAGAGAAGATATCAGATGATTTTGGTAGGTCAAGGAATTTCATAATGTGGTTTATGGTGTTTGTGAAACTGAGAAAGGAAGTTGCAGTACTATGTTTGGAATGAAAACCATGTTGGGTGTTGGAGAGAAGGTTATTATTGATGATGTATTTTAAGAGTTGTGAATGGATACATTTTTTCCAGATTTTTAGCAGAGGTGTTGAGATAGCTATAAGTCTCTAGTTGTTGATTTCTGTGTAAAGTAAATAAGTTCAGTTACACAGTGTTAGTTGCTTAATCCTATATTATGTAACAATTCTTTTTTTTTTTTTTCATTCAAGTTATGTGATGCTAATTCTGTTTGCAAACATATTATTGTCTCTGTATATACCCATATCTTTATGTCTCCCATTTGTTATTGTATTTGTTCTTGTAGTACCATGCAAGATGGTCTAAGCCTATAACTGGTCATTTCTGATCAACCTTGGTAAAGATAAATAAATAAATACATACACGCATAAGTACATACATACATAAATAAATAAATAAATAAATAACGGACCGCCGCAGGGATAAAGTAATCTTTCTGTCTAGCTCGCCTTTCTTTTTCACATTTAAGACTCTGGTAGTTCCATAACCTTGAAATATATGGCTGATTCTTAAATATGCTGTCAGAATGCAATTCTTTTACATAATAAAAAATAATTAGGCAACATTTCATAGAATATTAATGCTCAAAGGTACAAATTAAAAAAATACTAAATAGTATCTTAGGCTATTTTGCAAAAGTCTAACATGAAAGATAACACTGCAATTGATAAGTGGAACAGACCCAGGGATTCAGAAATGTTACTACCCAAGATAAGCTGGTTGCACGTGTGTGTGTGTGTGTGTGTGTGTGTGTGTGTGTGTGTGTGTGTGTGTGTGTGTGTGTGTGTGTGTGCACGCATGCTAGTGAATGGGTGCATTCATTAGATCAAGTGGGGGCAAGTGTTTGATGTGTTATGACAGTGTTTGTGTGTGTTGGGGTTTACATACCTCTCTAACCCCAAACTAATGAGCACTGGTTAAAATACAAGGGGAGTGAACACTAGATACCAGGGACAGTTATTATTTATTGATATATTAGTTTATGTTTATGGGCCATTAAAAAGTTAATTGGCCAACAGATTTTACAGAAAAATGCTACAAATGAAGAATAGTATCTAGGAAGCTCTAATATCTGGCATTACTGATTAACTGCATTTGTTTGTGACAGAGACACAGTGATTGCAAGAGGAAAAATCATGGATGCTCTGGTCATTCAGTGGCAGTTGAGAGGTAGCAATGTGTGTTCAAATATGTGTATTTCAGTGGGGAAATTGATGAGGGCTGTGCCTATGGCAAAGTGATGCATATGCCACCAGCAGTAATTACTACAGCAATGTGATACTTGCATTAATCACTGACCATTTCAGCGACATACAAATTGGCCAATAATTAGGTCTTTCCTCATTGCAGCTAATATGTTTCTGAATCATTGGTTTCTGTAATCACATTACAGAGCCCTTTTTACTGCAGCCTTTCCACTCATGGCTGGCCAGTTTCAGAATCCTGCCCAGAATCTGGTTAAAACTAGTCTCTTACGAGGGTTGCAGTCCAAGGGACCACTGAGGGGCCTAGCCCAAATTCCCAGTTTCCCAGAAGCACTGTCTGGTTAAGTAACTTGCTCAAGGTTACACAGTAAGTAGATGAGGACTGAGGAAATCAAACCTTGTACCACGGGAATTCGGGCTCGTGGTTTTAACTCCCTGTGCCAACTGGATGGTGTGACCTTTATTTCTAGACTCTTGATGCTTTCCTGCTTCCACATGAAAGGATATTGTTGTATAAAAATTAAAAATGTTCATAATTAATACTAATTGTCTTTCACTTATTAACGTTTTATCCCAAATGTTTCCCAACAGTGGAACATCTACCTCCAAATCTGACAAATAAAGCAAAAAGTCTGTAAAAAAGACAGCTTTACCTCTCCAGTCCCCATCTATAATCCTTTACTCCAGAGCATCAAATCTTTTCTACAAATAGCCTCATATATATAGAAAAACAGAAGGAGGAACATGGGACATCCCTAATATGTCCCTCTCATCAACTGAAAAAATTAAGAACAATGTCCATTTACTTTAACCCATGCCCTTGATCCCTCATAGACTGCTTGCATCAATTTGATAACATTCTCAGATAACCCAACTGATTCAAGACAAAAGACAGAAAGTCCCAGCTAATCCATTCAAAAGCTTTTCTGAATCTGACCATAATATCATGATAATTTATATATGGCATGGCTTAGTAGTAAATCACTTTGTCTATGGTATGCCGGGTCCTGGGTTTGAACCTTGCAGGAGCTGTTTATTTCAGGGGCACAGGAAAATAATTTTCTTGGGTGGTAAAAGCCAGGGTACCTTTTTAGCTAGGCTTATATAGGTCCTAGGGCCAATAGCCTAGTACCTACCTATGAACCTATAAAACTAGTCTCTGGCATCAGCACTATAGTTTCGAATGCCACAGAAAATGCTTTTTTTATTTTGATTCTTTCCTTAACTTGTTCCACAAATGTGAAATGCAACAAGCAAGTTCTCATATTTAGTACATACATCTAACTCTATCTGAATGGTCACGCAGACAAAACCGTGATCTAATTTAATCAAAAGTCTTGTTCTCGATCAATTATGATGCACCATATAGGGGATCTTTTCAAATTATATACAAATTCTTTGAGTAACAATTGCAAATCTTGAGTGAACACTTAAAGGAACTCAATTTCTAGAAGGGACAATAGTTGACCAGAAACCATCACTAAAATCAGTGTTTAACTACTACTGCTGATTGAGGTGGCAAAGATCAAATTCATTGCTGGGGTAAAGTGTTTATTTAAAAATATGTTTATGATCCAGCAAAATTAATTTAGACAGATGTTTTACCAATTGTAGATGCAAGGAAACTCTTAATCTTAGTCTCCACTATTATAACTAATTAAACTGGTATTTGGGTATTTTTTTCTGCTGTAAAGGTCTGTATACACAGAACCTTATGAATTACCATGAATCAATGTTAGACACCATCAATGCTCAAAAGACATCAACCACAGATGCTCTTACATCTAGATTGAGATGCCAAAACTGTATACCTATTTTACATAAAATTACAACTAAGAGCTTCACAAGGTCTTTGAAACTTGCCATAATACATGCATTAAATAACTGACAATGCATTTTTATTTAAAACTACATGCTAAAATGCACACACATGATGATAAAATTAGCTGCTTGAATTTTATTTTCAAAATGTATTATTGTTTTGTCACTCTGTATAAACAATGCACGAATCCATTGTGCAGGATATAGACAGCAGTGATAAGTAAAGTTCTGCTGTATACATTGCTATATCCAACATAAAATAGGCCACACATACAATTACTATAACCCTTAAACTGGGCAGACTATTACTTGCAAGAATTAATATCTGCAGTAGAACTTATAAGGAATATGATAATTTATTATTCATTCTCGCACTTTCTTTCTATATCTCTCTCTCTCTGTCCCCGTCTATGCCTGTCTCTCTCTTCCCATTTACCATTTTGGTGTTGTCTATCACCAATACAACAAATATTTATCAATGACAAATAATTGTTCAATTGTTTTACTGTTTAGCAGGTTCCTTACTTACAGAGATGCTATAATTATATCCACATTCTTTATTTGTCACTGTATTACCAGCCGAATATAATATATAATATACAGAAAATAATAGCAGTAATAATATTAACATCAGCACAACAAAATGATGTTTTACATTTTCTACTAGAGAAACGAAATCTCCTTCATTGCCCACGGGACATTACTGTGGGTGAAAGCTTGCACTACAATTACCAAGTTTTATTTATCTTCTCAGATTGTCCGTAATGGATGTGTGTACATTGCAGCCAATTAATGATGTCTTTCCAGGGCTTTTATACAAAGCAGCCTTGTAAAACTCTATTCTGACAGTAATGTAACGTAGTGATTGTCATCTGTTATTGCAGTGATGCTACACAGCTGCTGTTCTTTAACCTCATCGGTGTAATATAATTATAACTGAGCCTTTTTCTTTTATGACTGGTGTGACATAAGGCAGTCGTGCTGTCATTCCTCCTGCTGTCACATATGATCATGGTGAGAGCTACCTGTCTAGCAGGAAGCAACTTAACTGTGCACCTCTTTCCTGTGGTCAGATAAAAAAATGTTTATCTTACCCTAACAAAACATTTAAATCTGCTCAGAAATAACAAATCTAAGAGAAACAGACATGACAAATTGGATGTAGTCCTTTTAAGAAACGTGTCATAGAGGAGCAGGTTTCTTTTATTATCTCAGAAACTATCAGGAAAGGCAGATGAGATGGACCCAAAAAGACAAATACTGTGTGTGTGTGTGTGTGTGTGTGTGTGTGTGTGTGTGTGTGTGTGTGTGTGTGTGTGTGTGTGTGTGTGTGTGTGCGTGTGTGTGTGTAATTTTATTTTTGCAATATATTTTTTACATGAAAGCTAGCAGTAATAAATCATTATAGTAACACTCCTTTTTAGAAATTTGAAAATGAAGATGTCTAAAACGAAGTTTACATACAATCTAAATATTCAGCAGTTTTAGTGAAAAGCCTTTCAAAATATTTAGACAGCTATATTAGCAAAATAAAATAGCTTATACTTAAATATTATAACAGTATATAATAAAGCAATAACCAATGATGCGGTGTGGTATATTGAAGATTTACCCACAGTTGATTTGGTTTAATCACGAGGGCAAAACCCGAGTGATTAAACAAAGGCAACCATGGGTAAATCTTCAGTATACCACAACCACAGAGTCGGTTACTGCTATTATACAATGACATTATTTAAGAAAAAAAATACTTACTTTTCTTAAATAATGTCTTTGTATAACGGCAGATTACTGTTCTTCCGCTGGTTGTGGTATACTGCTTCTTCAGTTTGATATGCTGCGCATGTGTATGGGACTTGCTTTCCCATGCATACCCAGTACATCAATGCTGTGAAACAGAAGCAATGGAGAAAAAGAAATCTCAGTTGCTCTGTTTTCGCTTTTTTTTTTTTTTTTAATTGTAAAAAAAAAGGTTTTGGGGCACTTTATACCAATGGAAAAAAGTCTGGGCGACCGGACCTTTTTCCGTTGGTATATTGTGGGATTTACAATGGGCACGCTGGTTTGGCTGGGCCAATCAGCGTGCACATTTCCGAATAGTAATAGGGAGTCATTGTATAGTATAATATTAATGATTTTCTAAATAAATAAGTCACTTCGCCTTGACTCATGAAATACTTCTTTATATCATCAAGAAATGTATTACTTAGCCAGTATTTAGCCCAATAATAATATAATAATATACCCTGATATTCAGAACAGTTTACCATGATATGGAAACCTTGTCTTAGAAGGCTTCCACACTACAATAACCTTTTCCAATGCATAGAATGGTTTTCCCTTCTGATGGCCTTAGTGTGGAGATCAGTCTTGCTGATAAAGCCCCATGCTAATACAGCAGTCTTTGGGAATGGTTAATGTATATAATACATGTGTTCTTCCCCAGAAATGTCCACAGCTCCCAATTTTCACTGTGGAGCAACTCAGGCAATCACTCAGCCAAGTAAAATTTTACTGCAGAAGAAAAATGCAAAAGCCATCAACACATCGGCCACTTCCATTCATTCCTGTGGGAGTGCTCATAGTTCATCCTGCAAAGCCATGGGGGTAGGAGGGAGTCAGTGTGTATATGTTTGTGGATGTGTGTTTCTATGTTTGTAGGGCATGAATGATGCTAAATGAATGTGTGTGTGTGTGTGTGTGTGTGTGTGTGTGTGTGTGTGTGTGTGTGTGTGTGTGTGTGTGTGTGTGTGTGTCTGTATGTGTGTATGTTGTGTGTGTGTATATCTATGCATTGAATTAAGTACGGAGCTGAATGAGTGCATGTTTCTGAGAGTCTGAGCAAGTGTGAAGGGGGTATGTTAATGTATGAGTGGATGTGTTGGGGATGGAATGTCTGTGTGTACATACATGGGTGTCTGCGCTTGCATGTGTGTGTACGTGTGTGAGAGTGCATGCAAGATCTGCCTTTGCTAATTTGATATTTGGGCTGCTAAGAAGAACCATTAGCAGTATTCGATTTGGCAGTTCAGTGTCCACTTCTGAGAAATGGTTATGAAACAGTAATGAAGTGCTTCTCTTTGTGGTTTTACTTTGTTTCTGAATCAGAATTTCTCTTCTATACACAGCTTGACTAGCATACATTAGGCAATAAGTGCCAGCAGGGAGAAAAATTCTCTAAATAGCAGACAGAAAATAGTTCACATAATTTCATGTCATGCTCAAGCAAAGCTCATTTGAAACAAATGTTAATAATTTTGGCACAGCAACAAAAAGTGTGTGTAGTTTTGCCCATCATTTTACAATTAATTTTCTAAAGCTAAATAGCTTCAATAGCCAATGCAAATTATTTCTTGGGAGTGGTGAGTTGGGACCTGAAAGACCGCCAGTAATCATAGTTCTGACATGTTTTACATGTTTTTGGCTTATAAGTGAGGAGTTCAGTTACAGTGTACCTGTACTGATCAAGACACTTACCAGTCTTAAAGGGACACAGAATCTCAATGCCAGGGGCAATAAGTTATCAAGTGTCGATGTTGAAAACAAATCACAAATTTCTGTCTCCCACTCCTGCAGTCCAGAGATACATACATTTGACAGATTAGTGGCCTCTGTCACATATTTACTAATGGACATAGAGATTAAATGCATAATATAATGTATCACCACAGCAAGTTTGAAAGAAAATACATAGATCATACAGCAGTCAAAATACATGTCAGTGAGCAAACTATGACCTCATCCAGCCTTAATATTTTCACAAATGAAGTTGAACACATCAACTCAAATAGCTGTTGACAATGATAAGGTATCCAAAAACTTCACAGACAATAGAAGAATTATTATAAGGTCCTGTCCATGCCCAAATCCAGAACACTGTAAACTGAGGATATGGATAGCTGAAGTAGAGCTTCCAGTCAGATCACTCAGGTAGCACCTTACCAATATTCCTAGCAAAGTAAATACTATTATTCTAATATGTAATATATAAAATATATAAAATATATAATATATAAATATATATATATATATATATATATTTTTTTTTATAGATGTTTAGATATATGTATATATTGTTGGACTGTTTTATAGTTTGGAAATACAAGTCACTGGCTTGAAATGTCCTGGAATAAGTTAGTCAGCGTATAAATAGTATACAGCACATAGTCATTTGGTTATTTGTAGATTTGGGCTTGCCAGTGGAAAGATCTGGTGATTTTTAGCAGAACTGTCATTTTGCAGGAGGTGAGTTCCTTGATATGCAGGTAAATCAAAAACACTACTTGCCTCACTTTTAGAGGGACTGTTTTTTGTGGTCAAGCCCCCTATAGCTCAAGAATTAAAGCAGTCAGCTTCAGGGCATCTGTACTTCAGGGAAGGAGCAACACTAGGACATCAGCATTTTCTGACCTAGTGCTTTTCTTTGCTTGTCACGCGATCTGGTATTGCCTTCCATTGGTGATTATCATAATTAGAGTAGATTAAATTTTCATAATTACAAAAAAAAATAACTTAGATTTTAAGTTTGTTGTCTGTCTTGCAACACCCTATTACTTGATGAATTATATTTGATGCTTAGTGAATGTGTATAGTTCTAGACATGTTCTTGATTTCAGTAAACTAAGTTAGAAAAAACCTTGACACTTTCTCATATAAGAGAATGTATTTTTCTCTTATGAGATGTATTTCTCCAGGTCTCTGCTTCTAAGATCCTATAGCTGGTTGTTACTACTATGTTACTAAAATTTAATAAATTGTTTTCTAGTCCTGAGGAGCTTTTCTCCCCAGGTCTCTGCTGAAAATGAGCCAAAAGCTCAGCCAGACAAACCCGGTTAACAAATGTAAAATAAAAATAAATAAATAAATAAATAAAATGTAAGGCCATAACATAATGTTTATTCTAACATACAGCAATAGCCCACACACACCAGGAAAGTACGAGAGAAATTCAGCAGTGTCAAATGTCACCGACATCTTGTCAACCATCTCCTGTAACAGCATACCCAACAGAGAAGACACTTTGCACTCAAGGAGGCATATTATGTATGTGAGTATCTCCTTAAGAGTAATTCAAAAGCAGAAACTGATGTTCCAGTACCAGTTGTAGCCCAGATAAGAATTCAGTCAGTCTACACTAAAGAAGTCACATACTCAGAGGTGGAAATATACAATGCACAGGCACAATAAATGATGGTGCTAATCCAAATGTATAGTGGATTTTATGGCACCCACTCCACAGTGCTCATGATGCAGGAAGGGTCAAGATGGTGTATCAGACATAAATAAGTACAGTTCAGCAAAACAGGACTCATGCTTTGTGATTATAAGTGCAGAGGACACTGACCACTGAATTATTTATTTAGTCAGTATACTTGCTTAATTTTAACAATCATCTTGGCAAACAATGAAGAAGGCAACAAATGTCTACTTTAACATGATGTTGCTGAATCAAGTGCAGCCAAAACTACAAATCAGCATCATAGAAGGCACCAGTCCAAGCACAAAGAAACAAAGTAATCTAATAAAAATCAAACGATTTAATTAAGCGCTTTTCGTTATAACAAATGTTATAACGTCTTCAGATCAAAGTAAATTTAACCATCCGCATTTAAATACATTGTTTAAAAACACCATGTGACAGAAATACACCAACCAACTAGTGCATTCAATAGCAATTCCCAATTAAAGCAACATTAAAGGAAATGTATAGTAATGGAAAAGGTCCGGTTGGGTGACTTTTTCCATTACAATAATTTTTTACAGCAACGGAGAATGCAAGATCTCTTGCTTCCTCGCTATGTATCGCGAGTTTAACATAACGAACATAAACTTTAAAAAATCTTTAAAATCAAATTTTCGCTTTTTTTTTTGCTTTTGTCTCGCTTATGTAAAATTTAACATACAAAAAGATTTCAATGCAAAAGCAACGGAGATCTTGCTTTTTTCTTTGCTTTTTTTTGGGTGTTTAACATAGCGAGACAGCTTTAAAAAAGACAGCTTAAAAAGCAAGAAAATTTTATTATTAAACTCGCTTATATTAAAACTGTCTAACCTCCATTAACTAAAAAGCAAAACAGTTTGTAATCAGAGATCTGCTTTGCTTTCTTGCCTGATGTTCTGCGTGAGCATACCGCGAGGCATTGTGCACGAACTGCTGCAGAATACCATCAAATGTATTCAAGAAGTCATTGAAGCTATGGTGCTGAGTCCAGGCTACCACCCTAAGCAGATCTATTTCAAGTACATGCACAAAACCATATCAAATGAAGCTACTGCAGGATCATGTGGGGGAAGTTAAAAATCTGCATCCCTCATGTAGTGGGGAATGGCACCTCTTAACAACCACACTGACATTCAAACCTAAGATGACATTACCTTGGCAAAGAGGGAGTATTCTGTACTTTTTTTTCAAAATTGCATACTCCCTTTCCTCAGAAGTGACAAAACCCTGGATTTAATCATATTAATACAGAACCAATGAAGACATGCATGGGGGGAACCCTGTTGAGCTATATACTTAAGGAAAGCAATTTAGCAGTGCTGCTTGTCACTGTTAGCTAAACATCTGTCTTCATATACAACAGTAACTGCAGTGCTGTGTCAGGTTACTAAACTGAGGTACTTTGCAATTTATTTTGAATTGTAAAAGTACATGCTGGAAATCAATGCCTGTGACATTGAATGATTTCAGCAAACATGTTTCTATGCATTACATTTCCTCTAAATCCTGAGCATGTTTTAACATGCTGTCAGACTTTTCAGTCTACATTTTTAATAAGGTTAAAATTTCTTTTGAATTATACCTTCAGAAATGTACAACTTGTTTTCGAAGTGCCACTCTTTTCAGTACTAATGTTTAAAGGTGGTTAAATCTCTATCACTATGTTGAACATCAACAGTTCTGACAATGTATGGGGTGTGCTTTCGACATCACAGTTTCACAAAGTGTGTATAACTAATTATTATGGTCATAATAAAAATGTAACTTCAGGTAAACACATTAAATATTTTCAGAATGAACTCACATTCAGTTTCTTGCACTTTCACTATTATACAGAATCAGGTATTGCATTTGGTCGGCTGAAGTATAGGCATTTGCCTATATTTATTATGCATGTGAACCTACTAGTTCATAATTATGAAAAATGTCAGCTATCGAATAATGTAAAATTATTCTGTGAATGATATCAGTGTGTTCTGTCTTAGAATACTGATTCTGCATTTGGCACAAATATTGTCAATACTTTGATGGTATGCAAGTAATTGTCCATGTCTGATAGCATTTCATTTGTCTTACTTTATTTTCTCATTACATTTTGATCCATGTGCCTCCAGGCCCACTGAGCCCCTATGCCTACAGGTCTATCCTCCTCTCTTTCTTCCTAGCATGCAAGGATGCCTCACAAGGTATGACTGGGGCATTAATCTAGAAGATGAAATTGTATGATTCTGATTCCCCCTACTTGTTGACTTTGAGGTATAGTGCAAGGCCCAGTATGTTGAACAATTCTGGGTTTAAAGTTCCAAATACTAGCTTGCTCAGTTAACACTTGAGCTCCTCCTTTTCATGCTCAGGTCACACATCTGACACCTTCCTCCATGTGGTGCTCCTGTAGTCATGCCTGGACTAATCCCATACCATGGAATGAGTGGGCTGAGGTCATCCCCTTACACCCATCCTTTGGCATCCAACTCATCCAATGACAGTGCCAATATTCAGACCTAGATCATCCTTACATACATTAAGTTTCAATAACAGCTGCTCATTGCCACAATGTACATTATGTACTAAATGCAAAAATGCTCTGTCGCCATTATTTTGTAACTATGAATCTTTTCACTGCCTTTGAAAATGCTAGCCAGTCTCAGTGGAACTCTATTCACCAAACAAAATTAGGTTATATTATCTTATCTGTGGAATCTTAGAAAAGATTTTCACTTCAGTTCTGAAATAAGACAACTTATTTATACACATTTTTGAACATTAAAAATATTGTTTGGAATAAGTGCAGGCATGTCACATTTTACCATTAGGTACCAGTGCTGCAGATAAACTTAGTGTGGTTTCGGTATGAATAATGTTTTCCACAGTGCTATAAAGTGTGACCTACTCAGAATAGGTTGTCATGTGTGGACTCCCAGTAATGGCTGGCATCTGAAGGATAGGATAGGATAGGATAAGATAAGATAGGATACGGGTCCAAAGAGTCTCACTGGTTCATGATGCTAGCTCACCACAAAGATATAGTGAGGCCTAGATGGACTCCAGTTCTGCCTCTGTAAATTAGAATCCAAGAAGCAATGCCATAAATGCTCAAACATTGCAGAGGGTTTTATGCACATTTGTGACAGATCTAATAGATTATAATACATTAAGCCTCAAGAAATCATTGTACTTGGAATTAGAAACTTTTATGGCTGACATCAGACACAATAATATTACAACGTACTTAGATGACCCAAACCAAATGCAGAGGTAACTGTAACAACTGATGACACAGATCACAACACACAGACTGCACCATTCATAATGAGCATAAGCAGGCACATAGCTTTAATATCAGTGACACAGGTATAGCTATTCAGACAAGTGTCCTCACCAAACAGTTAAATAACCATTAAATAGCATAGAAATTGATGACATTTTGTTGGGAGTCTTGATTATTAGTTTGTTTGACCTTCCCAACTTAATCAACAGATTTTCATTCTCCAAGGCCTTCACTTTGTGTATACTCTTCTTTTAATTATTAAATTTAGGCCTCTATGTCTTAATGTAACACAGGAACTTAATAGCCAGTGTCTGCAGAAGCCAGACTAAAACAGTAAGCAATGTTCTTTGTTTGCCAACACTAATGATTAAGCCTGATATTGTTCTCTTTCCTCCAGTCTGTTTCATGATTAGTGTATTCAGAATGTAATTTCATTTTTTTTATTTGGTCAACTTAAGACTTGTAGATTGTTGAGTCCTATGTTTCAACCATATGGCAGTGTGAGAATAAGGCTTGAAACTGTCCTCCCCCATGCAAGACCCAAGTTAAATCATGCTAGAGATGATTCACTTCTTCTTCTCCTTTTGGCTGCTCCTGTTAGGCATTGCCACAGTGGATCAGTGGTCTGCAGAACGAGTGGTAGTAGAGTTTTTCAGTGTCGAGTTGCCAACCCGGTGCCCAACCTTCTACAGAAGGCACACACACACACACACACACACACACACACACACACACACACACACACACACACACACACACACACACACACACACACACACACTCACACCTAGGGCCAATTTAGACTGTCCAATCCACCTACAGCATGTCTTGGGAATGTGGAAGGAAACTGGAGCACCAAGAAGAAACCCACGCGAATGCAGGAAGAACATGCAGATCCAACAGATGCTTCACTAATGTGTGAATAACTTGAATGGATCAACTAAGAGTGAGTCTAATTAAGTGACAATTGACTTATGCTGATATACTCTTATGAGCAAAGCTGAAACCTCTGAAACAAATTGTGTTCTGAACTTCCACTGTACTAATAAGTGTGCATGTGGCTGGATATGTATGGATTCACTTTATTCTCGAAATACTGAAATATCGAAATTCAGTATTTTGAAGTTATAAAGTCGAATTTATGAAACCACGAAAACTCAGAACCACGAAATTCAAAATCTCACACACCGTAGATTTTGAATTTCGCTCTTCTATTGCGCACGCACGCACACACACACACACACACACACACACACACACACACACACACACACACACACACACACACACACCATCCTCCCCACACACAAACACAAGTTCTCTACTATATAAAAGCAGGGAGGCAAGCCCCCTTTCACGCCCCCACACCTCCCCTATTTAAATATTCTCACTCCGAGGTCGCACTACACAAAAACACAAACAAAACACCACCACACAAGCTGCATCTCTTCACACAAACACATCACAGCAACAAAACACACTGACACACCCCACAGCCCCTACCCAAAACCCTTAACGCACACACTTACCTGAATCCATAATCACAGCGAAACCTCAGAAGTGTAAAATTCAAAACCGCAGGTATTCGAGGTTTTGAATTTCATGCTTCTGAGCTTTTCTCAGGATTCCACTTTATGAACTTGAAATATTGAATTTCGATATATCAGTATTTTGAGCGTCTAAAATGAATCCATGTATATATATATATATATATATATATATATATATATATATATATATATAAATAATATGTGTGTGTGTGTGTGTGTGTGTGTGTGTGTGTGTGTGTGTGGCAGTCTGTCTGTCTGTCTCTCTCTACATATATATATATATATATATATATATATATATATATATATATATATATATATATATATATATGTGGGTCTATGTCAAAGGATTGCAATTTCAAAACATTGAACCTGTAATCATTAAGAAATATTGAACCTATTAAAAAAAAAGCTAAAATGTGAAAACTTCTCATTTCATGTTTTTTGCAGCAGGGGAACAAGGCCCCCCCCCTGCACCCCTCACATCCCCTGCTAGTTAAATATAGCAGCTCCAAGATCACACTACAGTGAAGAGAATGGTAAATTCCTGTTCCTCGCTGTACGGCAATCTCCATTTACAAGGATCGATATTTCAAAACTTCCATCATCTGGTCTGCACAGATCAGGGATGTGATGTTCTGAGAATTCAATCCTTTGAAAGGGACCTATATCAATATATATATATATTTATATATGCATGTATATACAGACACAGCCATACACACCACACACCTGACACTGCAGTGCAACATAAGTGATGTGCTGCATTCCTGAGAATGGCACCCTTCGGATACAAAGTTAATCCAAGATTCCAATTGCCTGAGTTGGTGGTAGCTGAGATGGATGTAGAAGAGCCCATGAGATTTATTGAAAAGAAGAGCAGAGGTTTTCTGTAGCCCTGGCCAAATTTCCTGTAGTCAGGGCTGAATACCAACTCAGGTCTCCCCAAAAAAGAGGACATTGGCTAAGTGGGATTAACACAAACAAAGAGAAGATAAATATCGTTTGTGTTTGTGTGTGTGTGTGTGTGTGTGTGTGTGTGTGTGTGTGTGTGTGTGTGTGTGTGTGTGTGTGCATAAACACACACACACACACACACACACAGACACACACACTTGCATAAGTATATATGCACGCATGTTTAACATATGCAGAAGGATAAAAGATAAATGCATTTTGTTATTATTACACTAAAAGAGATGTTCTTTATGCTGAAAGAGTAGTTAGGTCTTAGGCAGTCAGAAATATCCCTAGGACTCTTATCATGAAGTTGAGTCATGACTTGGAGTGTCTGGAAAATGTACTACAGCTGGAAATGCTGTTGACAGATTTAGTCCTGTTTGAGTTGATAGTAATTACTATTAAAAGCCCTGTAATTAGAGTAACAGTACTGCTTTGAACAGTAGTTCCTCAAGGCAGTATTAATCAAGCTGAAGGAACACTGCTTTAAATAGCCTCTGAATACGCTGCTTGTTCTACAGTGTATCTGATATAGTTAGTCTGTGATTATACAAACAACAGTTACTCTGTTTTACACACCTTAGGCTGTAAAACAGGCCTGACGTACCGAATAACAAACTGCAGGGCTATGTAACTAGCGAATTACAGGCATAATCTTATTATATGAAATTTGTGAAGGATTTAGAAAAATCTGAATGACAGAAAAAAACGTAACTTAACATTTTGTGATGATGCTTTGTCATATATACATTCTGTAGCAAGGTTTGGGATTAGTTTTAGGAAGCAGATGGGACATTTAGGGTTAGAGTTAGGATACTAGACGGGCATATGTATGAGTGCAAAACAATCACGCTGCTAGGAGGTAGAGTAATTATTGCTTCATGCCAATTGTCAGTGATAGGATTAAACACAAGCTAATGGCACACAAGCACCTGTAGAAGATCCTCTGAAAAGTCTAACTGTAATTCAAATACATTTGCACAATAAAATATCTGAAATTACATTTTTCTTCACCATTATAACACATTTCACCATAAGTATAATCAGCAAAGTGTACTGTTGCATAGCGAGAAAGTCATTTCACCAGAAAAGAGAGTAATCCTATTATAATCACAGTCATTGTGTAACTTACTTTAATACCATTAGTAATGACCCAACTTTTGTTCTCAAGTAGGTGCCCATAAGTGCTAAGGTCTGCGTACAAGTATCGACTGCTTAGCCATAATGAAATGTGGTTTTCAAAATGTATGTTTATGGAATATATACACCATAATGTGTTTGGTTTTGAACTGTGAAACCTTAAATGAACACAAAAAATGTGTTTTTCTCCTGTGTCTCATTATTTATTACATACCATGGTACTCTTTTGTTGTATTACCATAGTGGTACAGACTCAGTGAGTACATTGCATATTTGCTTAAGCTTCATTCAGTGAAAGTGTACCTTACCTATTAAAGTCTCATGGTTCTGGGATCAGGCTACCGTTAGACATTAACACTTCATGTTTCTACCCAATGTGCCACCAGACCAAACCATAGATGGAAAAAGGCAATATGAAAATGTTTTTCTCATTTCTGGGTTATTTGTACTTAAATACAAGGGCTAAAAACTTAATGGGAATGAGTGGCTAGGCTTCTAAAGATACTCGTGGATCAATAGCCTAGTAAGTACCTATGAACACATCAGATGTGTTTGGGCTGCATTCAGTGTGACACATATGACATATGGTAACAACAGAAACTCCGGGTTCATTGTGATGCCAACAAATACTGCACATGCACTAGGAGGGGGATAACTTTAGTGTGTCATATAAAATGGTTGCACATATTCAAGTTTTAAAAGTGTTCCTAAGTCATCTACTGGATACATTCTGACTGCATTCAGTATCTTAATAACAAATTGTACATAGTCTTAATGCATTGGACAGATTTTGCTTCTCAGACATTACCTAATGATGCATTATTTGCACAAAATAACTCCATTGTGAAAATTCAATGCCCAGAATGTGTTGTACCATGTTCCTGGCCCACATTATACCTTGCCTCTGTTATACCTCATTGAAGGATGTGCTTGTTTTCCATTACACTTAAGCTGTGAAGGTTCTGTCTCCACTTTGCACTTTACCCATTTATCAGACCTGTAGAAGGTGTATTAAATACACTATATAAATAAATGGCATATGCTCCAGCTTCACATTCCCCAAGATTTTCTGTAAATTTATACTTTGTGGCACACACTGTCTTCCATATAACGTATCTATGCAGTTCAGAGATCATTTTTCACTGCAAGTGGTTCATGAACTCAGTTTCAGAATCATTCATCACTGTGTATGAGGCACCTCTTCCCACTGCATTGATCATCTTCAGTGATATAGATTATGGATGCAATTCATAAAATTCACCAAGAAGCTTGAGATTAGCAAGTGCTAAACTACACCTAACTAGAAATCCTGATGTAATGCAGCCATGACTGAGTCCTGTCCCCTAGCAACCTGAAGCAGCTCTCAAATCTGGGAAAGGAGTGGGCCACTTAACTGCTTGATGCATGTATGGTCAGGTAAGTAATTTTACTAAAAACAATAAACTGAGGCAGCATAAAAGAATTGCTATGGTCAGGAACTAAAATCTGTACATATTTTCTGTTATATTTTTATTTGTTTACTTATTATGCCCCCCACACACACACACACACACACACACACTATTGCTGTCTGGGGGCTTTCTCAGAGCCCCTGCTCCATCTTCTGTAGCATTTCACAGCTCTGAAACTTGAATTCCATGCCCTGCCCCCCACATACTCTCTGGGAGAAGCAGTGCAGTATGGCACCAATTCTGATAACATTTAAGAGAATTTGCTGCCCACGCCCTGCTTGCAAGCCTGCACTATGCAAAGTATATAATTACATCAATGTAAAACTGCATGTGGTAGATCTGTCTGTGTGTTTTCTCTCTCTCTCTCTCTCTCTCTTTTTTTTTTTTTGTTATTTTGCTTGATACTAGTGCCTCCAATCTAATGCCACGGTGGTATGGCGTTGGCATTGTTACCTCACAGCAAGAGGTTCTTCCGTTCAATTCTGGGCTTGGCTTGGGAGTGCCTTCTGTGCAGAGTTTGCATGTCCTCCCCGCGGTTGGGTAGCATTCGAAAGACATGCGTGCATAAATGGGCGTGCCTTCGTTGAAGGTTGGGCGTCGAGCTGGCACCTCGGCGTTTCGTAAAAAAAATCTACTGCCAATCATTAGCGGACTGGAGTTCCACTGTGGCGACCCCTTTCCGGGAAAAAGCCGAAAGACAAACAACAACAACTAGTGCCTCCAATCTCTACCAGGAACTTTAGTTTAATTAAAGGATCCCTCCCCTATATTCAAGATAGATAAGTCAAAAAAATGTTTCTGTCAGAGTTAGTATGTGAAAGTATTGGAGGTGTTGGGTTTCAGCTGCCTGCAATTCAAAATGGAATGTTATAATCTCCTAGACTCTACATACTCCTATAATACTTTAATTTCAAATGAGTATATATTACCCCAAATCATAATTAAAGTTACAATGTTTTGAGGATTATATCCATTTTTTCTGTGTACCTGTCCAAACACTTGTCACAGCTAGAATGACCAGAAAGAACACTTACTCACTAAAAAAAAAATCAAAAGCCTAAATTATAAAAACTGCATAGACTGTCTCAAAGCCTTTGCTCTCTTCTCGGCTACAAGCATACCTCTTATCCTCTTAGAGCAAGAAATCTGGACAAAGCCATAAATAAAAGTGGAACAAAGGCCCAAAAATAGGGACAATGTTTAAATATTACTCTTACAAACTTAGAAAGTTGATAGAATAACAGTTTTTGCATTAGCAATAATTTTCTGAAGGGTATGAAGTCTAAAATCACTAGTCTGTCATTATTTTCTAACTTCAAGCTTTAATAATTTGACACTAATTCATGAGAAAACTAAAATTTTATGAAAAACAGACCAAAAATATGAAGCAAAAATCTGTACAGTTAAGAGGTATGGCTACAGGCTACTTAGAGATGACTACTGCCTTGTGTATACAAGACCGGCTTTTGGTCAACTGGTGCCCTAGGCAAAAGGGCTACACCACCAAAACACACACATAGAAACATGAAACACACACCTACATTCATGGAGGCTCTCAACAAAAATCTGCTAAAGCAACAGAGACCTCCAAAGCAGAAATGCATGCAACCTCCACCCCCCCAACACAACCCAAATGACACATAGCCCACAAACTCAGTGTGCCACTCAACCACAGCCCATAAGGCATAACAATGTACCCAACACTCTAGTCATAGGTGACTCTATAGTCAGGCACACTGATGTTCCACTCACCAGGCTAAACAAGGAGAAAGTTACTGTCAGCTGCCTGTCGGGTGCCAGGATCTACCACATAACACACACACTCAGATCACTCCACAACAAGTACAAATATGACTCTGTCATTGTCCATGTTGGTGTGAATGACCAGAGACATACCTCCCTGGACTACATGAAAAGAGACATGGAGGAGTTCTCTGATCTTGTAGCCCAGGCAGGAATGATCGTAGACCTAAGTTGCATCCTGCCATCACCTAGAATGATACCACAGTACAAGGACAAAATGATTGACTTCAACAATTGGCTAAGCTTCTGGTGTCATTCTAAGGGGATCCAGTATCTGTCTGTCTGCCTGGGATGACATGATCGACAGACCACGATGCTTTGCCAGAGATGGCTTGCACCTGTCGCCCTTGGGATTCTGGATACTGGCTAAGGCTCTTGCCACTCCTATAGTGCCTTTTTAGGGAAGGTTCAAATGACAAATTCACCACAGTAACAGGTACAAGCAAGCAAAATCTGAGGGTAATGCTACTCAAAGCTAGAAGTCTAAACCTCAAAATGCATTCACTCGAGGCAATCCTTAAAATGGAGAACATCGACATCTGTGCAGTGACAGAGACCTGGTTCAAGGCTCCAGAGAGCACCCCTGCATTACCAGGCTATAATTCATACCAAACCTTTTGGCTACCTAACCTGGACCGAAACACTAAAGGTGGAGGCCTGTCCATATTCATTAAGGATATCCACACCTCCAGGGTAGTTGCTCAGCATAATGCATCCAAGATTATCCAAATACAACTAACTCTGGGCAAGACTGCAATCCAAAATGTAACTTGCTACAGATCCCCCACCATGCCCCAGGATTCCCACGCCTCATTTCTTGATACACTGGAAAATATTAGGGTACAACCCAACACCCTAATAATGGGCGATTTCACCTACCCCACCATTAAATGGGAAATCTACTCATGTACCAACTCTTTTGCTGAATGTTTTCTGGAATTCATAAATTCCAATGCCTTGGATCAACTTATCCACACCCCCACCAGTGGCAGCAATGTCCTAGACCTGGTCATTCCCAACATGGGTGACCAGTGTTCCACACCAGAGGTCAATTCCTCATTGGTCACATCCGACCACAAGCTAATCAGCCTAGACATCCACATCCCGTCCCAACCCCCTATTATGGAAACCACTGTAAAAACTTTCTCCAAAGTCAACTTCACGCTTCTTAAGACAGAAGTGGCAAACTTCACGACACCCATGCAGACAGACAATAGAGTTACAACTGCTGAATCCTACACAAATGCACTTTATAAGCACTTACACGAGTGCATGGATCATGCTATCCCTAACAGAACCAAGATGCTATCCTCCAAATAAAGGAAGCCAATCTGGTTGTCCCCTGCCATAAACAAACTCTACAGCAGAAGAAAGAAACTGTTGCAAAAAACAGTAAAATCCCATGACTGAAAGAACTCCCTGGTCAGCCTCAGTAAGAAGCTGAGATCCCTCATAAAATCCTCCAAAGCTAGTTATGAAAAAAAAATCGACACTGATTCTAAAGACAACCACAAAGCATTTTATAGCTATGTCAAGAATCTCAATGGCAACACTCAGATCTGCTCTGAGTTACAGCACAATGGCACTAAATATACAGAACCAACTGATATTGCCAACATCCTGGCAGATAGGTTCAGTGCTAACTTTACCACCCCCGAAGGGACCATCTCTATACCGGAAGAATGCAAAGTTCCTGAAATCATGGCTGCACAGGTAAAAATCACACTCTCCAAAGACAAGAACACAACATCCATGGGACCTGACAACATCCCAGGCTGAGTTCTACATGGACTACAGAATGAACTGGCACCCCACCTAAGCACCATGTTCAATCATGGCCTCACCTCAGGCTTTGCGCCCACTGAATGGCACGCGGCGACTGTTATCCCACTCCACAAAGGCGGAGCTACCACTGACCCCGGGAACTACCGCCACATTAGCCTAATGAGCCTGGTCTGCAAGGCTATGTAACTTATAAACAAAGACATTGGTAATCTCCAAACTCTGGACCCCACCCAGTTTGGTTTGTAAAAGGCAGATCATGTCTCCTAAACCTGACTGACTTCTTTGAAGCAGTCACCAAAGAAGTAGACAAGGGTAAGGTGGTTCACACAGCCTATCTAGATCTCGCCAAGGCTTTTGACACCATCCTCCACTCTGGAATTATAGATAAACTCACTAAACTAGGTATAAATCCCTATGTCACAAGATGGGTTGCCAACTGGCTCACTGACAGAACTCACACTGTGAAAGTAGCAGACTCCACATCTGACTTCAGACCAGTGACAAGTGGAGTACCACAGGGTTCAGTCCTGGGTCCACTCCTGTTTGGTATCTACCTTTCTGAAGTACAGGCTAACACAGAAGGTCTTTGGATAACGAAGTTTGCAGATGCAAACTAGGAAACATAACTGAAACTCCTAATGATGTGGACATCCTACAAAAGGGCCTCACTGAGACAGATGCCTGGCCTCAAAGCCAGTGCTATAAAGTGCACTGTCATCCCCTTTGGTAAAAACTGGAGGTTTTAGCTTGACCACTAGGCTGAGATCTGGACCCTATAGCTGTGCCAGTGGGGAGTCTTACTGGGGATCTGGAGAGAAAGGGAGAAACCAGCCCCAGATTGACTGTGATCTCTGTGTGTTCTTAAGGGAAATTGTACTTTACTGTGTGTGTACTTGTTATTCTTCCCAATGTGCATGCCCCTCCTTGATTACTGGGCCAGTGCACAGGCATCACATATTAATTGATTAGCAGTAGTGGGATATCCACACCACATATTAATTATTTGGCAGTGGTGGGATAGCCACATCAAGTATTAATTGTTTGATAGTGGTGAGTTAGCCACATCACATACTAATTGGCTTGTAGTGGTGTGGATAGTGAATTCCTGTAGCTTGTGTACAGTGATTACTGAAGGTGTTTTTGTACTCTAAATCAGCCATGCAGTGAATACTCAGAATTCAGATCACAGTTGTTTTACTTCTTTTGTTAGTTTAGTTAGTCAGGGAGAGCAGGCAAGCATGTCAGCAGAGGAGTATGGCAATCTGACAAAGAGACAGGTGGCTGAGATGTGCCAGGCTAAGGGACTGGTGCATGGAAACTTGACTAAGGCAGACATGACTGCAGCTTTGGTCACAGCTGCATCAGAAAACAGCAATCAGGTGGATGATCAGACTGGCCGTGGAGATGTAAGACACTCAGGGAATGGATAGCTCAACCTTTCTGCAGAGGACTTAAAAATCCATCTGGAGCTAAAGAGACTTGAGTTGGAAGTCAGGCGTTTGGAAATGGGAGCTGAGGAGAAGGAGAGGCAGAGGCAGCATGAAAAGGAGATGCTGACTCTTTGTTAGAGTCATGGAGGTAATGGGAAAGGGATTAACTGGACCCCAGAAGCACAAAAGGTCAGTAAATTTCTTCCACAGTTTACAGAAGGGGATAATTTTGATAGTTTCATTCATATATTTGAGAGGGTATGTAAACAGTATGATGTTGACCAAAGGCTCTGGGTATGGTTCCTAACCCCCTTACTCCATGGTAAAGCTGTAACTGTGTTGTCTAAACTTTCTGATCATGAATTTTTTGATTATACTGCTGTTAAGAATTGTCTATTAGAATCGTTTAAGCTAACACCTGAAACTTATAGGGAAATGTTTTGTGAGCATAGATGCAAGGCAGATGAAAGTGTGTGTGAATATGTTGCTGAACTAAGCACTTATTTTCATAGGTGGGTGAGTGGATGTCAGGTCACTACTTCTGAAGGGCTGGCAGACCTCTTGGTGAGGGAACAAGCCCTTAGCACTTTGCCTGAGGACATGAGGATCTGGTTAGCTGATAGATAATGTGCTACTTCAGATGATTTGGGGAAGAAGGGAGACCTATACCTAGCAAGCAGGGCATCACTGCACAGGAAAGGGACACCCAGTGCTGCTCATGAGTCTAAAGGAATCCATGGTGGGAAGCCCAGACAGCCCCAACAGAATCTGCCAGTAGCAGGGGAACCCACTAGTCCAGGTACATGTCCAGGACCTAGGGTTAAATGTTTTGAATGCAAACAGTTGGGCTATGTGGCATATAGATGTCCACAGAAGCAAGATGACGAACAAGAGCCAGTAAGTGGGAAGGACAAAATGCCAACAGTAGATTGTCTTGAGACAACATGAGTACCAAACTACCACAAGAGGTTATATCCTATCATTGTGAATGGCAAAGAGGCCATTGTTAAGACAGACAGCCTCTGACAAAACCATTGTGAAGCCCGCAATGGTTACAGAGAAGCACTACTTGCCTGGGCAGTCTACTCTAGTCAGAGCATTAGGAGGGACTCAATTCCAAATACCTTTGGCTAGAGTTCACCTTGACTGGGAGGGTGGAAAAGGAAGCTAGCAAGTAGGTGTGTTAGAGGATATTCCTGCAGATGTCCTGATAGGGAATGATTTTGATAATGCAGTACAATGTGTTCATGCAGTTACACTCAGTCAGGCTTGGAGACAAGCATGTGGGTCTAGTAGACTGGGGGAGACCCAGACAGACCGTACACTTGCAGCCAGGCCTGGTAAGGTGGTTACTTCAGGGAGGGAGCTACTCTGTAGCAGTGAGACTGAAGGTAACCCACAGCTGCTTGTAGGTACTGATGGTCCCTTGGACAGAGTGACTGCAAGGGTAGAGGTGAGTAGTAGTACCCAGGCTGACAGTGAGGCACTGCAATCAGAGTATCCCAGATGTCCTGTGGAAAGGAGCTGGGAAGGGTACAAAGAGACCCTACATTACAAGGCCTGAGACAGGTAGCTAGTGAGGCACCTGGTTCTCAAGGGAAGGGGGATTCTGTATACTGGGACAAAGGGTTACTGTATAGAGAGTGGATCCCTGAGGGAGGGCTAGAAGGTGAGAGAATACAGCAGTTGGTAGTGCCTAGAGCCTACCATCTGGTGCCTTCTAGCCATAGCCAGTGATATTCCCTTTGCAGGTCATATGGGCATAAAACGTACAAAGAGACATATTATGCAGAACTTTTATTGGCCTGGGATTTCCAGAGATGTAACAGGGTATTGCAGGACCTGTGAGCAGTGCCAAAAGGTAGGCAAGACAGGAGACAAGGTGAGAGCTCCTTTGATGCCTTTGCCTGTGATTGAGGAGCCATTTCAGAGGGTTGCTATGGATATTGTGGGGCCTCTGAGCACCCAAAGTTCCACGGGAAAAAGTATATCCTAGTGGTAGTTGATTATGCTGAAAGATAACCTGAGGCAGTGGCTTTGTCCTCCATTGAGGCAGAAAAGGTGGCAAATGCTTTGTTAGAGATTTTCAGCAGGGTAGGTTTCCCCAAAAAAACTACTGACAGAGGTGCCAATTTCATGTCAGACCTGCTGGGTTGTCTGGGAAGTACTGTGGGGTGAAGCACCCTACCATCCCCAGACTAATGGTCTTGTTGAGAGGTTAAACTCTACAATCAAGTCTATGCTACGGGCATTTGCAGACCAGTTTAACAGGGAGTGGGACAAATATCTGCCACATCTGGTGTTTGCTTACAGATAGGTTCCCCAGGAGTCCACAGGTTTTTCACCCATTCAGTTGCTGTATGGGCATAGGGTGAGAGGACCTCTAGATTTAATTTGTGATGAGTGGGAATGTGAGTGTGAATCTCACAAGGAGTTTGTTGTGGTATATGTCCTAAACCTCAGGACAAGGCTCAGGTAACTCATGTGCTTGGCCTGGTTAACCTGGTAGAAGACCAACAACAGAAAAAGGTATGGTATGACAGGAATGCTCGTGCTAGGGGGTATGCTGTAGGGCAGCAGGTAATGGTTCTCATTCCTGTCAGACACAGCAAGCTTCAAGCAGCTTGGGATGGACCCTACAAGGTGGTAAGAAAGGTAAGTGATGTTGACTACCTGGTAGAACTGCTAGGCAGGAGGCAGGAGCACAATTTGCACCATGTTAACATGATGAAACCTTATCATGACAGGGAGGCCCTTGTGCTGATTATTTGCAGTGGATTGTAGGAGGAGTCTGAGGGAGATCTGGTGACTGATCTCCTCAGTGAGGCTCAGACTGACACCTCAGTGGAAGAGGTAGCAATGTCCCATCAGCTATCTCCTACCCAGGTTCAAGAAAGCCGAGCAGTGACTCATGAGTTTGGGGACATGTTCACTGGGAAACCAGGGTGCATGCACCTGGTACAGCACCAGGTGGATACAGGATCCTAAAGGTCTATTAGGCAGGCCCCTTACAGGGTGCCTGAGAGACGCAAACAGACTCTGTGGGAGGAGATACAGGAAATGTTGGAACTAGGGGTAATTCAAGAGTCCAACAGTCCTTTGGCCTCCCCAATGGTGCTGGTGCCAAAAAAGGATGGCAGCACCAGGTTCTGTGTGGACTACAGGAAACTAAATAGTCACACAGAGTCAGATGCTTACCCCATGCCTAGGACACATGAGGCCCTAGAGCAGCTGGGTGGGGCTAAGTATCTTATCATCATTGATCTTACCTAGGGTTACTGGCAGGTGCCCTTGACTCCCAGTGCTAGAGAGAGGTCAGCCTTTGTGACTCCTTTTGGCTTGTATGAGTTCCCAATGATGCCCTTTGGGATGAAAATGCCCCAGTGACTTTTCAGAGACTGATAGATCATATCCTAGCAGGAGCAGGAGGGTTTGCCCTTGCTTACCTAGATGATATTGCCACCTACAGCCATCCCTGGCAAGAAAATCTTCAACATGTCAGAGAGGTGCTGGGCAGACTACAGAGGGCAGGGCTGACCATTAAGCCCAGCCAATGTCAGGTGGGTATGGCAGAGATCAGCTACCTGGGACATAGAGTGGGGAGTGGTAAGATCAGGCTAGAACTTGCCAAAGTAGAAGCCATTCAGGCATGGCCTGCACCTGTTACCAAAAATCAGGTGAGTGCATTCTTAGGAACAGCAGGGTAGTACAGAAAATTTGTTCCCAGTTCTACTACCATAGCTGCCCCCCTCACAGACCTGACAAGGTAAAGCAGGCCAGATAAGGTAGTGTGGACCACAGCTTGTGAGCAGGCATTCCAGAAGCTTAAAGAAGCTTTGGGAGGACCCCCTGTGTTAGCCAGTCCAGATTACAGCAAATAATTTGTTGTGCAAGTGGATGCTTTGAACCATGGGGTGGGAGCTGTACTTAGCCAGATTTCTTCAGTGGGAGAAGAGCACCCAGTGGTTTATCTCAGTTGTAGGCTCAAACCCAAGGAGGAACGCTATGGAGCTGTAGAAAAGGAATGTCTAGCCATAGTGTGGGCACTGCAGAAACTTCAGCCCTGTCTGCATGGAAGGAAATTCACTGTAGTTACAGATCACAATCCCCTAACATGGTCACACTGAGCCAGCCAGATAATGCTAAGCTGCTAAGATGGAGCCTAGGGTTGCAAGCATATGATATGAAAGTGCAGCACCACAGTGTGATTAGAAATGCCAATGCAGATGGGGTCTCAAGACAGGGAATGGGCTAAGGTATACTCAGATAGACCTAACCCTCTCAAGCAATGTTTCTTAAGGGACACTTAAAAAACTAGCTTGAGTTCTCGGGGGGGTGTTAAAAACTGAAAGACTGCCAGCCCAGCTGGATAGAATTTTGTAGATAATTGTATATCATTGTAAATATTAATATAATCCACAGACTATTTTACAAATGTAAGAAAACTAAATGTAAGAAAAACTGTGTTATATGTTCTGAACTTCAAAAATGTAACCACAGTGCACCCTGCTGGAAAAAAAGCTGATAAAGTAAAGCATTTTATGACTATTTGACTTCAAACCTCAGAGACAGGATGTCTGGATTTACATGTATAATGTCTTTTATTGCTGTGGCTTCCTAGCCAAGTGCAAGCTTACTAAGAAAACTAAGAAATGTAAATTTAGAGTTTCTGGTAACCTGGGAACCAGAGAAGTGTCAAGAATGATGTAATCTAAAGTGAGTCAGCAGTGATGTATTATCAATTTAAGAGATGTCAGAGAGAAAGAGAGAGCATTTTTCATTTGTCTTGAGAACTGACAACATCACTGCACTTGCTTGCTCTGTATGTAAGTAGGATCTTAGACTTTGGTATTTCTCTTAGAAATAGATAGAAAATAGTAAGACTAGCTGTTTTCTATATTTATGTCAGACTATTCTACAGTATTGTTTTAAAGTTCATGTTTAAACTCTTCACTAGCACTGTGTTGAATTGAAAAGATGTGTCTTGTGTTTTCATTATCTATAATTAAATATTTTTAAACCGTTCAACTGTGGCTGTTTTGTGTAGAGATAATTTAAGCTCTAGAGTTTTTGCATGTATTTAGTGATACTGTACTAAGCTACTCCAATATATATATATATATATATATATATATATATATATATATATATATATACACACACACACACACACACACACACACACACACACACACACACACATATATAAACAAACCAAACTGTTAACAACAAAGAAAAAACAACCATTATGAGCGGAAACTTTGTATTAAAAAAATATGAGAAAAATGACACTGAGGCGAAACTGACAGCATTACAGAAAGAAAGCGCTTAACAACAGTTTTGCCTCAGTGTCATTTTTCTATATTTCATATTTTTTAATACGAAATTTCCTCTCATATTATATATGGTTTACTATCAAAACTTGGAAACTGCATCCGTTGACCAGCATGTGGCATAATGTCGAACCAAAAACGATCGACCACATTACAGCGAATGGGTAGTATAGGTTGATATTTTGGGTTGGACATTGTGTAGGGAGGTTGAGGTTCAGCGAAGAACAGGGAATTATCCCATTTCCTCACTGTAGTGTGATCTTGGAGTTGGTATATTTGATGTGCAGGGGTGTGGAGGACACAGCCTCCACATGGGGGGGGTGCAGAAGGGTGTAGCCCCCCTGCAAAAATAGTACAATTAACGTACCATTGACCTTTGAATGTAACAGTATGTTAATGTGCATAGCATGGGTGACTGACATCGCCTCCTGCTATGTTGACCTTGTCAAACCAGGAAGTCTGAGTATGTCATTTCCAACATACTGCCTTTTAGATTTGTCAGAAATTGACATTTTCCATTGATATTACAGTCATTCAAGTATATGATAGTCAACCTATCCATATATATATATATATATATATATATATATATATATATATATATATATATATATGTATATATATACATATATATATATATATATATATATATATATATATATATATATATATATATATATGTGTGTGTGTGTGTGTGTATGTATATATATATATATATATATATATATATATATATATATATACATACAACACACACACACACACACACACACACACACACACACACACACACACACACGCATTTGTTGGGACTTCGTAAATTTGTATTTGTCAATCTTTTTACAGGATTTGTATCCTTCAGATAAGTTTTGATCTAAGGTTTTTTTAACTGGTATAAAAAGATATATATATATATATATATATATATATATATATATAGATAGATAGATAGATACGTATATAACACACAACCATCTAGAATATGGTAGAAATTTAGTGAGTAAGTATATTAAAAAAAGAAAGAAAAATCTGTATGACCTCACTGTATGGATTTCACTTGGCTTGCAAGCTGTGCAAGTTGACCACTGTGGGTTGTTATTTAGGGGCTGTATGGCAGAAAGAAGCCTTACTGCGGTGGTGGTGCTGCGGTAGTGTTGTCACCTCACAGTAAGATGTCCTGTTCGATTCTCAGCTAAAGCGTCTTCTGTGTGGAGACTTGCGTGAATGGGCATACCTTCGTTGAAGGTTGTGCATCAGGGCTGGCAGCTCGGCGCGTAAAAATCTACTGCCAATCATTAGCGGACCGGAGTTCCACTGTGGCGACCCCTAACTGGGAAAAGCCGAAAGACACAATAACAACATGGCAGAATGAAGCCTTAAATTTTATCACTATTTATGAACAAGCTTAGTTATTATCTATTTTGATTTCATATAGGTTCATAGGTTCATACTAGGCTATCTGCCCTAGGGCATTTATAAGCCTAGCCAGAATGTGTTTGGCTTTCGCCACCCATTTTAAATTAATTTTACTATGCCCTTTTTTTGAGGTTAGTATACTGTGCCTCTGTCTAACAGTGACACAGAAGTCATACCCGGGGTAAACCTATGATCTCCCATCCACTCATCAAGATTCCTCTTGAAGAGAGTCAATGAGGGACTCTGCCTAACCTGGACTGGGATCTTATTCCAGAGTGAAGGGAGCCTCTGGGTTATGAATCTGTCCCTCCAGCATGTCCTATTTATTTCAGTGCTGAGGTACAAGTCTCTCGAGCGTGTAGCTTGATACGATTTGGATTTTCTGAGGTTCAGCATGTCCATTAATTCCGGGTTGGACATGGCTTTATACGTCAGGCACAGATCGCCTCTGAACAGGCGGTATGCCACTGAGTAGAGCTGGAGTTTCTTTAACCGGGCAGCATATGGCATCTGTTTGAGCCCTTTGATCCTCTTGGTGAGGTACTTTTGGGGTCTTTCCAGTTGCTGCAGGTGTCTGGTAAGGTATATCCCAAAAGGGGCATTGTACTCAATTATGGGCCTGATGAGGGATGAGTAAAGAGGCACGATGACCTCCCCGATCTAGATGTGAATCCCTTCATGATTAGGTGGGCTATATAAAATGTTTTTCTAACCACTTTGGCCATGTGGTTGTCAAATGAGAGATTGCTATCAACTTGGGTCCCCAGGTCCCTAATTACTTCTTCTGTACTTAATGGATTACCACCTATGTGGTAATTTGTGAGCACTTTGTTTTTGCCAAAGGGGATGACTATACACTTTTTGGCGTTTAGCTTGAGGCCATGGCTCTGGCACCAGTTGTCTGCTTCTATGAGGCCCTTTTGGAGGATGCTTGTGTTGGCTGGAGAGTTGATTATGGCGCCCAGTTTGCAGTCATCTGCGAACTTGGTCAGCCACAGTCCTTCCGTGTTGGCCTGTACCTCAGGGAAATATATACTGAACAAGAGAGGTCCCAGGACTGAGCCTTGTGGGACGTCACTTGTAACTGGTTTGGAGTCTGACATGGCTCCAGCAATTCTAACCATGTGGGTTCTGTCCTTGAGTCAGTTTGCAACCCATCTAGTGACATAGGGGTTTATATTTAAGCTGGTGAGCTTATCTATAATGCCCGAGTGGGGTATTGTATCGAAGGCTTTTGCGAGGTCCAGGTAGGCTGTCTGGACCACCTTCCCTCGTCAATGGCCTTGGTGACTGTTTCAAAGAAATCAACCAGGTTTAAGAGGCAGGATCTGCCCTTAACAAAGCCGAACTGGGTAGGATCCAGTGTCTGTAGGTCCCCAATATCTTTATTTATGAGGTCCATGATTATCCTTTCCATAGCTTTGCAGACCAAGCTAGTCAGGCTTATGGGGCGATAGTTTCCAGGATCCGTTGAGGCACCACCTTTGTGGAGAGGGACCACAGTTGCTGTACGCCACTCTTTGGGTACATATCCTGTAGTAAGGCTGAGATTGAACAGTAGTTTTATGTTTGGGTTTAGCTCTTCTTGGAGTTCATGTAGGACGCAGCCCAGGACACCGTCTGGTCCCATTGATGCTGTGTTTTTTGCTTTGGAGAGGGCGGCTCTTACCTGAGCATCTGAGATGTCAGGGGGGCAGCACTCTGCTGGAATAGATATTTGCCCTTTTGATGGGGGGGGGGGGTTTGCGCTGAACCTGTCAGCTAGGATGTTGGCAATGTCTGTGGGTTTGGTGTATTTTTTGTCATTTTGGACTAATTCTGAGCATATCTGGGAATTACCACCCACTTGCTTTCAAGTGTGTTATATCATGGAATAAACTTGTCACACTGGTTCAAATGTTTCACTCTGTTGTATGCTGGTGAAATAGAGTCGGGTACAAAATAGGTACATTAGCAGGCTGGTATAGCTGTGGTCTGAAATGCAAGGATTCTTTAAACTGCCATCCACAATGGTCAGACACATGGATGTGCTTCATCAGAAGGTTTCATTCTGTCTTTCACCCCAAATATAATGGGTGATATTCACAGTCCTGCTCTCCTGTTATGTGTAGCATTGATCTACAAAGAGTGACACTATGTCATTTTGTAAATAAGGTCAACTGTGGATCTTTTTTGCTGACTAAGGAAACATGGAGGCATTTGGTTAAATATGCCAACCTATGGCAAAAGCATACAGTACTTAAGGCATAAATGTTAGGGGAGAGCTATTATAAGGATAAGGTGCTTTACACATAGGCATATGATACAATTCATTGAGATGAACGTGCAAGGGCCTCATATGCATACAAAATGTGTGCAGGACACTGAACTTATGTGAATAAGCAACATCAATTTATACAATGAATGCTGGCACTAGAAGACAAATTAATTAGCCAACTAGAAGGGAAGATATGTGAGATTATTGACTTCACTTCAAGAAATGGCTGTATTATTGTCATTTTGCACTTATGCATACATGGTCAATCTACTGAAGGGATGAATGGATTAATGTTTTTGTCATTTCCTGCTTGTGCTTACATGATCAAATTACTGAAGGGACTGATGGGTAAAAATACATGGCTTGTGGATCCCAAAGTACATACTAGATGTACCACAATGCTTCTTACAATGGATGTGTGTACAGTGCAGGTATTTGACTATGACTCACAAGAACACTTCATTAGCATGAGCTGCTTTACACAATTTGTAATTTGCATCTCATTATACTTAATTTTCTCACACTAAATCATGAGCAGCACGTATTAATGTAAAAGGCTTCTAAGCTATGCAAACTCACAGACTTAGTGGATACCCCTAACGTGTTCACACACCTATAAATACAGGCCAATATATCAAGAAGAAACCGCATTGTAACCCAACTTTGCCAGACCAAAACTAAGCATTAAATGCATTTCTTTCTACCAGTAGAACTAGTCCACTATTAACATTAAAATGTATCTATGTCTGGTTGCTGCACAAGGCCCCTAACAAAAAAATTAGATCAGTGTTTCAGTCGTGAGATTCACATTTATTCCATTAAGTTATATAGTAGGTCTTGAGATCAAATGCATAAGTTGCAGTGACTTTTTTAAACAAAAACTCATACCAAATATTTTTAAGAACAGCAAATTAAAATTGAAAACAAAGCTACGAATTCTGTAGTTTTAATAATAATATGAAAAGTACAGACCTGACAAATACAAAAACACAGTTTTGTTTAGGCCAAATCAAACCTATTAGTATCAGAGTTCTGTTTGTATAGTCAGTGAATGACATTTGGCTTTGCATGGGTAATTAACCTATTGTGAATAATACAATGAGCACAGAAATGTGCTCAGAGGGGGGGAGGCTAAGGTAAAGGGCTAACTGAGAAAAGTAATCCACAGGTAGTGACAGAAAAAGTGATTATATACTTAAAAATAAATGAAACTACTGTAGCCTCCAAATGTACAACTTGCAGTTAAAGAGGTGATGACTGATTCTCAAATCTCAAGCTGAGAATGTCTCTCACTGAGCAATATACAGCTTCATGAAACTGAAAAAGCTTTAATGTCAAGACCGCCTTACAGTTGATACAAATTAGGCAGGAAAATAGATGACTGTGCAGCCTTACTTTTTACCTTTTAGCAATAACCCATGACCACGCATGCGTATCCAAAGATTAACCCAGTGTTGGCATGGCTTAATCACAAGAGTGTAGCCAGAGTGATTAAACAAAGCAACCCGTTAATCCCGTGGTACCCACACCCAGTTGCAGGGTATTGCTATTATACAGTGACATTATCTAATAAAGAAATGTCTTTGTATAGTGGCACTGTAGTATTCCTCAGCATTCTTCAGCATTTGTTGATATACTGTGCATGCGTATGGGACTTATCTTTCTACTTTTGCATGGTACATCAATGTTGTTCAGGAAAAGCAATGGAGAAAAGAGAAACGCCATTGCTGTTTTTTTTGTTTTGTTTTAATGCTCTTAATGCAAGAAAGCTATACAAGTGTAACATAATGGGAATGGCCAAAAATTGTTGTTATAAATTTACAAAGTTACTGGAATAGGAGGTTTTGTGTTCATGTGCATTTTCTGAAGGATCTGAAGCTTAACCCTCAGATTTTTGTCATTATTTAATGACTTCAATACAGAGTGGTTAATTATATTTTTCATGAGGAAAAGACCAACACTACCACAGGAGGAGTGGTTTCTGGCCGAGAAATTATAGATTATTGGCCGTTTAGGAAGCTTTTCCATCTCTTTCAACCTTCTGATTTAAAAGTCTGTGTTTGCGCTTGTTTCCTGCCTTTCCTGTTACTAGTCTAGTCCAGGTACAGATTTGCTGTATCCAGGACTCTTTGTAAGCTTCTGAGCCCCCCAAGCCTTTCCGTGTTGGAGGGAAGCCTTCTAGCTTATCAGTGGGAGTGGTAAGCATCAGGTAGCCTATCTACCACAAGTGGAGTGGTCCCTGTCCCAGAAATTGTAGCTATTGGCTGTTTGAGAAGTTTTTTTCCATCTCTTTCAACTTTCTGGTTTGAAAGCCACACTTGTGCCTATTTCTCGCCTTTCCTATAACTAGTCTAGTCCAATTACATAGTTGCTGTATCCAGGATTGGTAGTAAGCTTCTGAGCCCCCCAAGCCTTTCTGTGTTGGAGGGAAGCCTTCTAGCTTATCCGTAGGAGTGGTAAGCACTAGGTAGCCTATGCTCCACAGGAAGAGTGAGTTCTGGCCCAGAAATTGTAGTTTATTTGGCCGTTTGAGCGGTTTTCCATCTCTTTCAACTTGCTGGCTTAAAAGCCTACGTTTGTACTTGTTCCCCACCTTTCCTGTAACTAGTCTAGTCCAGGTACAGATTTGCTGTATCCAGGACTGTTGGTAAGCTTCTGAGCCCTGCAAGCCTTTCTGTGTTGGAAGAAAGCCTTCTAGCTTATCAGTGGGAGTGGTAAGCACTAGGTAGCCTGTCTACCATGAGAGGAAAGGTTCTTGGCCCAGAAATTGTAGTTTATTGACCATTTGGAGAGTTTGTCTGTCTCTTTCAACTTTCTGGTTTAAAAGACCACATCTGCACCTCTTTCCCATCTTTCCTGTAACTAACCTACTGGGTAACACTAGAAAGCCTTAAACTGATACAAGCCTTCTAGTTTAGAAGAGAGACTTTGGAGTGATTAAGTATCAGTTTTCTGTACTTTCTTGCTGTACTTAACTGTTTTCCGCTTAAACGCAGATTTTCCAGCATTTATTGTGATTTAAAAGCTTGTTTTTTTTCACATATTGTACTTATTTGACTGCCTGCACTTTTAAAAAGTTGTTTTTGTTTAAATAATTTGTTTAACTGTTGTAGGCTACACACTAAAGTGCAATAGCCTTTTCTAATAGTTTGTAGTTGTTTAAAGCTGTTTTTAAGTGTATTTTTTACTGTTTTTGCCTTATCTTTTCAAAAAAACAAACAAAAAAAAACAACTTCCGTGTTTCCCACCTTTCTAAGCTAGTATAGTCCAGTTTTCAGGCTAGTGCTGAATTCAGGGCTATGATACTAGTTTCTGAGTTGTCCATACCTTACTTGGATAGAAGGGAGCTTCTCTGTTCACCTGTGAGAGAGGGGAGCTTTGAGCAACCTATCTGTCCCTGGAGGAGTGGTTCCAGCTCAGAAGTTAGTAGTTTATTGGATAGTTTGGGCTAATTTCTATCTCTTTCATTTCCCTACTATAAAAACCATGTTTGCACGGTTTTGTGCACCAGGCAGTGCTGGTTAGCTACAGTTAAATTATTCTCAGCTCAACTAAGTCTCCTCTTCAGTTTTTCCCTTGAAACTAGCCTAACTCTCAACCTAAGCACTCAAAAAGCATCTTACAGCCCAGCACTTGGTCAGACCTAATAGCAAGCACTAATATACCCTAACACTGACTGCCCAGCACGGCAAGGCTCTTTATTCACCCCTCACTAACCAAGCGACTAAGCAGCTCACCCTACTATTTAGGCATGACCAAAGGGCAACTTCAGGTGCACTCTCCAGTCCAGCTAGTGAATCTGGGTATCCTGAGGCAATGTTACAACTGCCTCATGTACACAGACAACCCTTTCCTCCTACCACAAAACACTAACATATGAGAGGGATTCAATTATACAGCCAAACTGGAAGCTAAGCTGTCTCCACCCAAGACTGGAACAGACAGTCAAGAGGAGAAGGCTAACATTTGTACCACACCTCCAGCCGCACACAGATCTACTAAAACAGCGCTGGCAAAAAATACACATAAATACACAAAATCATACTCAGAGGCTCTAAATAAACACCTGCAAAAGCATCAGAGACCTCCAAAGCAGACACCCAAACAATCTGCACTTCCCATCACAAACCAGACAATACATAAAAAACAAAATCAGTGTGCCTCACAATCACAGCCCTTAAGGTGAAATAACATACCTAACACACTAGTAATAGCTGACTCTATAGTCAGGCACACTGACATCCCACTCACTAGGCTGGACAAGCAGAAAGTTACTGTTAGCTGCCTGTCGCAAGCCAGAATCCGCCACATAACACAAGCACTTGGGTTACTCCAGAACAAGTACAAATATGATTCTGTCATTGTTCATGTTGCTGTGAATGACCTGAGACGTACCTCCCTGGACTACAAGAAAAGAAACATGGAAGAGCTCTCTGATCATGCAGCCCAGGCTGGTATGACCCTGACCTTGAGTAGCATCCTGCCCTCACCAAGAATGAAACCTCAGTATAAAGAAAAAATGATCAATTTTAACAACTGGCTAAGCTTCTGGTGTCATTCAAAGGGGATCCAGTGTCTGTCAGCCTGGGACAACATCTGTGCAATAGCTGAAACCTGGTTCAAGGCTCCAGAGAGCACCCCAGCACTACTGGGCTACAACTCATACCACACGGTTTGGCCACAGAACACGGACCGAAATACAAAAGGAGGACGTGAATCCATATTCATCAAGGATATCTACACCTTCAGGTTAGTGGAGCAGCATGATACCTCTGAGATTATCCATGTGCAACTAACATCGGGCAAATCTGCAATGCAAATTGTTGCCTGCTACAGATCACCCTCCATGACCCAGGACCACCGTTCCACCTTTCTGGAGACACTGGAAAACATGAAGGTCCTACCAAACAACGAACACCCTGATATTGGTCGATTTCAATTACCCTACCATTCACTGGGAAAACTACTCGAGTACAAATTCCCAGGCCCAGCGCTTTCTGGAATTCATCAACTCAAACACCCTGGATCAGCTGGTAAACTCCCCTACCAGAGGTGAAAACATACTGGACCTGGTCTTCACCAACACCGGAGGTCAACCCGTCACTGGTTAGATCAGACCATAAACTAATCACTCTGGATGTCCACACCCCACCACCACCCCCAACTAAGGAAACCACAGTAAAAAAAATTTCTAAAGCAAACTTCACCTTACTTAAGACAGAGGTGGTAAGTTTCACAGCCCCCACGCTAAAGGATAACGCTGCCCAAGATACAGAATCCTTTACAAATGCACTCTATGAGCACCTGCAAGGATGCATGGATCGTGCCATCCCTAGCAAAACCAAGACTCACTCCTCTAAGAGAAGGAAACCAGTTTGGTGGACCCCTGCAATAAACAGGCTATACAATAGAAGGAGGAAACTAGTTCAGAAAAAAAGCAAATCCCAAGAAGGAAAGACATCCCTGATCAGTATCAGTAAGAAACTAAGGTCCCTCATGAAATCATCCAAGGCTATCTTCGAAAGAAAAATAGCCAAGGATTCAAAAGAGGACCACAAAGCCTTCTTTAGCTATGTTAAGAATCTAAGTGGCAACTCGCAGATATGCACTGAACTAGTGCAAAATAGCACAAAATATACTGAACCTACTGATATTGCCAACATCCTGGCAGATAGATTCAGTGCAAACTTCACCCCCCTCTCGCCTCCAAAAGGGCCCACAACAATACCAGAAAAGTGTAGTGTCCCAAAAATCACAGATGCACAGGTGAAAACAGCCCTTTCAAAAGCCAAAAACACAGCGTCAATGGGACCAGATGGTGTCCCAGGCTACATCTTGCATGAACTATAGAACGAGCTAACCCCCCACCTAAACACGCTGTTCAACCTCAGCCTCTCCACATAGAATGGTGCACAGCAATGGTTATTTCTCTCTATTCTCTCTTATTCCTCTCTACAAAGGAGGGGCCAAAACTGACCCTGGTAACTATCACCCCATAAGTCTGACTAGCCTGGTCTGCAAGGCTATGGAGCGCATCATCATGGAACTCATTAACAAAGACATTGGGAACCTCCAAACACTTGACCCGACCCAGTTTGGCTTTGTTAAGGGCAGATCATGCCTATTAAACCTGGTTGACTTCTTCGAGACATTCACCAAGGCCATAGATGAGGGAAAGGTGGTTCACACAGCCTACCTTGACCTCGCCAAGGCTTTCAACACCATTCCCCACTCAGGTATTATAGAAAAACTCACCAGCCTGAACATAAACCCCTACGTCATGAGATGGGTTGCCAACTGGCTTACAGACAGAACTCACACGGTAAGAATAGCGAAATCCAGGTCTGACTCTAAACCAGTCACAAGTGGTGTCCCACAAGGCTCGGTCCTGGTACCCCTACTGTTCGGCATATACTTCTCAGAAGTACAGACAAACACAGGAGGACTATGGCTAACCAATTTCACCGATGACTGCAAACTGGGAGCCATAATTGACTCTCCAGCTGACATGGACATCCTCCAAAAGGGACTTACTGAGATGGATACCTGGTGTAAAAGTCATGGCCTCAAGCTAAATGCCAAAAAATGCATAGTCATCCCATTTGGGAAAAACAAAACACCCACAAATTACCACATAGGTGGCAGCACCCTTAATACAGAAGAGGTAATAAGAGATCTGGGGACCCAGGTAGATAGTAATCTCTCCTTTGACAATCATATTGCCAGAGTAGTTAGGAAATCCTTCTATGTGGCCCATCTAATTACTAAAGGGTTCGCATCTAGAAATAAAGAGGTTATAGTGCCCCTCTACTCATCACTCATTAGACCCATCATAGAGTACAATGCCTCATTTGGGATGTACCTCACAAGACACTTCCAACAGCGGGAAAGACCACAAAAGTACCTCACCAAGAGGATTACTGGCCTCAAACATATGTCCTATGCAGCCCGACTGAAAAAACTCCGGCTGTACTCAGTGGCATATCGCTTACTCAGAGGTGATCTCTGCCTGATTTACAAAGCCATGTCCAACTCTGAATTGATGGACGTGCTCCACATAAAGAAATCCAAGTCACTGCGAGCCACATGCTCTAGTGAGCTAAACCTCACCACAACAATAAATAGAACATGCTGGAGGGATAGATTTCTGTCACAGAGACTCCCCATCATAGCTCTCAATCTTCCATCTCAAAAATGAGGAACACTAGCCCTCATAATGTGGAACAAATAGGCAAAATGTGGAACACATACTAATGGCTTACTGACAACTTCAAATAGGAAGGTCATAGGATATTTAAAATATGCTGGTTTTACTTATAAAGGAAATCTTTTGATGAATTAATATGATTAATTTCTATTTACAATGGATTTCACTTTAAAAAATTACTAACACTGAATGTGTGACAGAGCCTTTCAATGTGGAACTTTGAGGAACTTCGACGAACGTGAACTTTTTAAGACCCCAAATGAGGTACGTTCCTCGTAATGAGCTAGACTTGAGAGGTATGCTCCCCATGCTTTGGAACAAAATTCCAAATTACATCAGGCAGAGCCCCTCACTAACACTCTTCAAGAGAAACCTAGACGAGTGGATGGGTAACAGAAAATACACCCCTGGGATCACTTCATTGGCTCTGCTTGACAGAGGATCAGTTAATTAATCAATGGGGCAGCAAAAGCCAACACACTCTGGCTAGGCTTATAAATGCCCTCGGGCAGATAGCCTAGTGCCTACCTATGAACCTATGAACCTATAAAAACCTAGCCATTCTGCAAAAGTTGGACAGCTGAGACATACACGAGTCTGTGGAGACTTTAGGAGGGACAACGCAGAAATAAAAGGAAAATCGGGTACATTTCTATTTCTTTACCTGATTGGTCTTGTATTTTGCTTTGTCCTCTAAGCATATGCTAATAGAAAAGTCTGGCTGCTCATTGGTACTTAAGTGTCTGCATGTTTTTCTATTGGTGTATGCTTAATTTACAACAGGCATGCTGATTGGGCTGTCCAATCAGCATGCACGTTTTTGAATGGCAATGAGCGTTTACTGCACAATCCACTTTTTTTCCCCAGTATTTTGACTTGGTTGTCCCGATTATAGTTTTGTAGAATCTGGTCTATAATCGATACAGAGTACTGACTGGTGCTTTTTGAAATGTGCTTAAACTGAGGTTAATACAAACACCTGCATTTGATCTTACCATGCTGTTCTGAAAAATGTTCTCATGATAACAATCTATCACAGATGAAAGTGAGCAACTATTTTGTTATCTTCAATAGTGTTTGTCAGTTCACCACTACTTATGTGGATTTGTAACATTGTTTTGCAGTTGTCAGTTTTACATTTGTAAAAATCAAACCTGTACATTTCAGCGTAAAAACAAAAGTGACTTGTCCGTATTGCAGAACACAAGGAAAGCCAGATTAACTACAAGGCTGTGATCTTATACACAGGCTTCCAACACCCAGTAGACTAAGTGATTTAGTTTGCTATTCTTAAAGTCTGAAATTCCTACTGCATGATGACAGTCATTCTATTAACTAATGTTGGTTTTATTCTTTCAAAATATGGTACAATTTTATAACAGAGAGAATGCTGTTTCTTATAAAGTAGAAAAATAGTATGATGTTAGAGAAGCAGAACCAGAGAATTTATTACACACACACACACACACACACACACACACACACACACACACACACACACACACACACACACACACACACATTGTGTGTGTGTGTGTGTGTGTGTGTGTGTGTGTGTGTGTGTGTGTGTGTGTGTCTGTGTTTTGCATAGCAAATGGCATCTGGTTTCAGGTTTAATGAGCCCATTGTCAGTAGCACCCATGTTTCCTTTGCTGAATTATAGTAATGCTAAAGTGATCTATAAACACATAATTACACTTCTTTCGGTTTTGGCCAGTATCCTCTAACATAATGCAACACTACAGAAATATTCGCTTTAGAAGTATATTTTTTTATATAAAGCTGTTGTAAGTCTGCATTAAGTATATTCTTACCATAGGGAACATATTTTAAAAGAAAAAAAAAAAGTAAAATTGATGGCACTCGTTAGATACGAACCACAAATTACAGGCAACTGCCCACAGCAGATGTTTGAACTACCTACCTTTTAACAGGTCATTGTGAAAAATATGTGGTGTGACCATTAACTGAGTGATGAATTGCATCTTGTAGACAATTATGCTGAAACTACAGACAATAGGACTGAAGGGTTGTACCCCTTACTAAGCTGCTTAAACACAACAGACTGCTTTGTGAGCCTGAAGGAAGGACACGTTGAGTCTGCCCATTAACACTTCAAACAGATGCATGCTCTTTTTGAACATTTTCTACATAGTGATCAAAGTACAGAACACAATTGTTGGTTATTGTTCCTCATCTAGCATGCTTTTAGAGTTTCTAAAAAAATAGTGACAGATTACATCAGGAATGACTTACATTCCAGTACGATGCAGATATTTTATTCATTCCCTTTTTAAGTAGTAATATGCTTTTAATGAAATACAATATCTGACCTACTAGGGCATCCTTTGAAGCCGATTAGTCATTGCACAGAATCTTCATTTTATAGTCCTGCAACTCACTGTGCTGCACAACTGTGATATTACAAATGTCAGGGGGTTAAACATAAAGATACTGATAGAAAATGGCATGAGCACAAGGGGGCTTGTTTCTTCACTAGTGCAGAACGCTGGTCTGTACAATTGCTGTTATATTTAAGATGACAGAAACAGAAAGTGCAAGGAAAAAGAACTGTATCCTTTCCTAGTTTTATTGATATCATATACAGTATCCTTTAATTTCAAAGGATTATGAATCCAAGAAACACAAATCACACTGTTTGATTCTGTAAAAAAATCCCAAGGTAACGGTCACGTCAGAACATATAATGGACAGTCATGCACAGTTTAAATGCTCTTTTCAGGAGATTCCTTCAGCATCGTTCCAGCAAATAAAGTCCCAGTATGAAAATGCTACATACTACTTCTAGTGGATATTATTAAATAGCAGGAACATTGTGATTTGGGTAGTTATGCCTTAGATCAGTGTGTTCCTTTATTAAACATGTATTTTTTGATGAAGGAAAAATGCAGTGTTTTAGAACCTATGCTGGGCAATTTTACTTTAATCCTTTCCCTTATACATCTCAAAGTGTTGTCGTAGAAAGTCTATAAGACATTTTTTTTATAAAATAAAAACACAGTGATATCAGGGGAAGCCTTTTTTGTACACAAGAACAGTTAAGTCAGATGGCAAGAAATTATATAAACAAGAAAAAGATTATTAGTTGTTCACAAACCAGTGCTGTTCTATAAACAACTCTTATTGAAACAATATTTTCTCATTCAATGCATCAGTATATTTTTTCATTTGTAGGCAGAATTAAGACACAAATAAATCTAGTTAACTTGGTAGGGGAAACATTTCTTGCTACGATTAGCAAAAAACAATGACAGCTGCCAATTTAGACTTGATGTTGTTGTTTGTCTTTTGGCTTTTCCTGGTTAGGGGTCGCCACAGCGGAACTCCGGTCCGCTAAGGATTGGCAGTAGATTTTTACGTGCTGGCTTGCCGGGCCTAACGCACAACCTTCAACAAAGGAACGCCCATTCATGCATGTTGCCACACAGAAGATGCTCTAACTGAGAATCGAACGGGCAACGTCTAACTGTGAGGTGACAATGCTACCACAGCACCACCACCGCAGCCATCTGTAAAATTAGTTTTATTCTGGAAGTCAGTCAAAATGCAAGGCACCTCAGCATTATTTTAACAAGTGTTACAGGAATTTGATATTCTCATCTCATGGGAGTTTGCATTATCCTTCTTCCGTCTGTTGTACCTTTGTACAAAGAAGTTACTCTGTGTACTTTTTGTTGACAGCAAGCATTGTAAATTTGAGGTTTATGGTTTTGCAAGTGATGAAATGATGAAGGTCAATGCAACCGACTTCAATAGTTTTGAATCAGCCAAGCCATCTGTCAGTATAAGTCAGCAAACTTAAATCTACTGAAGGATATTGATTTTCAAACATTAAGGTTTAGAATTTCATTTTAAATAGGCATCCTGAAATAAAATGAAGAAAAAATAATAAAACTATATGACAATTCAGGTTTACATTACTACATAATGCCCTTTATTTATCAGCTAATAATGGCTCATTTATTTGTTTGTTTACTTTTATTAACTGGGGTATCGTAAAATCATAGGATCATAAGACGTTAATAGGGTACTGGCCCTAGGGCCCTTACAAGCCTAGCCAAGTACATATTTTTCAGACTCAGCCAGGGAGCACCATCTTGTTAAGTGACTTAGTTCAGACTCAAACAGTAGAAGTACATGAAGGCTGAGTTAATCAAAATTTGAGTCGCATTAAGCAGCTTGTTGACATCTTAGATCCTTAGTGGTCTGCGTTAACTGTCAGAACTGGGTGCACATTCATATGTAATAACAGAATAACTGTCTATTATCTTAGTTACAGTGACATTACTAGACTAATGGTCCAAGAGTCTTTTTTAAGCCTACCCATTCTTGTCTCAATTTTCCCAGCTATCAATGCCCATGGGCTAAAACGGCTTTGGTATATGCTTGTGCCTTAAGACATCTACAAATTGCCCCTGTCCATAAGGGCCACAAGCAAGAAGTCAGGGGTGAGTTTGCAATTTCCCATCCATTAGTCTAAACTGCTTTTGAATAGGCTTAGGGAAGAGCACAGTTTGATGAGAATGGGGAATCTATTCCAGAGAAGGAGTAATCTCTAAAACACATACCTTTTCATCCAACATGTTTTGTTTACATCACAGATGAGGTTTAGATGCTTAGATCAGGTAATTCTAGTGCTGTTTGTTGTGTGGATGTGTAACAAATCCATCAGGGCTAGATCAGAGAATGCCTTGTATTTTAAGCATAGATTGCACCTCAGTAATCTGTAGGAGACCGAGTACAGGGGCAGGGCTGGGACATGGCTTTAAGGTGGCTCCCATATGACATATTATTTACACCCTGTATTCTTTTAGAGAGGAACCTCTGTGGAAACTCTGGCTGCTGCAAATGCCTGGTCAGGTACATGACAAAGGGTGCATTGTACTCAATCACTGGTCTAATGATGGCTGAGTATAGTGGGACTTCTATTGTTATAGCAGTCATTTGTTTACAGTTGTCCCCAGTTGTATACAGATGATGGCAGATTTCAAAATTATAGTTTTGGAAATGTTAAATGAGAAGTGCAGCATGAATTGTGAAACGTTCTACCATATATGTGTACCTACTTCATATGTGGAGAGGTAATCAGATGTGCATAAATTCCAGATTTACTTTCTTTAGTTTTTATTATTATTATGATGGCAATGAGTATGCAATGATCTGATGACAGCCCTGTAGGGAATGCAGAAGTAAGCACCAAGGGTGTAGAGGAATGATACATCAAATACCACTACAACAAAGGGCTTGGCATTTTATGCTGAACTGCACACATACACTAAGCAGATGAGATGCAGTTTATAAATAGAATTGTGTACTATATGTGACAAAGAGAGATACTACCAGCCCAGCTAGCTAGAATTTTTGTAAATAATTATATGTCATTGGTGAACATGAAAATGATGTCTGCAAGATGCTTGTGTTACAAATATATTAGAACTGTATGTCATGTGCATATCTAACTGGTTTGTACAGATGTGTGTTGAAAATATATTTTATAACATGTTTGTGTTTGAAATGCATCCACAGTATGCCCTACGGGAGGAAAACAGAAATGTACATGCACTACTGTAACTGTCTAAATGTACATATTTAACAGTGGAAACTGGAATACAGGAGGTTAACTTCAGTCCAGCAACTTTTAGGAAAATAACTGAAATTAAATTACTTTATGTCTATGCCATAAAGGATGGTATCTTCAGTTTAAATGCAGCAAGGAGACACAATGTCTAAAACTAGGGAGCTTTCTGTATTGTCTCTAGGTTAAAATAATTACTAGTCTTGAAATGTGAAGGAATTTAATTGTTTTATGATTTCCAGCATCTCCCAAAGATCTGAGGTCTATGTATTGTCACAGGTAGATGCTAAATACTGCCAGCTACCGGCAGTGGGTATTTCATCTGGGGACTAGAGTCAGATGACAAGAAATTATGTCATTCCGCAACCTATCCCAGCAGTAATATTTGAGATATTAATCTGAGAAGTGTCTTAGTGAGACAGGGCATTCTGTATTCTGTCTTGGACCTGACAAGAACCATTCACAGCATCTGCCTTGCTCTGATGAAGTAAGTTTCTAGCCAACAGTATAACTCCCTTAGACATAATCAGGAATATAGCAAAGCTTACTACAGATATTTTTCTTTATTTATTTGAGACAGTCCTGCAATGTTGTTTTAAATATTTCCTGTGATTTTGAACTCTGATGTCAATGTGAATATATACTGAGTATTTCACTGTTCTTTTATTATTTATTATTAAATATATTTAAACCTTTCATTCTGGCTGATCTGTCTAGAGATATTTAAGTTTTGAGAGTACTAGCATATTTACTTGGTGACACTGTGTGGACCACTCCTAATAACTTTTCTCTTAGTCAAACTACCATTTGCATTTATATTAATATTACACAGTAAGACTGGACACCCTTTGTTAAGGGCCTTAAAGTAGCTGATAAGGGAGTTGGCTGGCGGCAGTGATAACTACTTTATAGCCTGGGCAAAAGGCGGCATAGCTAGTAAACCTGTGCCAGCCTTTCCTAGGTGTTTGTATGTATGTGTGTGTGTGTGTGTGTGTGTGTGTGTGTGTGTGTGTGTGTGTGTGTGTGTGTGTGTGTGTGTGTGTATGTGTGTAAATCAAACTTCAAAGAATGTGTGTGTCAGCTACTTGGGCAGGGACACGAAGCACTGATTGGACAGAGAGGGTGCTGTACATCTCGGCTTGGCCACTCAGCTGAGATCTCAACTCTATAGCTGTGCCAGTGGGTAGTCATACTGGGGATCGCAATAAACCAGCCCAAGACTGACTGTGGTCTCTGTGTGTTCTTAAGGAGAATAGCACTTGATGCAGAGAGCTGCATCTGGAAATAATGTGTGTGTACCTGTCATCCTCCCAGTGTACATCCCCCACTGTTGCCAGTGGTGAGGATTGAGATACCTTGATTACTGGTCCAGTGATGGGTTGTCACGCTATATAAAAATAGTGTTAAAGTAACAGTGTTTATTGTGGTGCACCAGGACTGAAATGGCAGCATCAAGTGTTGCTCAGGATTAGGATGGTTGACCCAGTCACCAGTACAAGGTGTAGAATTCTTGGGGATTGGTGGAGTATTCCAATCACCAACAGAATGGGTGGGAGAATGGCTCCTTTCTCTGATTGTTTTTTGGGGGGAGAAGTTGGGTGCTCTGATCACTAAACATAGAGGCCTGAGGCATCAGTCTGACATTCTGTTTATAATAAGGGATTGAGCAATGATCACTTATGTCATTGTCAAAATTTTCAATTTACTTTTATAGCCAAGATACACGTCACTTACCTTAATGCTGTCAGCAAAAGGACACATCATGAACAATGGTGAAAGGCCATTAGCAGGCACAATAAATGCTGCTTAAGTATAAAGAAGCTAGTACAGTTGATCACATTAACAAGCATCATGGTTCTCTGTCACTTACAAAACTTTAAGTCCAAGAGACACACCAATGTTCCAGTCTAGATATTTTTACATGATTAATCTGTTGATTCGACAATGCATTAGAGGAACTTGCACAAAGCCAGCAACTCAAAATAATGAAAAATAATGCTCAAAACACAGATGAACTTATATATGCCAACTCCATGGTCACACCAACCCAAACAAAGGAGGAATGTCTCAAAGAAGTGAACCATTGCCTGCACAAACTCAGAAAACACACCTTCAGTGACTTCAAATGGAAAATAGTGATAGATGTTCTGACTTTTGATCTTTTTTTCTATAGACAAATGATGCTCAGGGAATTTCATGTCAACCAACTGTGGAGAGCCTATATTATTACAGGCATGAATAATGCACTGCATTATGCCTGTTAATTTCTCATGCTCAAGTGCTGAAGTAAAATAGTTTCACTGTATTTCTATGAGGATATATGAAAACAAAGATTAAAATGATTGTTTGGATACATGGTGGTGAGAAAGAGGCAGAGAGGCAGTGTTGGTGAGTCAGCAATCAGATCTACTATGAAACATCAAAACTAAACCCCCTGGAAAAATGCTGAATGATTCAAACTTGATGAAACCTGCTGCCACTGAAATTGTCAGTAAAATCATTGAAAATATTGTTTTGTTTTTTTTTTTGCAATCTGCAAGCCCTTATATACCCCTCACAAGGGGGTCCTTGGCCTGCACCTCTCCTTAGTTAAATGTATTAATTCCTTGGTCACATACCATTGAGGAAGAAAAAATATCTGGTGAGAGTGGCACATTCCTTGCTGAAGTGCAGTCTTGTAGTACAGATAGTACACATTGCAAAACATTCCAGGTGCCGAAGTTTCAATGAGTCTCAACCATCCATTATCCTTCTGGGAACTTGTCTGTCAACTATTGGTAGGTATTCCTTAACAGTTTTAGGACGGGTCAAGAAAATATTCTTTTGAAAATATTTTCTGAAGTGTTTCTGGTGATCACAGCACCCACTAACACAACTTGTCTACTTTCAGCTTGTTGGATTAAATCCTTTTATCGAGAGTGCACAGTACTACAACTGATGGCCCAAGTGGAAAGGAGATAACTGATTCCAAATGCTAACTGACATGGTAAGGGGAGCCGGAAGAAACAAAATACTGAAATTCTGTTTGGAAGGAAGCTGAACATTCCACCTGCAGACAGGTTAGATTGGGAGCAGTAAACTAATTGTTAAAATGAGGGGACTAAAAATGCAAACAGGTAATCTAGATTGCTAACAGATGGGGAGGGGGTGTTGCCAAAAAGGAATTCCAAAAGGAAGGAAGGATATGGGTTCACATATTATTTCAGTATGGAATGACAAAGGCAGCTGAAGACAATGAATGGTAACAGAGGTAGAAGTGACAGAGGGTTGTGATAGCCGATAGGAAGAAGCAGACTAAGGGCAAGAGACAACCATGTCCAGAAGGAGGACTAAAACTGTGAGCTACAATGATTGCTGCCAGTATAGGTTAGTTTAGAGGTTGCTGTTTCTATGCATTGCTGGAGTACATAATGCTGGGGTAGTCAGTCGGCTGCCAGGCTGCAGCTACCAGTCTTGACTAAGATGGGTCTGTTATGAAGCTGTGATCACCTATTGTTGTTAATGTTTGGATGGCATGGTTGAAAAATAAGTACTGCTGGGACTTGGATGGCTGCAGTTTGTCAGCATTACTTTTTTTGGAGGGCAGATGTTAGGGAGTCTCAGAATTATATATTAGGCTAGGGGATGGACATTGTTTGAGCTGTGAGTGTATTTTTATTTATTTATTTATTTTTTTGAATAACAAAGCTATAAAATGTCAAGTTGGATTCAGAAATTGATTACTTAATACAATAAAATATACATTGGAATACTAATCTATAGATGAAAGTGTCAAAGTACTGCCATTATAAGTAGAACTGAGCAAAACAAGTTTTTGATAGTATATAAAAACTCTGCTTCATTCATATTGCTCAGCTGCCCAAAATGTTGTGTAGGAAAATAAATGTTAGCACCCCTGTTGTGTAAACTGAGCAAGAAAATGGTTATCATTCCAGATGGATACATTCTACAACTGGATTGATATTTTTCTATACCTTTAGGAAAAATAAAATAATTTCCTAAGGCCCTACATCATTAGCATTAAGGGTTGCAGGCATCACTTAGATTTGGCATAGGCACTCAATTAAAAAAGTGCTGCTAATAAAGACTTGTTTCTAATATTTTCAACATAAAGTGTAGTTGAAATCATACAGCGTTATTAACATATCTGTCTTTATTTACAGAAACAAATGTACATTGACGCAGTTTAATTTACTGAATTTTCTTTTCAGATTTTCTACTGAAGTTAAATAGCACTGCAAGATAAAAGGTGGCTGAAAAGCCACACGGTTCATGTATGAGATTCTTTGTTCCCATCTAGTATATCTGTTCACAGCTTGTCAGTGTCAGCAATGGCATCAAAGTTAGATAAAGTTACGTTTAAACATGGAGATTATATAAACAATATGAGGATTATAAAGGGTGAGGCATAAGATTACTGATGGTTCCTAATCAGAATATCTTTTGTAAGTCTAAACTTTTTTCCATTTGTCACATGCTTTTACTCATTTAGGAGGTATCGGTTTATTAACCTGATAAATTTGCTTTTCCCATGCTCTGTTAATTTTACTGCTCCTCAGACTGTTTGCTGGTATATCTGTCTCCACTGTCCTGCAAAGATTTGTAACCCTGAACTGATCGCATATTGCCTTCAATAGATGACCCAGTGTTCGCAGTTAACAGGCATGATAAATGGATGCCTACCAAGGCAGGTGTGATTACTCATGCTTATTGTCTTGCTGAGGAGACAGTCATTGCACTCCTGTGAAGAGAACAGCTGCTGTTTGGGAGATTTTGTTGTAGGCGGCTACTAAAGGCTTTTTTTTTGGGGGGGGGGCTGTGTTTCTATTCACTTTCCATGAAAAAGTTTTGAATTTACTCGATTGCTTTTTAACAGCAAGAAGTCATCCAGCTGAACTAAAATTAGGAAACAAACAGTAGGCTGCTAAAGTTGCATACCCTGTAGTCTGCCAACTATTGTTGGAAAGTTATAACTGCAACAAATATATTCTTACCATGTTTACAAACTAAAAACTGTGTTTGTCATGTTAAAAATTAGAAACTGTGTTGCATGTTTAGCTCTGCAATTCATTTATCAGGAAGGTAACTTGCCCGTGTTATCAAAAAAAAATATTGTTGTCTGTGTTGGGATTATAGACACTGTAGACGGGAGGGGTTAAAAAACGTGTTTCATACCTTTCAACCTCTTAATGCAAGAAATCTGGACACCGACAAAAATAATGGGGGGGGGGTTCTGAGGACAAAAGCCCAAAATAGGGACAGATTTGCTCTTATAAACTTAGAAAGTTGCTTGCATAGTAGACATGTTTTGTCATTGTATGCATTTTTCTGAAGGCTATGAAACCTTAAACTTAAATGCCTGTCATTATTTAGTGACCTTAATTGTCAGTGATTTGCCAAAAAAACACAAAGTTTATTATGAACGAACTAGAAATATAAGGCAAAAATCTGGACAGTATGACAAAATCTAGACAGTTGGGAGGTATAGCCTGTTTAAACACCATACCAAGAGATTTGTCCCAAATAAAGGTGGAACATGCAGTTCCACATCTTTTAAATCAGTTCACTAAATAGTAAACTACAGTAAAGTGTATGCTGACTCTTTATATCAGGTTGAGTTAAATTAATACGGACTTCCCTCTTCAGTCAGAAGATTTGAACAGCACTGGCAATCAGATCTTACAAATGTTCTTTGTTTTCATCTACAGCAAAATGCCTCATCAATTTACATTTACTCTTGTTTGTTTACATACTGCTGTCTCAACATATCACAGTCTCCAGTAATACAGGCAAAGTTTTCCAGAGTAAAGAATAATTGCCAGGAATGGGGGAGGGCTACACAACAGACACTGTAACATCTGGCTGGAAAGACAACACACATGTTGAAGAATTCAAAGCTGAAGCAGCAGAAAATCAAACATGCATAATTTATGAGTAGTAGAAACAGTACTAGAAATCACTACTACAGTGGCAGGCAGGAATTAAAGCAAATTCCTACCTTCTACTTTCCTTTGTGTGTGGGGGTTGGGTGCACAACTATAGAAACAACTGTTCAAACAGCCTGTAACAAAATCTTTATTTAAGCATATTTCCAAATACATAATACATCCAGAAATGTGCAACCAAATGTTATGACTCCCAACCTGTTTGCAATCAGACCGTCAATCCACAGGAGCTTTAATGGTGGTCTGATACAGATGTGTGCGCATATCTGCATATGTAAGTGTGTGTGCACTTGTGTGTGTTGTCTGTCTGACTGTTTGGATGTACGTGTACGTGTGTGTGTGTGTGTGTGTGTGTGTGTGTGTGTGTGTGTGTGTGTGTGTGTGTGAATCTGTGTGTGTGTGTGTGTGTGTGTGTGTGTGTGTGTGTGTGTGTGTGTGTGTGTGTGTGTGTGTGTGTGTGTGTGTATATGTCTGTGTGGATGCATAAGTGTGTCTGTCTCTGTGAATATGTGCATGTGCATACATGTATCTGTGTGCACCTGCATACATGGGTGTATGCATATATCTGTGTCTGCCTTTTTAATTTCTCCAAGTCTTTTGAGTTTCTAATACCATGATGGGAAACTCCTAAGTCAAAGTATGATTATAGTTCATGAAATTAGTATTTTTTCAATCTTTGATGTCAGCCAGTAGTGCTCTTTGCAGCACCTGCAATGTTCCCAGTAATGACTCCTTCTGCAGTTTGTACAAAGTTACATGGATTGGTAGAATGTCTAAATATGATTGTAAATTATTTTTTATAAGACCCGTTGCTCCTACTACCATTGGAACTGTATGGGTATCTTTCTTCCACATTGCTCTTGTTTCTGCCTGCACATCCTGATATTTTATGACTTTGTGCCTCTCTGCATGCAAGACACTGTAGTCACTGGTGGGTAATTTCAATGATCAATGCTACTTTTGTCTTCATTTCTTGGACCACTATATCTGGTTTTCTAGCATCTATCTTTTGAAGTGTTGGTAATGGGTGATCCCATGTGATATAAACGTCATCATTTTCTATGATGCCTTCTGGCTCATGTTTCCAGTGTTTTTCAGCCACTTTGATGCCATAATGTTTGCACAATCCCCAGTGCAACAGTCTCACCACATTATTATGCCTTTCAGTATACAGCCCTTCTTCCATTGTCTGTCTATGTGGATTCATACATGTGTGTGCATGCCTTTGTGTTTGTGTGGATGCATACATGTGTGTATGTCTGTGTCTGTCTGTGTGGATGCATATGTGTGTGCATGCCTGTCTCTGTGGATTAATATGTGTATGCATGCATGTGTGTGTGTGTGTATGTGTGTTTATCTGTATACATGTGAATGACATGCAACCTGCTACCTCTTCACCCATGTCATCCCATAGTAGACATGCAGATGCGGGTTATTACACATCAGTAGTACAATTTTCCTGCTCCTGACATCAATAACTTCATTATTTGCACTATACAAAACCCTATGTAGTCAGCTGGCATATGCTTCAACATAATTATTGACAACAAAACTCAATGAATGGATGACACAATGAATCATTATCAGGGTATATTTGCAGCTTCATGGGCCTGGTTAATACAGATTGTCATGCAATGTTAAAAGATGACACCATATTTGAGAAAAAAACAGCTTCGTGAGTGCATAGTTATCACTATACTTGTGAAAGGTACCCTGTAATGTACATTTGTTTCCTGACTACTTTCTGATATAAAATGCATGGATGCAATAATTATTAGGAATACAAATTAAGTCATACAAACACTTTAATCAAGGCTCCATACTGAGGTAATTATTATTTCGTCTATTATTAAGTGATCAAGTTTGGCTTATCATAACAATTGATGAAAACATAAGTTGGCAGTATTGTCACTAATTCAGTGGATCACTATCATCTTCAAAAAAATATTTTGATAGTTTAACCAACTGTGTAAAGTTGAAGGGTTTGAAATTTAACAATAATGCACAGTTTTGCATTTTGGGGCTAATAACCGTTATTATCCTTTTGCTTTGGATAACCATGTCTGATCTTCATCAAATCAGGCGAACAATGTGGGTGTTTTATTTGATTTGGCCCTGACATTTAATGTGCATATCAATAATATTATCAGGAAGTATATATATTAAGAATAATCTTTATAGTTTCACTTCTATGGTTAGAAATTATTGTTACATTATACACAGCCAGCATATTTCCAATTGTTGAATATGTTGGTTCTTTTTATGTTTTAGGTGTTTCTCAGCATGAGTGTTTACAAAAAACATTCACAAGGAAGGTAGCTGGTTGTGATCAATTACCTTATAATAAATAACTTGAAAATCTCTTTATTCAATTACATATATATTATTAATGGCAGATTTAATTTTGGTATGCAAGTGTTTAAGTAATGACATTTTGGCCATTATGTTGTGCATTGATTTTTGGATGATAATACTTATACCAGAAATAAAAATATTTTGGTTAAATTACCAATTGTTATGCTTAAGTCAAAAGTATCATTTTCACTTTACAGCTGGTAAGTTTGGAATTCTTTGCCAAAATATATAAGATGTACCAATGAACTGCTTGCATTTAAGGCATAGCCGGAATGATGATTAAAGATATTCTCTGTTGCTTCGGTGATTCAAATAAAGCAAACTGTTAAATGGCTTGCACAGTCCCAGAGTTTGAAAATTACTTCATTGAATCATTGAGCTGAACCACTAATCTGGCTTGCCTTCATTCTCCCAAACTTCACTGGTCTACTTCAGACATCACTCTAATACTATAACTGGGTAATAATCCTAAGTTTTAGCATCACTCCTGAATGCCTCCCCAGCACATGCCAATGCACACATTTGGTTATAAAAGTATATGGAATTACTAAAATTATTACTCAGTCTCCTAGGTCTGACAAGGTTTCAGGCAAAAATATCCCTTGACAGAGTCTTTACTATACCACTGCCATTCCAGCAAGTTTAATGAATATGTAGAAACATGAGATGTGGCTTAACCTCCAGGAATCTACATTACAGCTGAACTCCTTCAGTTTCTGTATATCACATGAGATGCACTGTAGCAAGCTTATTAGCCTTAAAGGTATATGACATCCAGTCATTGTCTGGGGCATTTTTTCACACAACCACCATTAACTTCAGATTACCTCAGTTCCAGCATCTGATATTCCCATCTTTAGATGCTCCCATTTATGCCCAGTGTGAACCATGGAATAAGGGCCCTCTTCATGGATTAATCCTGCACACAGGAGGGCCCAGTCTTCCTATCCAGGTTCTATGGTATCCAGTCCATCATGAATCTCTGACTGGAATAGGCAAGGTAAGGAGCCATTGTAGTATCACCTACAGTGGACTTTTGACATTAGCCCTACCTCCTGTTAACATGTTGGGCTGATGTCATAAAAGGTGGGCATGGAATAGTGATGTGAAGGAAATGTCCCATTTCTGTAATGGCATCTTATAAACACCAGCCTTGCACTATTGCAATGTCAATATAGCAATGGTATCAACACCCCACCACTGTACCACCATCCCTCCTGGAAGAAGCAGGCAGGCTTTTCCTTATCATTCTTCTGACATCAGCTCCACTGCTAACAAGTACAAGAGTTACTAATCAAACTCAAATATATGGTCATATTCAGAGCTTTATATTTCTATAACACTGGATTTGGATAATATCGACCCCCACATTTAAATCAATGAATATATCCTTTTCTCCTTCAAATGAAACTTTAGAGGTCTCATCTACTTGAGCTGGTGGTAGCTCATGTAGATAAAAAAAATGCCAAAGAACCTATCTAAAATAGTAGGAGTCCTTTATTATATACAACTATATACACATTTACATATTAAGAAAAATGTATATTCCTCCATCATTTACAATGTTTTGTTTCATATTTCTACAGACCCCACTCCTTTTTCCACAAGCATTTGATATTTCATATTTTATTTGGTATCACCCAATTTCCATTAAACAATCTCATTCAAGCTTTCATTCCATATTATCCATATAATAAAAACATTTTTCTATCCAGATTTTTCACATATTCCTTAGATTTCTCACAAAATACATATTCAATCATATCTATATTTCTTTGTTTATAGACCCATATTTCTTTCAAAATATTCTTGTCTATTTTTTCACATTTTTTTACTCTTTTACATGTTAAAAAATCACGCTCTACAGTTTCTAATTCACAACAAAAAAGACATATCCTTTCATTTACATTTTTATAAGGCATATTTCCATTTACAGGCAATCAATTAATTTGTAGCCTCCATAAAAATCAATATTCCACATTCTTTATACACCATTGATTTATTTGTTTTATAGCTTTTATTTTTCTTCTTCTATCAAATATCTTCATTACTTCACATAGAAATTTTTCAGCATTCTGTTTTTGCACAGTAATTTCCTATTTTCTTCTACTCCCTCTATACTTAACTTCCATATTTTTTATTTTATCTTGATGCATCTTTATTTCTTTATTTCACCAATCTCTCTCCCTTTTATTTAGTTTCCCTTTCATATTTTGTCTTAAATAATCTTGCCTCCAAGTTGTCTTCTTTTCCATTTATTCATTTTAATACCCTATATAAATTCAACAATGCCCCATATACTATAGGGTTCAACAGACTCAAATCCCCATCTTCTTATCCACATATAATACTCCTCTTTAACTGGGTTTAACCTAGATCCTCAAATAGATCTAAATATCATTTTGATTAACTGTTTTTCCAAATCTTTTGGTATCATAAATATACTCCAGCCACATAAGCTATTCTTTCAATCCATATGGAATTAATAAAATGCACTTTTTTTCTGAAAGATAATCTACACCTATTTGTACATGGCACTCATTCCTTTTAATTCTTGTAAAATTTTCATTGATTGCTCCCTAACAACATTCAGCACACCAACTTTTTATTCCTAGTATTGATATTTCCTTTGCTTCAAATTGAATTCCCTTTAACTGCTCCTCTGATCAAATCGCCTTACATTTTTTCTTTATTCAATGATATCCCCATTCCTTGTAAACTATTATAGACACACATGATCACTTCTTATATCATTTCATTGTCTTTGGTCATAAGGATAATATCATATACATAAAATAAGATGGTAGGATATTTGATACCAGTATTCTGTATGCACTTTTCTTTTCTCATTTTTCATTTGTTTATAATTAGCCAATTCATTACTATTACAGACAAAATACTACCCATCAGCCAACCTTGTTTTAAACTTCTATTCATCTCTATCTCTTCATCTAACCAACCATTTATCAGAAATCTTATTTTGTAATTCCTTTATACTGATCTAATTACTTTATGAATTTAACTAAAATTATATCATTCCATTCTTTTCCATAATATGTCATGATCTACCATATCAAATGCTTTACTTATATTGCCTCCCAGTAATTTTGCTTCATTACTTTGTTTTTTATCATCATCTATCATTTCTATAACAATCATTTAATAATTCCTGATATCTTTTTCCTTTAACTACATAAATACTCTGTCTTAATGCTTTATTCTCTAATCTTATTTGTATTATTTTCTTAAATATCTCATAATCGGTATTTAACACAACTGGTTTTCAATTATTCATTTCATCTTCCTCGCCTTTCTCCCAAATAAATCTCATAATTCCACTACATATTGCATATTTGTGTGTAGGAAATACCATCTTTTAGTCATTCATTATACATATGCATCTATAGCTATCTGTCCATAATATATATATATATATATATATATATATATATATATATATATATATTCATATATTCATATATATATATATATATATATATATATATATATATATATATATATATATATATATATGTATATATATATATATATATATCTATATATATATCTATCTATATATATATATATATATATATATATATATATATATGGGTCTACCTGATTATGCCGAAAGAAGCTGAGAAGAATGACAATGAGATAACAGACACCGGAAGATCGACAACGGAGAAGACCGAAAGTTGAGAATCCCGACGCTGAGAACACCGACATGTTAAGGTAAGTGTGTGATAGGGACGGACGTTAGGGTCAGGGTGTGGGTAAGGTAAGTGTGTGATAGTGACGGACATTAGGGTAGGGTGCAGGTCAGTTAAGTGTGCGATAGTGACGGACTTTAGGTTTAGGTGCGGGTTAAGTGAGTTAGGGTTAGGGTGCAGTTAAGGTAAGTGTGCGATTGTGACAGACTTAAAGGTTAGGGGCAGATTAAGTGAGTTAGGGTTAGGGTGCGGGTAAGGTAAGTGTGCGATAGTAACGGAACTTAGGGTTAGAGTTTGGGTTAAGGTTAGTGCATAGATAGTTGTGTATGTAAGGTTTAGTATAGGTTTGTAAGGTTTTTGGTGTGCTTGTGTTGTGTGTGTGTTTTTCAGGAAAGGTATTTGTTTTGTTGATTGTCGGGATTGTGGTTTGTCGGGCATGTGAAGTTTTGTGTTTTTGAACTTTCGGTTTTGTCATGTCAGTTATTTTGTTGTCGGTGTTTTGACGTGTCGGTGTTATCAGGTAGACCCATATATATATATATATATATATATATATATATATATATACAATTCAACTGAAAAACAAATCTGTTTGGGGAAAAATATGAAAAATAAAAAATGTACAATAAGCTGGTTGCATAAGTGTGCATACCCTTAAACTAATACTTTTTTGAAGCACCTTTTGATTTAATTACAGCATTCGGTCTTCTTGGGTAGGAGTCTATCAGCATGGCACATACTGACTTGGCAATATTTGCCCACTCTTCCTTACAAAAGTGCTCCAAATCTCTCAGATTGCGAGGGCATCTCTTGTGCACAGACCTCTTCAGGTCACTCCACACTTTTTTTACTAGATTTAGGAATGGACTCTGGCTGGGCCATTCCAAAACTTTAATTTTCTTCTGGTGAAGTCATTCTTGTGTTGATTTGGATGTATGCTTGGGGTCATTGTCATGTTGAAAGGTGAAATTCCTCTTTATGTTCAGCTTTCTAGCAGATGCCTGAAGGTTTGGGGCCAAAAGTGGCTGGTATTTGGAACTGTTCATAATTCCCTCCACCTTGACTAAAGCTCCAGTTCCAGCTGAAGAAAAGCAACCCCAAAGCATGATACTGCCATCACCATGCTTCAACAAGGAGATGGTATTCTTTTGGTGACGTGAAGTGCTGTTTTTGCGCCAAATGTACCTTTTGGAATTGTGGCCAAAAAGTTCAATCTTGGTCTCAACAGACCATAACACATTTTCCCATATGCTTTTGGGAGATTTGATGTATTGTTTTGCAAATTTTAGCTGGGCTTGGATGTTTTCTGTGTAAGAAAAGGCTTCCATCTTGCAACCCTATCCCATAGTCCAGACATATGGAGAATATGGGAGATTGTTGTCACATGTAGTACACAACCAGTACTTGCCAGAAACTCCTGCAGCTCCTTCAGTGTAGCTGTAGGTCTCTTGGCAGCCTCTCTGACCAGTTTTCATCTTGTCTTTTCATCAGTTTTGGAGGGACGTCCAGTTCTTTGCAACATCACTGTTGTCCCATATTTTCTCCACTTTTTGATGACTGTCTTCACTGTGTTCCATGGTATAGCCAATGCTGTGGACATTTTCTTGTACCCTTCTCTTGACTGATACCTTTCAACAATGAGATCCCTTTGATGCTTTGTAAGCTCTCTGCGAACCATGGATTTTGTTGTAGCAGGCAATGGAGTAAATGTCAGGAAAATCCTTCTAGGACAGCTGAACTTTATTTGGGGTTAATCAGAGTCTCTTTAATTGATGGCAGGTGTGTACCCAAGAAGACTGAATGTTGTAATTAAATCAAAAGGTTATTCAATAAAGTATTAGTTTAAGGATGTGCACACACAACAAAGCATTAGTTTAAGGGTGTGCACACTTATGCAACCAGTGTATTGTAAATTTTTTTATTTTTTATAATTTTTTTCCCCTAATAGATTTGTTTATTTTTCAATTGAATTGTTCAGGTTATAGGTCACATTAAAGCTGGGAAAAGTTTTGAAATGATTTATTGTGGTCTCATTTTTTATATTACAAAGACCTGACATTTTAACAGGGGTGTGTACATTTTTATATCCACTGTAAATATATATATATCGGTCCCTTTCATATGATCGAACTTTCAAAAGTTTGACTTTCATATGGCCGAGACAATATGATCGAACTTTTAAAAGTTTGAACATTCTTAGTGGAGATCTCCATACAGCACAGAATGGGAAGATTTCTCTTTTACCTTTTCTGTACTGTAGTGCGATCTCAGAGTTGGTTTATTTAAATAGTAGGGGGTGTGGAAGGTGCTCCCCTGCTAAAAGCATTAAGTTAATTTTTTTGTTTTGTCTTAATTTTTTTATTAGATGCTCGAATAGTTGCATACTGGAGCTGTTTGGTTAGCTTTTGAATACTCTACATCAACTTTATTACAAGTTGAGATAAGTACAAACTTGCAGTGTTATAAGATAGTACTGAATGTTTTTTTTTCTGTTTATTGCTTCATTGAATATTGTGTTAAAATAGTACTGCATTTATCTGCTTATTTATTTGTTTACTGAGAGCTGTCTCTCTGTTCTCTCCCTGTCTGCAGTTAGTTTATTCTTCTCACTTCATTGTTATTCAGTGTAGAAGTCTTAGCCTAGAGGGATTCTCTGTGCCTTAAAGTCTTAGTCCCTTATCTCTGAAATTATTTCTGCTGAATAGTCACATACTGGAGCTGTCTGGTTAGCTTTTGCATACCCTACATTTCGACTGGATACATGTCCATTTTCAGCGAGGCCACATCAACTTTATTACAAGCTGAGATAAGTACAAACTTGCAGTGTTATGAGATAGTACTGAATTTTATTTTTTCTGTTTATTGTTTCATTGAATATTGTGTTAAAAACAGTACTGCATTTATCTGCTTATTTATTTGTTTACTGAGAGCTGTCTCTCTGTTCTCTCCCTGTTTTTAGTTAGTTTATTCTTCTCACTTCATTGCTATTTGGTGTAAAAGTCTTAGCCTAGAGGGATTCTCTGTGCCTTAACGTCTTAGTCCCTTATCTCTGAAATTATTTCTGCTGAATAGTTGCATACTGGAGCTGTTTGGTTAGCTTTTGCATACCCTACATCAAACGTTATTACAAGCTGAGATAAGTACAAACTTGCAGTGTTATAAGATAGTACTGAATTTTATTTTTTCTGTTTATTGTTTCATTGAATATTGTGTTAAAATAGTACTGCATTTATCTGCTTATTTATTTGTTTACTGAGAGCTCTCTCTGTTCTCTCCCTGTCTGCAGTTAGTTTTCTCCACCCACCCTCCCTGTTCTTGTTGTGGTATTAATCTTGGTGGCTTTGGAATTGACTGCCCCTCCTGTAAATTTGTGTTTGAACACTTGTCCTGGGACCATCTCATTTGCTCACTCAACTGAGTACAGTGAGATCATATTTTGATTTCAGACACTTCTACCATTCCCATCTGTTCAGCCCTATCCCAGCTCTATCCTAGTCTAGTCTCGCTAGCTCTTCTGCCTAATACAGAGAGAACATTTGAGTAGGCATACTCACTTAGGCCCTGAACCTGTTTGATTGAAGACTGCTGGAACAGGGCTCAGTTCTGAGGTTTTTTACTGGTTAATTGGGTAATTTGTTCAAATCAGTTTGCTTGTTTTCTATTGTTATATAAAAAAAACAATTTGCACTTTATCTGCTTTTACTATATTTGTGTTTCTTCCTACTTTATTACCTTGTTTTGCTTGTGCTTCTTCTTAAAAGTACTCAATTGTGTTTATTCTGCTGCATTTATTACTACTTGGTAGTAGTCTGATTAAATTGTAACTGTTATTCTAAGTCTTTTGGTTATTGCACTTGGACTTCAGACCAGTTGTTTTGCATTAAGAAGGTTTGTGGTCTGCACTCTTGTGGGAGGTGAGGCTAGATTCTACCATTTTGAGCTGGTAATTTCTGGTTAAAGGCTTACTGTGTCTGCTCACTTGAACTGCTTTTCTGATATTGGTGCACCTTGTCTGCTGTAGCATATACTAGATTCAGGCCTGCTGAATCTAGCTTTGTGTGTATAACTTGAGCACTAATCCAGGCCATCTTTTTTGGAGAAGGTTCCCCTGCACACTAGTGGCAGGAGTGTGCGGTTAGAACTTGTCAGATTGAAGACTGCTGGAACAGGGATCAGTTTTGAGTTTTATTACTGGTTAATTGGGTAATTTGTTTAAATCAGTTTGCTTGTTTTCTATTGTTATATATAAAAAAATAAAAAAAAAATTGCACTTTTTTCATCTGCTTTTACTCTAATTGTGTTTCTTCCCACTTTATTACCTTGTTTTGCTTGTGCTTCTTCTTAAAAGTACTCAATTGTATTATTATGCTGCAGTTATTACTGCTTGGTAGTAGTCTGATTAAATTGTAACTGTTATCCTAAGCCTTTTGGTTTAAGCACTTGGGCTTCAAACCAGTTGTTTTATATTAAGAATATGTGTGGACTGCATTGTTGTGGCAGGACAGGTATCTTACATCCTTCTAAGTTAGGAATTGCTGATTGAAGGCTCAGTGTCTGTTATTCTGAAAGCACATTAGTTCTGGTTTAAGCACCTGGGCTTCAGGCCAGTTATTTTACATTAAGAAGGTCTGTAGTCTGCACTCTTGTGGGAGGAGAGGCTAGATTCTGCCCTTCTGAGATGGGAATTTTTGGTTAAAGGCTTATTGTGCCTGCTTATTTGATCTGTTTCCTTCTGAAATTTGTGTGCCTTGTGTGCTGTAGCCCAAAAGTTAGTAGTTCATTGGCCATTTTGGGCTAATTTCTATCTCTTTCATTTCCCTGCTATAAAAACTGCATTTGCACGGTTTTGCGCACTGGGCAGTGTCGGTTAGCTGGAGTTGGACTATTCCCGGCTCCACAAAGTCTGCTCTTCAGTTTTTCCCTTAGAACGAGGCAAACTTTTAACTTAAGCACTCAAACCATTCATTTCACAGCCCAGAACTTGCTCAAACTTCATAGCAAGCACTAATTAACCCTAGCACTAGACCCCCTATACTGTCCAGAAGGACAAGGCTCTCTATTCGTCCCTACCAGCTAATCAATAAAACAGCTCACTTTACCTATTCAGGCATGTCCAAAGGGCAGTTTTAGGTGTACTCTCCAGTCCAACTGGTGAATCTGGGCATTTGAGGCAATGTTACAACTGCCTCATGTACACAGACAACCCTCTCCTCCTACTACCAAACACTAATATATGTGAGAGATGCAATTATACAGCCAAACTGGAGGCAAAGCTCTCTCAACCCAAGACTGGAACTGACAGTCAAGAGGAGAAGGAAAATACTTGCAACACACCACCAGTCTCACATAGACCTACTAAACCAACACTGGCAAATAACACACATAAATACACAAAAACATTCTCGGAGGCTCAAAATAAAAATCTGCAAAAGCAACAGAGACCTCCAAAGCAGACACCCAAGCAACCTCCACACCCCATCACAAACCATGAAACACATACTTCACATAATCAGTGTAGCACGCAATCACAGCCCTTAAGGCAAAATAACATACCCAACACACTAGTAAAAGTTGAATCTATAGTCAGGCACACTGATGTCCCACTAACTTGGCTGGACATGGAGAAGGTTACAGTTAGCGGCCTGTCAGGCTCCAGGATCCGCCACATAATACAAGCACTCAGGTCACTCCAGAACAAGTACAAATATGACTCTGTCATTGTCCATGTTGGTGTGAATGACCTGAGACATACCTCCCTGGACTGCATGAAAAGACACATGAAAGAGCTCTCTGATCATGTAGCCCAGGTCGGTATGACCCTGACCCTGAGTAGCATCCTGCCCTTACCAAGAATGATTCCACAGTATAAAGAAAAAATTATCAATTTCAACAATTGGCTAAGTTTCTGGTGTCATTCAAAGGGGATCCAGTATCTGTCCACCTGGGATGACATGCTCGATAAGCCACGTTGCTTCGCAAGAGATGGTTTGCACCTGTCACCCTTAGGCTTTTGAATACTGGCCAAGGCTTTTGCCATCCCCATAGTGCCTTTTTTAGGCAAGGTTCAAAAGTTAAACCTACCACTGTAAATAGCACAAGTAACAAAAAACTGAGGGTAATGCTATTCAACGTCAGAAGTCTAAACCTCTTTTGTAAATTGCCAAACCTTCCATTTATTTTCATTTCTCTTTTCTTTACCATCTCTTTAACATTCTGTGCTACAATTTTCATAATACTTTCTTGCTGTTTTTTCACTTTCCCCTTCTTCATTTCTCTCATTATACCACTTTCTTCTTTTACTGTTTTGCTTAAATATGGAAAATAATTTTCTTTTGTAAACTCAAAAATATCTTAAACAATGCATTTTCTTGATATATTTTATATACCTCTTCTTCTTCTCTATAATTCATTTATCTCTAAATTTTCTAATACTTTATTCTGCATTTGCAAACATTTTTTTCTTTTCGTCTTATTCCATCTTCTCATTGTAAATAATTATTTTTATATTTCTTTTTAAATAAAATCCAGCATTCTGTCCAATTATAAAATCCTCTCATAGTTATATAGTCTTTCTATAATTCCAATATATTATATTTTCCTTTCTCATCCCACACATTCTCATTTATTCTTTTAAGTCATATCTCAATTCTTTATTTTCTTCTATTTCTATCCATACTGCCATATGATCTGAAAATCCTGTTTTCACAGCTTTTTTTTACTATTTCTATACATTCAGACGCTAATAATCAATATCTATTTTAACATCCCCTCTCCCATATGCATTTGCATTTATATTCCCTAATAATAAATTTCCATACTTCATAATTTCCCTCATGTTTTATTTATCTAGCCTATCATTTCTTTATTTTTATTCCTTAAGTCAAAATTGAAATCTTCTGTTACTATATCCATATTTAGTATTATAAAATCCAATATGTCTTTAAACAAACTTTCTCTCTCTCTTTATACATTATATATGCATATACTACTTTAAGTCTATAAACTCAATTTTCCCATCTTAGATCTACTGCAAATACTTGTCTTACTCTAACTAAAGTAAAACCCTATATCAAAATTGCTGTACTATATAGTACTGCTATCCCTTAACAGGTTCATTTCCCAAATTATACCTACACTCCATCAGTTTTCTGTTTAGAATCTTTCTTCCTTTGTTAAACTGTAACATCTTCTAAAGCTGTAATATCTACTTCACAGTTATTACACCACTCTAACACTCCACTTCTTATTAAACTTGTTATACTATTCACATTAACAGATACAATTATATGATTATTTGTGTCTCTCCTTAATCTATATGAAAATATGTATTTTTATCAATTTTGTTTCTTTTAAGCCTGATCCTTAGAAATTTCTTTTTTGTCTTTTACACTTTTTCCAGTAGAATGTTTCTTTATAACTACCCTACAATCTATATCTCCCCATCATTACCCTCTGACCCAACTTCTATTTCACCTTCCTCTCTTTCCCTTTTGTCATTTTGTTGCTATTCTTGTTTTAATTGCTACTTATTTTTTACCTTCACTTACAGTCTCTTCTACACACATTTTTTTTTTATTTTTGCTCTTTTATATAGTCTGCCAGTAAATGCCTTGTCTGTTTATATTTATAACATTTCATTTCATATTTATTTGCATCATGTCCAAACTCTCCAAATACAAAACCTTTCTTCTTATCAAAATTGCCTAAAAATGTCCATCTTTCCCACAAAAAACATGTCTGCAGTTGTCACCAATACTTTACAACAGCTCTATTTCTTTCAAGATAAATCATGCTTGTAATATGTATAATTCTACCATTTTTTTTATTTTTAAAATAATGTTACAATCCCATACCCCAGTCCATAGTCTTCTGTTATCTATTACTTTTAAAAATTCTTTACAAAAGGCCTTTAATAAGTGTTTTAACAGTTTCTCTTTCTGTGTTCTAAACTGTATATGCACTTTCTTTTGTGTTTCATGTTAGAAAGTCTTAATGTAATTATTCCATGGATCCATGTCTTTTAATTCATGCCCCCAAAAAGCCACCAATTCTGTAGTAGTCTCAAAATAATGTCACAATTTGTCTCTTTTTAATGAAAATAAATACTCTTACCTCTTGTGCATCGATTCCTAAAGACACAACCACTCTGTCCCATATTCCATACCTGTCCATCTCTTTCTCTTCCTTACTCTGTATACACACAACATACTTCTTATTTCTGTTTCTTCCATTTTCTTACCCTTTTTTTCCTTTTCTGTTTTCTCTTACTGCTTCTGCAAATGTTTTCTTGTGTATATCATTCACTTCTTCCTTTTAATCTTGTCTATACTCTCACCCCAAAATAATTATTTTCTAGTCTCTGGCTCGTTTTCTTCCATCAAGTCCATCATTAAATCATCCTACAACCCTCCCAGTTGGAGGGTTGTAATAACATCATCTTGTGGTCATTCCTCTCTTCTCAAACTCCCTAACAAATTCCTTTGATATAGCTCTTCCATATCTTCCACAATTTCATTCACAGTCTCTTTCTTTTTAAGCATATCCTCCAAACTCTTTTCATTTAATTCCAAGGAGTTGGCATTTGCCTCGCCTCCTGTCTCGCTGGTTGTCATGCAGTGCACCATCCTCCCAGCTGCCACTGCACAAGGAATGGAACATGTACATGTATCCATCAGATGTATGGACTGTGAGTGTTTTATTGAGTAGGGTTTCTTTATTTTATAAATTCATATTTACAAAATCAATACAATCTACACAGTTACATATTAACAAATTCTCACAATATTCCTTCCTTTACAACACAATTTTCTTTTTCTATGGACCTCCACTCATCCTTCCTTCCACAACCACCATCCAATTTTCCATACTATATTTAGTATTATCCACTTTCCATTAAACATAATTTCACTCAATCTTTCATTCCATACAATCCATGAAATCCTAAATACCCACTTATCAATATTATGCACAGCTTCTCTATTATATTTTTCATAAAATCCATATTCTATCATATTTATATTAATTTGTTTATAGTCTTGTATCTCCTATTATTTTACTCATAATATCTTTAGCCTCTTGCAGTCTAGAAAAACATCTTCAGCTGTTTCCAATTTCCCACAAAAATGGGAATTTTTTAAATTTATTTTCTCATATGACGTATTTCCTTTTACTGGTATTTTTTATTTGTAGTCTCCACAATAAATCCTGACATTCAACATATTTCTTATATCTTTTATTACTTTTATTTACATCCTTTATGTTTTCTTCTGTTAAATGATCCCAAGGAGTCATAAAATAAGTCTGTGTCATTATATTTTATACCATATTTTCTTATAATCTTCCATCTTATCTACTTTTAACTTCCACATTCTTATTTTTTCTCTCACCCTTTTATTTATTCTTAGTAATGTCCATTATATTTCAAATATTTTCTTCAGAATTCTCACTACCAAATTCTCTTCTTTTCCTTTAATCTACCTCAACACCTTATACAAATTTAAAGAAGCTTCATAAATTATAGGATTTTTTAAACCCAACCCACCTTCTTCCTTATTTTAATACAACCCCCCTCTTTTAACAGGAGTCATCCTGGATCCCAGATAAATATGATCATCACCTCAATAAATTGAATTTTGATATAATCTGGTATCATGTATATATTTTCACAATATTCTTTCTTTCCCATCCAAATGGAATTTATCAAATATACTTTTTTCTTTAAGGAAAGCTTATATCTGCTCCACATGTTACTAAATCCTTTTAAGTCTCTTAAACATTTTCCCATTGTTCCTTATTTATATTTAACCCTCTAAATGTTATTCCCAATACTAAAAATTTCATTTACATCAAATTGTATTCCTCCTCTCTGTTCAGTGGACCCAAAACCTTTACTTTTTTCTCTATTTAATATCATTCCTGACTTATTCAACACAGACTTTACATAGAAAATAACCTCTTCTTTTCAATATTCCTAGCAATAAGAATGATATAATCTGTATATGACATAGTAATAGGACATTTAATACCATAATACTTTACATGTACATCATCTAATATTATAACATCATCCTTGCATTTATTACATCATTCAAGTATTCCAATTCTTCGTAGTGAATACTTTGTAAGCTATTAATGTTGACTGCTAAAGATCTAAGATAATTTGACTCTGTTATCCTTAGTGAAATTATTTGTCATTATCCTTTTCCCTTTTTTTCTTACACTGATAACTTGTAATCTTCTTTATTTTGCTCTCTCACCCTCTTTCCAATAGAATTTTTTTTACTACTTTCCATTTTATGTCTTCTTCATCACTGATTTCAGAGTCAACTTCATATTTTTCTTTTCCCATATTTATTTCCCTTTTATCTTTACATTTATTCAATGTAACATTCTCTGTCTCCATAGTCTCTTTCATTTGTGCTATCTGCTGTGTCTGTCCCTCCTGCCCATTCTGCTCTATAATGTCTTCAACTATTTTAACCTCTTCTTCTTGTTTTTCTTTACAATCTATCAACAAATACCTGACTGCATCACAGTTATAACATTTAGCCTCATTTTCTTGTATTATGAACACACTCCCCACATGCATAACATTTTTTTCACAAATGTTTATAAAATGTCTCTCTTGACCACAAAAACATGTTTTTAGTTGTCCCCAATATTTTACAACAGCTCTGTCACCTTCAATATTTATCATTCTTGGAATATGTACAACTTTACTATTTTCCAACTTTAATATAATACTGTAGTCCTATCCACCAGTCCATAACCTTCTATTATCAAAAATCTTTGAAATGTCTAACTTCTTTACAAACATTCTGCAATAAATAGTCTTTTACAGAGTATTTTCCTCTTTCTGTCCCCAATTGTATGTGTACTTTTTTGTGTGTTTTGTGATAGGAAGCCTTAATAACATTCTTATTCCACGGATGACTATCTCCTCTTGTCATATTCCTCAAAAAAAGTCTCAGTATAAAGGCCCTTACCTCTTGTGCCTTGATACATAAAGGCGCTATTACTGTGTCCCAAATTTCTTACCTGTCCATCTCCTTATATTCTTTGTTTTGTAGCCATACAATATCCTTTTTCTTCTTTTACTTCCATCCTTCTTTTCCCTCCTTCTTCTTTTGGACCTTGAAATACGTCTCCCAATGACTTATTTTTTATATACTGCAATACTTTTCTCGGGATATTCTCCATAATCTCTCCAATGACAAGTCTTTTCCTACCGCTGGTTCACTTTGTTCTGCAATGACTAATAATATATCATCGAGCAACCATCCTATATGAAGGGTTGTAACAATATCATGAGTGTCAATAGCAGACAAATTTTGCTGAAATTCCATCTCTGATTGCTATGAGGGTTCAAGTAACCTCCTATAGTCATCCTCCTCTCCCCGATCAACAGGTTTAGCCATTTCTTTTACAGATACTGAAGGCCTGACTGCCTTCAACATAAAACCACTTGGTGTACCTCTTTGTGCCTCACTTTTTCAGCCTTTTCTCCTCTATGCTGCAATTGTCCACATATCCCTCCTTGTTTGAAGGCTTGAATACCTTCATGTATGTCAAAATAAATTCCTTTTTCGATAATCTACAACTGCTAGACCCAGTACTACTAGCAGACTCCATACTCGCCCTTACTTGGCACCACATTTAACTCAATCCTACTTGTTCTTCCAATGAATAGCAAAAGTTTACAAATGCCTTGGCAAAATTTCCTCCAGTAGTAGAATAGCACCTCAGATTTCCTCTGAAAAGAGGCCACTAGCCTATCGGGACTAATTCAGTCAGCAAGTATTAAATAAAAAATAAATGAATAAATATTACCCAAACGTCTGGCCTTTCCTTGGCAAGCAACTTTCTAGTTAAACTATATAATTTCTGTTCTGCAGGCTAGTATTGTCATTTCTGTCATATATGCAGTATGCTATTTGTGTGGTAGAACAAAATGATTTTATTGCCATTTTTTTTTCTTGGAATTCAGCAATATTTTCATTGCTGCAGCATTAGTCAGAAGGTCTTAGATGTTACATTATTGACTTTGAAACCCTGCAGAAATGAAACAAAGCTTTATGCATGCTGCATTTTATCAAAAAGTAATTAGTCTTCACAGTTTCTAAAATGCCTCCTGATAATAAAAATGAAAACAGTGTCTATAGATGCAGACTGCAAGGCAGGCAGGTTTACTGTTCTGCATTCTTGGAATAAGACAAGATTGAAATGGAAGCTGTGATATACTGCAGACAAAGCTATGAATGATACTGCAAATTTATTAGTTGGTAACTAAGACAAACTTAATGAAAATGCTAACATCTTTTAACTGGATGCTGGGAAGATTGTAATGCTCCAGAAATATGTTACTCTAATTGACATTAATAACTGTATGTGCAAACAAGAGAAGCAATAAAAGAAATTGTATTGACCATACACTGACAGTGCAGCAGTAATTATCAATAATTAAAGCACTAGGCCAGCAACAAGCTTTAAAGGGATAGGCGTGAAGTCATAATTCAATGTATTCTCTATATGCAAATGTCAAAAGTAAAGCTAAAATTCAGAAGTAAAAAGTGAAACAGACACTAAGGAACAAATCAAGTGGAAAATGTATGTTGCAGAGAACTGGAGTTTACTAGTTTCTCACTATTGGATTGCAGGATGCTACTTCTGTCAAACTGTGAAAAAACACAGGAACCACTTATAATGACTCTTTTCCATGTTGATATCTACTATGCATTTCTAAGTATTTTTATATTAAAGATGACAACTTGATCTCTATTACAACCTGCATTTTCTCTTCCTATAGCTACACTTAAAATGTGTTAGCAAGCAATTCACTGTGTGAATTGAAAGTAATATAAATAAATGAAGAAGAACTGGAGCTACTAAAGTGTACATAAATAAACAAAGAAGCCCATAAATGTTGCATCTGGGGCTCCTATGTAATAATATATATTAGAAAAAAAATGAAAGTAGGAAAATGTACACCCTTTTTTAAGCCTGAACATTCTTCTAGTTGTATGCTGCAAGAAATGCTTTATCAGATAAAAGAATTCACAAGACATATTAGTGGGTAAACCAGTAAACTTAGTAATGTGCTGAATAAAGATGAAATGGACATAGTGAGCTGAACTGTTTATAAAAGGATCCCACAAGTATTCTCAGAAATGTATTACAATAAAAGAAGAAAGGTTGTAGCCAGGATATTTTGAAATGTATACCAACTTCCATATTGTTTTCCTCATCCCTACTCAAGAACTAACAAATTTCTAATTAGTACTATGAAGTCTTGAGTTGCTACCTATGCCCCTTCCTAAAAAATATTCTTTCTTATATGGTATACATCTTAAATATGAAATTAAAGATACAGCATCTGCATCTAAAATTACTACATTAAATACCTAGAAATCGCTTTCTAGCAATGTAATAAGCATGCATCATTTTGAATACAGTTGTCTTTTTTACTAGCTCATTTTAGGTTTCATTTTGATGTCTGAAGCGGGATTATGTTGTGCTATAGGGCTGGAAAATGGTTGATCCCTTACAGATTAATTCACATACCATGACTTAAATGATCTCTGCCTGGCTACCTTCATTTTTAATTACTGAAGTATTTTGCAGGACTGGACAATGATGACCCCATTTTTATACACTGACAGAGATACACACATATTTAAATATGTGTAAGTCATAATGAATATAAACCTATATTATATGCATGCTAAGGTAAATGATGTAAGTAACCATTTTCAAATGCTACAAGATGTCAAATAATTCAAAGAAAGGCAACGTAAAGATGAGCATGTAGTTTGCAAAACCATAATGTACTTTTTCTGTTGAAACTGTTGGACAGGACTGGAAAGTTAAAGGCAGGAACACTCCCACCTGTGCAGAACTGTACAGATTGCAGTTTTCCAGAGAAAATTAAGTTGCAGGAATCCAGCTATAGAACATTATAAGGAACATGTTTCATAGGAAAATGAGATAAAATTTCTGTCATACCTCTCACCTTACAAACATCAAACCTCTGAACAAAAGCTCTTGAAACATAAGTATATTTAAATAAAACTCTAGATGCTAATTAGCACACCATTTGTAAACTTAATAACATAATTTCTCCCATGTGCAATAGGATTGTGGGTTACAACCACACAGAATCAAAAACAGCTAACTAAAATGACACAAAAGATAACCCAAATAATCATGCTTTATTCAAATTACATTTTACTAGTCATATTCAGTTTTATACCGCTTTTTTAGTATGTTTTTTTCTCTGATAATGTGAAGATAGCACATTTCCCTCTTAAAGCTAATTTACTGTCACGACAACACAAACAGGAACATTTTGATAATTCTAGGAGACTTCAACTTTAAAATGCTCAGTCCCAAAAATATAGAAGTAACTGACTTCCTCACAGAACAGTGATTGATAGAAGTAGTCAAACATCCCACTATACCTAACTTTAAAACTTTGAACGACCCCCTCGTTAATCTCATCATCTCCAGCAGTCTAAACTCCATCACCACCGGCATAAATCACTCATCTTTACTAAGTGATGCCTGCACCATATGGTTTTCCATTCCTTGCCTAGCTCCCAGGACCAGCCCTAAGCTAATCACTTTCATATCAAAATTACTTTCATATTAAAATCCAGTATTAATATAACAAAACTTGCCATTTGTCTCGCATCCCTTGTCTGGACAACAGTGCTAAACATCACTGATCTAAACAAAGTCCCTGAACTCATCACACATATTCTCATCTCTTACAAGACTCTTACTTTCCCTTTATCTCTAGAGTCTACAATATTAAACAGAGAAAATGATTAGCACTTAATTAAAATCCCTCCTCAGACCCTGGGATGAAGTCTGGTACTTTTGAAAGTCAAATCCCTCTCCAGAAAATAGTGAGTATCACATTAACATAGGGAACCTGGCTAAAAAGCCATTAGAAAACAGAAAAGCCTATCAGTGATACAGGCTCAAAACTGTCTTGGGTACAGCTCATGGAAATTTTGGAAAGAAGTCAAGAGCATCATGGGAAACAACATACCACTCTCAAATCATACTATTTTTCTCTCCTCTATCAGCAGATGATTAAAAAAAAAAGACTTCAGTGGCATCCCAACTGTGCCTAATACCCCCTTCCAGGTATCCCCCTCCTTAATATCTTCTTCTCTTGTATTTCAGACAGATCTTATCCAAAGATAGCATACCACTACTACAAGAAATATAACTAAATGGATATCCAGGTGTAGACAGACTCCATCACTGATTCATTTATCATCATCTTATTTACAATGTACAGCCTCTACAACACATCTTTAACCTCTGTCTCAATACCAATACCATGCCTAATAGCTGGAAAACTAACATAGAAAAATCACTTTCCAAACAAAAAACATTCCAAACTCCATTCCCACTATCACCGCATCTATAGTCTTCCACCCACATGCAGGATTTTTGAAAAAAAATCTACCTTCAACTTAAATATTATATCTCAAAATACCATCTTCTCTCTGATAAACAGCATGGATTCTGGTCAGGTAGGAGCACTTTCACAGCTATATGCAAAGTCATGAATGACATTCTCATGTTAATTGACAAGGGCATGCTAGCTGCATCCATTTTCATAGATCTTACCAGAGCCATTGACCTAATTAAGCACTCCTCCCTCATACTCCATCTGACTGAACTAGGCTTTAGCTGTGATGCCATTCTCTATTTCACAGACAGACATTTCACAGTTGACTATACTTCCTGTAAAACTTGAACACTTCTCTTCTACTCAGAATTCTTCGTCTCTTTTCTCATTCCTCTGCTATTTTGTGTGTGTGTGTGTGTGTGTGTGTGTGTGTGTGTGTGTGTGTGTGTGTGTGTGTGTGTGTGTGTGTGTGTGTGTGTGTGTGTGCATATATATATATATATATATATATATGTATATGTATATATGTATATGTATATATCAACGAAAACAAACCCAAGAGGAAGATACAGCCAACGCTCCACTCCAAACGACTCAAAACCAGTGAGACTCCAAAAAAGGGCACGATATAAGCAAAAAGACAATTTAATTCAAAACCTTGTGTTGGCTGCATGGGAGAGAGAGGTCTTGTTAGTCCATCCACAGGTCGTCTTTTACAGACGGTTTGTGGACGACCTCTTTCTCCTTTGGCAGGGCACTGTGACAGAGCTGAGTTCTTTTTTGGAATATGTTAATGGATTGGATTGTTTTTTGAAATTTACGATGGATTATTCGTATGAATCCATTGACTTTTTAGATGTCACCATAACTCGTGAAGGTAATATCTTTAACACTAATGTCTACAGGAAGGAGTGCCATAGGACGTCATTTTTGCAGGCTGATAGTATGCATCACCTTAGAACTTTTGCTAATGTGGTCAAGGGTCAGGGCTTGAGGATCTCTAGACTTTGTTCCAGCAATGCCTCTTTCCATCAGGAACTAAGCAAATTGAGATATGATGTATATAGTAGGGGTTATGAGCATGCTATGGTTGAGACAGCTTGTAATGATGTTGTTAGGTTAAGGAATAGCAAGGGGAAACCATATTATTCAGATTATGAACGTTCATGTGAACGGAAGTTACGTGGTACAGTCGATACACAACAACAGAT